>NC_092718.1:212749650-213049650 GCF_047496885.1 Scyliorhinus torazame | reverse complement strand
ATCCTCTAGTGTCACACCCAGCCTCCCGCGTCACACTCATCGTCCCGCGTCACACTCATTCTCCAGTGTCACACCCAGCCTCCCGCGTCACACTCATCCTCCCACATCACACTCATCCTCCCGCGTCACACACATCCTCCCACGTCACACTCATCCTCCCGCGTCACACTCATCCTCCTGCGTCACACTCATTCTCCTGCGTCACACTCATCCTCCCACGTCACACTCATCCTCTAGTGTTACACCCAGCCTCCCGCGTCACACTCATCCTCCCGCGTCACACTCATCCTTCCGCGTCACACTCAGCCTACAGTGTCACACTCAGCCTTTAGTGTCACACTCATCCTCCTGCGTCACACTCATCCTCCCGCTTCACACTCATCCTCCCGCGTCACACTCATCCTCCCGCTTCACACTCATCCTCCAGTGTCACACCCAGCCTCCTGCGTCACACTCATCCTCCCGCGTCACACTCATCCTCCCGTGTCACACTCATCCTCCCACTTCACACTCATCCTCCAGTGTCACACCCAGCCTCCTGCGTCACACGCATCCTCCCGCGTCACACTCATCCTCCCGCGTCACACTCATCCTCCCACGTGACACTCATCCTCCCGCGTCACACTCATCCTCCTGCGTCACACTTATCCTCCCGCGTCACACTCATCCTCCAGTGTCACACCCAGCCTCCCACGTCACACTCATCCTCCCGCGTCACACTCATCCTCCCGCGTCACACCCAGCCTCCCGTGTCACACTCATCCTCCTGTGTCACACTCATCCTCCCGCATCACACTCATCCTCCTGCGTCACACTCATCCTCCCGCATCACACTCATCCTCCCGCGTCACACCCAGCCTCCCGTGTCACACTCATCTTCCTGCGTCACACTCATCCTCCCGCGTCACACTCATCCTCCAGTGTCACACTCAGCCTCCCGCGTCACACTCATCCTCCCGCGTCACACCCAGCCTCCCGTGTCACACTCATCTTCCTGCATCACACTCATCCTCCCGCGTCCCACTCATCCTCCACTGTCACACTCATCCTCCCGTGTCACACTCATCCTCCAGCATCACACTCATATTCCCGCGTCACACTCATCCTCCCGCGTCACACTCATCCTCCAGCGTCACACTCATCCTCCCGCATCACACTCATCCTCCTGCATCACCCTCATCCTCTAGTGTCACACCCAGCCTCCCGCGTCACACTCATCATCCCGCGTCACACTCATTCTCCAGTGTCACACCCAGCCTCCCGCGTCACACTCATCCTCCCACGTCACACTCATCCTCCCGCGTCACACTCATCCTCCCACGTCACACTCATCCTCCCGCGTCACACTCATCCTCCTGCGTCACACTCATTCTCCTGCGTCACACTCATCCTCCCACGTCACACTCATCCTCTAGTGTCACACCCAGCCTCCCGCGTCACACTCATCCTCCCGCGTCACACTCATCCTTCCGCGTCACACTCAGCCTACAGTGTCACACTCAGCCTTTAGTGTCACACTCATCCTCCCGTGTCACACTCATCCTCCTGCGTCACACTCATCCTCCCGCTTCACACTCATCCTCCCGCGTCACACGCATCCTCCCGCTTCACACTCATCCTCCAGTGTCACACCCAGCCTCCTGCGTCACACTCATCCTCCCGCGTCACACTCATCCTCCCGTGTCACACTCATCCTCCCACTTCACACTCATCCTCCAGTGTCACACCCAGCCTCCTGCGTCACACTCATCCTCCCGCGTCACACTCATCCTCCCGCGTCACACTCATCCTCCCACGTCACACTCATCCTCCCGCGTCACACTCATCCTCCTGCGTCACACTCATCCTCTAGTGTCACACCCAGACTCCCGCGTCACACCCAGCCTCCCGCGTCACACTCATCCTCCCGCGTCACACTCATCCTCCCGCGTCACACTCATCCTCCAGCATCACACTCATCCTCCAGCGTCACACTTATCCTCCAGTGTCACACCCAGCCTCCCGCGTCACAGTCACCCTCCCGCGTCACACTCATCCTCCAGCATCACACTCATCCTCCCGCGTCACACTCATCCTCCCGCGTCACACCCAGCCTCCCGCGTCACACTCATCCTCCCGCGTCACACTCATCCTCCCGCGTCACACTCATCCTCCTGCGTCACACTCATCCTCCCGCTTCACACTCATCCTCCAGTGTCACACCCAGCCTCCTGCGTCACACTCATCCTCCCGCGTCACACTCATCCTCCCGTGTCACACTCATCCTCCCGCTTCACACTCATCCTCCAGTGTCACACCCAGCCTCCTGCGTCACACTCATCCTCCCGCGTCACACTCATCCTCCCGCGTCACACTCATCCTCCCGCGTCACACTCATCCTCCCACGTCACACTCATCCTCCCGCGTCACACTCATCCTCCTGCGTCACACTCATCCTCTAGTGTCACACCCAGACTCCCGCGTCACACCCAGCCTCCCGCGTCACACTCATCCTCCAGCATCACACTCATCCTCCTGCGTCACACTCATCCTCCCGCGTCACACTCATCCTCCCGGATCACACTCATCCTCCAGCGTCACACTCATCCTCCAGTGTCACACCCAGCCTCCCGTGTCACACTCATCCTCCCGTGTCACACTCATCTTCCCGCGTCACACTCATCCTCCCGCGTCACACTCAGCCTGCAGTGTCACACTCAGCCTTTAGTGTCACACTCATCCTGACGCGTCACACTCTGCCTGCAGTGTCACACTCATCCTCCAGTGTCACACCCAGCCTGCAGTGTCACACTCATCCTCCCGCGTCACACTCAGCCTGCAGTGTCACACTCATCCTTCCGCGTCACACTCATCCTCCCACGTCACACTCATCCTCCTGCATCACACTCATCCTCCCGCGTCACACTCATCCTCCTGCGTCACACTCATCCTCTAGTGTCACACCCAGCCTCCCGCGTCACACTCATCCTCCCGCGTCACACTCATCCTCCCGCGTCACACTCATCCTCCCGCGTCACACTCATCCTCCAGCACCACACTCATCTTCCCGCGTCACACTCATCCTCCCGCGTCACACTCATCCTCCAGCACCACACTCATCTTCCCGCGTCACACTCATCCTCCCGCGTCACACTCATCCTCCCGCGTCACACTCATCCTCCAGCACCACACTCATCTTCCCGCGTCACACTCATCTTCCCGCGTCACACTCATCCTCCTGCGTCACACTCATCCTCCCGCGTCACACTCATCTTCCCGCGTCACACTCATCCTCCCGCGTCACACTCACCCTCCCGCGTCACACTCATCCTCCAGCACCACACTCATCTTCCCGCGTCACACTCATCCTCCCGCGTCACACTCATCTTCCCGCGTCACACTCATCCTCCCGCGTCACTCTCATCTTCCCGCGTCACACTCATCCTCCTGCGTCACACTCATCCTCCCGCGTCACACTCATCTTCCCGCGTCACACTCATCCTCCCGCGTCACTCTCATCCTCCTGTGTCACACTCATCCTCCAGCGTCAAACTCATCTTCCCGCATCACACTCATCCTCCAGCATCACACTCATCTTCCCGCGTCACACTCATCCTCCCGAGTCACACTCATCCTCTCGCGTCACACTCATCCTCCCGCGTCACACTCATCCTCCAGCACCACACTCATCTTCCCGCGTCACACTCATCCTCCCGCGTCACACTCATCCTCCTGCGTCACACTCATCCTCCAGCGTCACACTCATCTTCCCACGTCACACTCATCCTCCCGCGTCACACTCATCCTCCCGCGTCACACTCATCCTCCCGCGTCACACTCATCTTCCCGCGTCACACTCATCCTCCCGCGTCACACTCATCTTCCCGCGTCACACTCATCCTCCTGCGTCACACTCATCCTCCCGCGTCACACTCATGTTCCCTCGTCACACTCATCCTCCCGCGTCACACTCATCCTCCTGCGTCACACTCATCCTCCTGCGTCACACTCATCCTCCAGCGTCACACTCATCTTCCCGCGTCACACTCATCCTCCAGCGTCACACTCATCTTCCCGCGTCACACTCATCCTCCCGCGTCACATTCATCCTCCTGCGTCACACTCATCCTCCCGTGTCACACTCATCCTCCCGCGTCACACTCATCCTCCCGCGTCACACTCATCCTCCAGTGTCACACCCAGCCTCCCGCGTCACACCCAGCCTCCCGCGTCACACCCAGCCTCCCGCGTCACACTCAGCCTCCAGTGTCACACCCAGCCTCCCGCGTCACACTCATCCTCCCACGTCACACTCATCCTCCTGCGTCACACTCATCCTCTCGTGTCACACACATCTTCCCGCGTCACACTCATCCTCCCGCGTCACACTCATCCTCCAGTGTCACACTCATCCTCCTGCGTCACACTCATCCTCCAGCGTCACACCCAGCCTCCCGCGTCACACTCATCCTCCCGCGTCACACCCAGCCTCCCGCGTCACACTCATCCTCCCGCGTCACACTCATCCTCCCGCGTCACACTCATCCTCCCGCGTCACACTCATCCTCCCGCGTCACACTCATCCTCTAGTGTCACACCCAGCCTCCCGCGTCACACTCATCCTCCCGCGTCACACTCATCCTCCTGCGTCACACTCATCCTCCTGCGTCACACTCATCCTCCCGCGTCATACTCATCCTCCCGCGTCACACTCATCCTCCCGCATCACACTCATCCTCTAGTGTCACACTCATCCTCCCGCATCACACTCATCCTCCTGCGTCACACTCATCCTCCCGCGTCACACTCATCCTCCCGCGTCACACTCAGCCTGCAGTGTCACACTCAGCCTTTAGTGTCACACTCATCCTCCCGTGTCACACTCATCCTCCCGCGTCACACTCATCCTCCCGCGTCACACTCATCCTCCCGCATCACACTCAGTCTACAGTGTCACACTCAGCCTTTAGTGTCACACTCATCCTCCCGTGTCACACTCATCCTCCTGCGTCACACTCATCCTCCCGCGTCACACTCATCCTCCAGTGTCACACTCATCCTTCAGTGTCACACCAGCCTCCCGTGTCACACTCATCCTCCTGTGTCACACTCATCCTTCAGTGTCACACCAGCCTCCCGTGTCACACTCATCCTCCCGCGTCACACTCATCCTCCCGCATCACACTCATCCACCCGTGTCACGCTCATCTTCCTGCGTCACACTCATCCTCCAGCATCACACTCATCCTCCAGTGTCACACTCATCCTCGAGTGTCACACCCAGCCTCCCACGTCACACTCATCCTCCCGCGTCACACTCATCCTCCCACGTCACACTCAGCCTCCCGTGTCACACTCGTCCTTCCGCATCACACTCATCCTCCAGCGTCACACTCAGCCTTTAGTGTCACACTCATCCTCCCGTGTCACACTCATCCTCCCGCGTCACACTCATCCTCCTGCGTCACACTCATCCTCTAGTGTCACACCCAGCCTCCCGCGTCACACTCATCCTCCCGCGTCACACTCATCCTCCCGCGTCACACTCATCCTCCCGCGTCACACTCAGCCTCCCGTGTCACACTCATCCTCCCGCATCACACTCATCCTCCAGCGTCACACTCATCCTCCAGCGTCACACTCAGCCTCCCGTGTCACACTCATCCTCCCGCATCACACTCATCCTCCCGCATCACACTCATCCTCCAGCGTCACACTCAGCCTCCCGGGTCACACTCATCCTCCCGCATCACACTCATCCTCCCGCGTCACACTCTTCCTCCCGCGTCACACTCAGCCTCCCATGTCACCCTCATCCTCCCGCATCACACTCATCCTCCAGCGTCACACTCATCCTCCTGCGTCACACTCAGCCTCCCGTGTCACACTCATCCTCCAGCGTCACACTCATCCTCTAGTGTCACACCCAGCCTCCCGCGTCACACTCATCCTCCCGCGTCACACTCATCCTCCCGCGTCACACTCATCCTCCCGCGTCACACTCATCCTCCCGCGTCACACTCATCCTCCCGCGTCACACTCATCCTCCTGCATCACACTCATCCTCTAGTGTCACACCCAGCCTCCCGCGTCACACTCATCCTCCCGCGTCACACTCAGCCTCCCGTGTCACACTCATCCTCCCGCGTCACACTCTTCCTCCCGCGTCACACTCATCCTCCCGCATCACAGTCATCATCCAGCGTCACACTCATCCTCCTGCGTCACACTCAGCCTCCCGTGTCACACTCATCCTCCAGCGTCACACTCATCCTCCCGCGTCACACTCATCCTCCCGTGTCACACTCAGCCTACAGTGTCACACACATCCTCCAGTGTCACACCAGCCTCCCGCGTCACACTCATCCTCCCGCGTCACACTCATCCTCCCGCGTCACACTCATCCTCCCGCGTCACACTCATCCTCCCGCGTCACACTCATCCTCCTGCATCACACTCAGCCTTTAGTGTCACACTCATCCTCCCGCGTCACACTCATCCTCCCGCGTCACACTCATCCTCCCGCGTCACACTCATCCTCCCGCATCACACTCATCCTCCTGCGTCACACTCATCCTCCCGCGTCACACTCATCCTCCCACGTCACACTCATCCTCCCGCGTCACACTCATCCTCCTGCGTCACACTCATCCTCCAGTGTCACACCCAGCCTCCCGCGTCACACTCATCCTCCCGCGTCACACTCATGCTCCCGCGTCACATTTATCCTCCTGCGTCACACTCATCCTCCCACGTCACACTCATCCTCCCGCGTCACACTCATCCTCCCGCGTCACACTCATCCTCCCGCGTCACACTAATCCTCCTGCGTCACACTCATCCTCCAGTGTCACACCCAGCCTCCCGCGTCACTCTCATCCTCCCGCGTCACACTCATCCTCCTGCGTCACACTCATCCTCCAGTGTCACACCCAGCCTCCCGCGTCACACTCATCCTCCTGCATCACACTCATCCTCCAGTGTCACACTCATCTTCCCGCGTCACACTCATCCTCCCACGTCACACTCATCCTCCAGCATCACACTCATCCTTCCGCGTCACACTCATCCTCTAGTGTCACACTCATCCTCCCGCGTCACACTCATCCTCCAGTGTCACACCCACCTCCCGCGTCACACTCATCCTCCCGCGTCACACCCAGCCTCCCGCGTCACACTCATCCTCCCGCTTCACACTCATCCTCCCGCGTCACACTCATCCTCCCGCGTCACACTCATCCTCCCACAGCACACTCATCCTCCCGCGTCACACTCATCCTCCTGCGTCACACTCATCCTCCAGTGTCACACCCAGCCTCCCGCGTCACACTCATCCTCCAGTGTCACACTCATCCTCCAGTGTCACACTCATCCTCCCGCGTCACACTCATGCTCCCGCGTCACACTCATCCACCCGCGTCACACTCATCCTCCTGCGTCACACTCATCCTCCCACATCACACTCATCCTCCCGCGTCACACTCATTCTCCTGCGTCACACTCATCCTCCGGCGTCACACTCATCCTCCTGCGTCACACTCATCCTCCAGCGTCACACTAATCCTCCCGCGTCACACTCATGCTCCCGCGTCACACTCATCCTCCTGCGTCACACTCATCCTCCCGCGTCACACTCATCCTCCCGCGTCACACTCATGCTCCCGCGTCACACTCATCCTCCAGCGTCACACTCATCCTCCCGCGTCACACTCATCCTCCGGCGTCACACTCATCCTCCTGCGTCACACTCATCCTCCCGCGTCACACTCATCCTCCCGCGTCACACTCATGCTCCCGCGTCACACTCATCCTCCAGCGTCACACTCATCCTCCCGCGTCACACTCATCCTCCGGCATCACACTCATCCTCCTGCGTCACACTCATCCTCCAGCGTCACACTCATCCTCCCACGTCACACTCATCCTCCCGCGTCACACTCATCCTCCCGCGACACACTCATCCTCCGGCGTCACACTCATCCTCCTGCGTCACACTCATCCTCCAGTGTCACACTCATCCTCCCGCGTCACACTCATCCTCCCGCGTCACACTCATCCACCCGCGTCACACTCATCCTCCTGCGTCACACTCATCCTCCCACGTCACACTCATCCTCCCGCGTCACACTCATCCTCCCACGTCACACTCATCCTCCTGCGTCACACTCATCCTCCCACGTCACACTCATCCTCCCGTGTCACACCCCGCCTCCCGTGTCACACTCATCCTCCCGCGTCACACTCATCCTCCCGCGTCACACTCATCCTCCAGTGTCACACCCAGCCTCCCGCGTCACACTCATCCTCCCGCGTCACACTCATCCTCCCGCGTCACACTCATCCTCCCGCGTCACACTCATCCTCCGGCGTCACACTCATCCTCCTGCGTCACACTCATCCTCCAGTGTCACACCCAGCCTCCCGCGTCACACTCATCCTCCCGCGTCACACCCAGCCTCCCGCGTCACACTCATCCTCCCGCGTCACACTCATCCTCCCCCGTCACACTCATCCTCCAGCACCACACTCATCTTCCCGCGTCACACTTATCCTCCCACGTCACACTCATCCTCCCGCGTCACACTCATCCTCCAGCGTCACACTCATCCTCCCGCGTCACACTTATCCTCCCACGTCACACTCATCCTCCCGCGTCACACTCATCCTCCAGCATCACACTCATATTCCCGCGTCACACTCATCCTTCCACATCACACTCATCCTCCAGTGTCACACACAGCCTCCCGCGTCACACTCATCCTCCCGCGTCACACTCATCCTCCTGCGTCACACTCATCCTCTAGTGTCACACACATCTTCCCGCGTCACACTCATCCTCTAGTGTCACACTCATCCTCCCGCGTCACACTCATCCTCCAGTGTCACACCCAGCCTCCCGTGTTACACTCATCCTCCCGCGTCACACTCATCCTCCCGCGTCACACTCATCCTCCCGCGTCACACTCAGCCTCCAGCATCACACTCATCCTCCCGCGTCACACTCATCCTCCCGCGTTACACTCATCCTCCCGCATCACACTCAGCCTCCAGCATCACACTCATCCTCCCGCGTCACACTCATCCTCCCGCGTCACACTCATCCTCTCGCGTCACACTCATCCTCCCACGTCACACTCATCCTCCCGCGTCACACTCATCCTCCCGCGTCGCACTCATCCTCTCGCGTCACACTCAGCCTCATGCGTCACACTCATCCTCCAGCGTCACACTCATCCTCCAGTGTCACACTCATCCTCCCGCGTCACACTCATCCTCCCGCGTCACACTCATCCTCCCGCGTCACACTCATCCTCCCGCGTCACACTCATCCTCTCGCGTCACACTCAGCCTCCCGCGTCACACTCATCCTCCAGCGTCACACTCATCCTCCCGCGTCACACTCATCCTCCAGTGTCACACTCATCCTCCCGCGTCACACTCATCCTCCTGCGTCACACTCATCCTCCCGCGTCACACTCATCCTCCCGCGTCACACTCATCCTCCAGCATCACACTCAGCCTCCCGCGTCACACTCATCCTCCCACGTCACACTCATCCTCCAGCGTCACACTCATCCTCCAGTGTCACACTCATCCTCCAGTGTCACACTCATCCTCCCGCATCACACTCATCCTCCCGCGTCACACTCATCCTCCCGCGTCACACTCATCCTCCAGAGTCACACTCATCCTCCAGAGTCACACTCATCCTCCAGTGTCACACTCATCCTCCAGCGTCACACTCATCCTCCCGCGTCACACTCATCCTCCCGCGTCACACCTATCCTCCCGCGTCACACTCATCCTCCCGCGTCACACTCATCCTCCAGTGTCACACTCATCCTCCAGCGTCACACCCAGCCTCCCGCGTCACACTCATCCTCCAGCACCACACTCATCTTCCCGCGTCACACTCATCCTCCCGCGTCACACTCATCCTCCAGCACCACACTCATCTTCCCGCGTCACACTCATCCTCCCGCGTCACACTCATCCTCCTGCGTCACACTCATCCTCTAGTGTCACACCCAGACTCCCGCATCACTCTCATCCCCCGCGTCACACTCTTCCTCCTGCGTCACACTCATCCTCCAGTGTCACACCCAGCCACCCGCGTCACACTCATCCTCCCGCGTCACACTCATCCTCCTGCGTCACACTCAGCTTCCACTGTCACACTCAGCCTTGGAGGGGGTTCCCGCTATGTGTGGTGGAGGGGCGGGGGAAGGTGCCAAGACCTTTGAAGGGGTGGGGGTTGGGGATATGATAGTGAGGAGGGGTTGTCCATTGGGGGGCGGGGGGGGGGAGCATGGAGTGAAGGGGGATCTCCTGGCATTGAGGGGCATGGCGAAGTGGGCATTGTGGGGGAAGGTTATCGCTCGGGGAGGGGGGGGGGGGGTGGTGGTGAGGGGAAGGGGGTGGGGTACCAATAATTGTGTGGTGTCGGTGGTGGGGGGGAGAGGTGGGGGTGAGTCTGGTTTACTCTGGTGGGGTTTAAGGTCAGTTCTGATGGGGGTCCACTTTAAAGATGGCACCCTGATCTCTGTTTCGCCGACCTTGTTGACTCTATCAGGCCCCACCAGTATGACGCCCCCGACTTTTGCTGTCAGAGCAGCTGCAAATCTGTTCCGAAGCGCAGCTGTGCGTCTACAGCGATACACACTGAGTTTCAGTCGGAGTCTGACACTCTGATCAATTATGGGAAAATTCTGCCCTTAACAGAGCAATATAAAGAGGCGGATGAATTATTAGAGGACAAAATACCAGGGCCAGAATATGGAAGACTATTGGGCAGCGCGGTGGTTAGCACTGCTGCCGCACAGCGCCAGGGTCCCGGGTTTGATTCGGGTAACTCTGTGGGGAGTCTGCATGTTCTCTCCGTGTCTGCGTGCGTTTCCTCCGGGTGCTCCGGTTTCCTCCCACAAGTCCCGAAACATGTGCAGTTTAGGTGGATTGGCCATGACAAATTGCACCTTTATCCATAGGTTAGGTGGATTATGGGGATAGGATGGGGGATTGGGCCTGAATGGTGGGTCGGTGCAGACTTGATTGGGCTAAATGGCCTCCTTCTGCACTGTGGGGA
The DNA here is from genome assembly GCF_047496885.1 of Scyliorhinus torazame. Taxonomy (NCBI): domain Eukaryota; kingdom Metazoa; phylum Chordata; class Chondrichthyes; order Carcharhiniformes; family Scyliorhinidae; genus Scyliorhinus; species Scyliorhinus torazame. Next base: position 213,038,588 of record NC_092718.1, on the reverse strand, counting down.
TTTTATGATTTTCAGCCTCTTAACTGACATCAGTATAAACTGACTTAGTGCGTACTCTACAGCAGCCGCCTCTTAATGGATTTTTGTAGGGACAGGAATTAGACTGTGTACCTCTGGAGCATCCACACTTACACTTTGCATGGCCACGTTTGAAACAAAACACTTTGGGATGTCTTTAAAAAAATATATTGTTTTTAAAGGGCATTTTAGCGTGGCCAATCCACCTACCCTGTACATCTTTGGGTTGTGGGGGTGAAACCCACGCAGACACGGGGAGAACGTGCAAACTCCACACGGACAGTGACCCGGGGCCGGGATCGAACCCGGGTCCTCGGCGGCGTGAGACAGCAGTGCTAACCACTGCGCCAGCGTGCCGCCCGAGACTTTGCGATGTCTTAAGGATTTGAAAGATGCTGAATAAATGCAAGGTCTCTCTCTGTCATATGGTACATTTGTTACTGACCTTACAAAACAACCCACCTTTTGATTAGTGCGTGCAGCGCCACAGAAAATGTGACCGTAATCTAAATTGTAAAGTCTCAGGTAAGCGACCACTCGGAAGCGATGACCGTAGAAAGGTTTGGTTTTATTCCCCTAACAATACACTCCTCCTACTCCCCGAAGGGGCTCCTGTGCCCAGACCACACCCAGGCCGGGGTATTTATACACCTGCAGTCCTTGGAAAAGGGGGAGGGGGGTAGCCCTGCCCCCTGATTTGAGTAAATCGTATTCGGGTGAGGCCGCGGGGACGCTGGAGATCCCTGGGCCTCCTGTCTGGTTACAACAGTAACAAAACGCTACAGCGTAAACAGAAAGTGCTGGAAACTCCCAGCAGGCCTGGCGGTCTCTTTGGAGAGGGCGAGAGACTCGGAGTTAATGTTTCGAGTCTGTGTGACCCTTTCTCCGAGGGGTTGAAGGACCGTATCAGCCAAGTCCCACATCCTCGTCCGGGTGCCCCCTGTCATGATATTCAAACACACACATCATGATGGACACACTAACAGGCAAATCAGAGTACACAACACCACAACCAATCACAGACAAGAACACCAACCACATAAAAAGCACGAGCACGACACCTGGAGGTCAGGAGGTCTGGGGAGAAGGGAACAGAAAGAGCTGATGAAACACCACAAGCAGGGAGCCCCCCACGTGCAGAGTGCAAAGACCAAGTTGTAAATAGTGAGTTTAAATAAAGAAGTGTTGTACCATATGCAACTGTGTTGGCTCATCTGTGTGTCAGAACACCCAACACCACATGGTACAGGAGTGGATCGATACCTGCCTACTAACCTGCCATTCTGGACATGGACCACACCGGCAAACCGCAGCCGATGCAAGTCACGGGGAACCTAGGCACCAACTGGAAGCTCTACAGGCAGCGATTTGACCTGTACATCCGTGCCACCGAAAAACAGAATGCCTCGGATGATTCGAAGATTGCAATGCTCCTCTTCTACGCAGGCCCCCACCCAAATGATGTCTTTAATTCACTGGTGTTCGAGGAAGGCGAAAACCAGGCCAAATATGACACGGTCATCCTCAAACTGGACCAGCACTTTCAAACTGAAGTAAACGAAACTTTCGAAAGATACATCTTTCAGCAACGCCTGCAAGGTAAGGAGGAGCTTTTTCAACCCTTTTTGACGCACCTCCGGATTCTAGCGCAGTCCTGCGGTTACGGCACCACTACAGAGTCCATGATCAGGGACCAGATTGTTTTTGGCGTTGCCTCTAGTGGCCTACGCCAGCAGCTTCTTAAAATAAAGAGCCTCACCTTAGCGTCTGCTGTGGAAGCCTGTGTCCTCCATGAAAATGCTACCTGCCGTTTTGCCCGATTTCAGGCGTCCGAGTTGGCACGGAGGGGGTCCCCAGCCGTCGAATCGGCAAGCCAGGCCGCCCACGACGTTGAACGCATCCAGGCCGTCGATTTCTTCCCGCCCCACGGCCCGGACGACAGCGGCCGCTTCCCGCGCTTTTCGCGGTCTCCCGCGCAGGTGCGCGCCAAAAATAACGGCCACAACGAGGGACGCACTGCGCAGGCGCGCCCACCGCAAGATCGCACTGCGCATGCGCAGTGGCGCAACGAACGCCGTGACGTCATGACGTGCAGAAATTGTGGAGGTCTACACTTAAAAGGGCAATGTCCTGCAAAATACCGACAGTGCAACAGATGTGCCATGATAGGCCACTACGCAGCCCGCTGTCGTGCGGCTCAACCCATGGATCCGGCGCATCCTCGACAACCTCGCACACGAGTCAGGACCGTCCAGCCCACGCATCAAGACTTCCAATTAAGTGATGCAGATGACCAGGATGACTTCCGAGTTGCCGTCATTGATGTCAACAAGGTCAATGCCATCAATCCAGACGATGAGTGGTGTGCCACCCTGACGGTCAACCGATCGCGCGTCGCCTTCCGTCTGGACACCGGCGCATCCGCCAACCTGATTGCTTACTCTGCAGTCCAGGCCATGAAGGTCAAACCACCCATCACACCATCCCGGCTTAAGATGGTTGACTATAACGGGAACGTTATCCCGTCCATAGGATCTTGCCAGCTACAGGTGACTCACAAGAGGTACACGGCCACACTCCCCTTCGAAGTTGTGGGCTCATCAAAGGACTCGTTACTGGGCGCACAAGCGTGTAAGGTCCTTCACCTGGTACAGCGCATCATGTCTCTCTCTCCAGATGAGATATCCGACTTCCCGGATGCTGAGTTCCACGCGAATCTCCATTCCCTCCTCGCTCACAACCAGGAGGTTTTTGAAGGCATGGGGACATTGCCACACACGTACAAGATTCGACTCAGACCGGACGCCATCCCTGTCGTTCACGCACCTCGCAGGGTTCCTGCGCCTCTCAAAGACCGCCTCAAGGCACAACTGCAGATTCTTCAGGACCAAGGGGTCCTATCCAAGGTCACGGAGCCCACGCCATGGGTCAGCTCCATGGTCTGTGTAAAGAAGCCCTCTGGCGAGCTCCGTATATGTATAGATCCAAAAGATCTGAACAACAACATCATGCGGGAACACTATCCCATCCCGAAACGAGAAGACCTCACCAGCGAGATGGCGCGAGCCAACATATTCACTAAATTGGATGCGTCCAAAGGATTCTGGCAGATCAAACTGGACCCGGCCAGCCGAAGACTATGCACATTCAACACCCCTTTTGGCAGATTCTGCTACAACCGGATGCCATTCGGCATCATTTCGGCATCTGAAGTATTCCACCGCATTATGGAACAGATGATGGAAGGCATCGAAGGGGTACGTGTATATGTGGACGATATCATCATTTGGTCCACCACTCCGCAGGAACACATGCATCGTCTTCGACGTGTCTTCACCCGCATACGGCAAAATGGCCTGCGTCTCAACCGTGCGAAGTGTGCTTTCGGCCAGACGGAGCTGAAATTCCTCGGGGACCACATCTCAAGGTCCGGGGTCCGTCCCGATGCAGACAAGGTTAGCGCCATCACAGCCATGCCACGACCGGCTGACAAGAAGGCTGTCTTAAGATTCCTCGGCATGGTCAACTTCCTTGGGAAGTTCATTCCCAACCTGGCTTCTCATACAACAAACATGCGCCATCTCGTAAAAAAATCGACGGAATTCAACTGGCACCAGTCGCATCAGCGGGAATGGGAGGAGCTCAAGCACAAACTGGTCACGGCACCAGTGCTGGCCTTCTTTGACACGACTCGCCCTACAAAGATCTCAACAGACGCCAGCCAATCTGGTATTGGAGCGGTACTCCTCCAAAAAGACAGCACGTCATCATGGGCCCCGGTTGCGTATGCCTCACGAGCCATGACCCCTACCGAACAGCGCTACGCGCAAATCGAAAAAGAATGCCTGGGCTTGTTAACTGGACTGGACAAGTTCCACGACTATGTGTATGGCCTGCCACGATTCACGGTCGAAACTGACCACCGCCCCCTGGTCAACATCATTAACAAAGACCTGAACGACATGACTCCTCGCCTCCAGCGCATCTTACTCAAACTCAGGAGGTACGATTTTGAACTGATCTACACTCCGGGGAAGGAACTCATCGTGGCGGACACTCTTTCCCGAGCAGTGAGCACACCACCAGATGCAGAGGGGTTCGTGCGTCAAATTGAGGCACACGTGACTCTGACAGCAGCAAATATGCCAGCTGATGATCCTAGTCTGGCCCACATACGCGCAGAGACGGCGACTGACCCTCTGCTGCAGCGAGTGATGCGCCACATGACGGAAGGGTGGCTAAAAGGGCAGTGCCCCCAGTTTTATAATGTGCGAGATGATCTCACCAATATAGACGGGGTCCTTATGAAATCGCATAGGATCGTCATTCCACACAGTGTGCGCCAGATGATTCTTCGTCAACTACACGAAGGCCACTTGGGCGTCGAAAAATGCAGACGAAGGGCCCGGGAGGCGGTATATTGGCCGGGTATTAATGAAGACATAGCCAACATGGTGCTCAACTGCACAACCTGTCAGAGGTTTCAGCCAGCGCAATCTCCGGAAACACTTCTACCACACGAGATGGTGACGTCCCCCTGGGCGAAGGTGGGTGTTGACCTATTTCACGCGCTCGGCAGAGATTACATTGTTATTATAGACTACTTCTCAAACTACCCGGAAGTCATGCCTCTCCATGATCTGACGTCGTCCGCAGTCATTGGGGCCTGCAAGGAAACGTTTGCTCGCCATGGCATTCCAAGGACTGTCATGTCAGACAATGGACCTTGTTTTGCCAGCCGTGAATGGTCGTCCTTTGCCGCAGCATATGGTTTCACTCATGTGACATCCAGCCCTCTGCATCCACAATCGAACGGGAAGGCTGAAAAGGGTGTGCACATCGCAAAGCGGCTCCTGTGCAAGGCGGCTGATGCCGGATCGGACTTTAACCTTGCCTTGCTGGCCTATCGATCGGCCCCGTTATCCACGGGCCTCTCGCCAGCGCAGCTACTAATGGGTCGCTCCCTCAGGACGACGGTACCTTCCGTCCTGGCACCGACAACAGACCATGAGGCGGTTCTTCGGAACATGCAACTGCAGCGTGATCGCCAGAAAGGTCGGTACGACACACGAGCGACGGACCTGCCCCCCCTGTCCTCCGGAGACAAAGTACGCGTCCATCAACCGTATGGTGGCTGGTCAGCACCGGCCGAAGTCCTCCGACAAGTGGCTCCCCGCTCGTTCCTGGTTCGCATGCCGGATGGTTCCGTGCGTCGCCGCAATCGGCGCGCCCTTCGCCGACTTCCACGCTCACAGCCACACAACACGCCAGATCCTCAACAGGCTTCCGAGGATGACTTTGTGGAGCTGCCGCACATCACGCCCTTTCCATCGCCACCCATGGCCATGCCTGCACAGCAGCCGGTGGTTCTTGATCCACCCTTAAGGCGGTCAACCCGAATTCGTCGCAAACCCATTAGAATGGACTTATAATACAGTTCATATGTTTAATAAGTTGGACAATTTTACATGATAACCTGTTGTTGTTTATCGTTCCAGATGTCGTCTGACTGGACAACTGATCAAATTTTTTTTTCTTCTTCTCTCGTTCGCATTTCTGTTATGTTATGGTACAACTGGATTCATGTGACGCACTCGACATCGCCCCATGTACATAGTTCCGTCATAGACACATGCTGCACACGACACACACACACTCTTAGATGCACTCACGTCACGATCATATTTATTACCACGTAGGCACATATCTTTGTAAAAAGGGGGGATGTCATGATATTCAAACACACACATCATGATGGACACACTAACAGGCAAATCAGAGTACACAACACCACAACCAATCACAGACAAGAACACCAACCACATAAAAAGCACGAGCACGACACCTGGAGGTCAGGAGGTCTGGGGAGAAGGGAACAGAAAGAGCTGATGAAACACCACAAGCAGGGAGCCCCCCACGTGCAGAGTGCAAAGACCAAGTTGTAAATAGTGAGTTTAAATAAAGAAGTGTTGTACCATATGCAACTGTGTTGGCTCATCTGTGTGTCAGAACACCCAACACCACACCCCCTTGCCCCTTTCCCTGGCCCCGAACCCCTTCTCCCTCTGGTTTCTCTCCCCATAACTCCTCAGCTCTGAAGGTGAGTCACACAGACTCTGTTTCTCCGTCCGCATGCTCTGCCAGGCCGGCTGCGTTTACACAGCATTTTCTGTCCTTATTTAACGTTTCCAGCACCTGCAGTATCAGTGGTGTTATATCAATGGAGTTCTATATCCGGTATTGCTGTTCTTGTTACATTTCAAATTATAATCAAACTTCCGTGTCCCGCTTCGAAATGAAATGGAGATAGAAACCAAATGAGTTATCAGCGATGTCAAGGAACAGCCAATAGCCGAGTCAGTACAGCGAGAGTGTATCTGTCCTCACCAGTGATATCTTAAGGGTGGATTGAGCTGTTTTTTGTTTACCTGAATGGAAATCAATCTCCGAGTGACAGAGTGTTTACATAAAACAGCAATTCGACTGTGTTGCCTTAAAGGGACACAACACCTTAGCGGTTCCGTTACCTGCGTGTTAATGCAGCAAAACACCCCTGTCCTCACAAAACAACACCTCCCCTAATTTACACTTCGCAACGTTGTCGGACGTTAGCGTGTGTGTCGTTGTGGATCTATATCACGCACAGCTCCGGTAAATTGCTGTTTTTGTATCAGCCGCACTCTGCCCTGCCAAAGCCACACACGTTCACAGAATCACAGAATAACTCAGGGCAAAAGAGGCCCTTCGGCCCATCGAGCCTGCACCGCCGCATAAAAATCACCTGACCTGCCTACCTAATCCCATTGGCCAGCACTTGGCCCATAGCCTGGAATGTTATGACGTGCCAGGTGCTCACCCAAAGAACAAGAACAACGAACAAAGAAAAGTACAGCACAGGAACAGGCCCTTCGGCCCTCCAAGCCCGTGCCGACCATGCTGCCCGACTGAACTACAATCTTCTACACTTCCTGGGTCCGTATCCCTCTATTCCCATCCTATTCATGTATTTGTCAAGATGCCCCTTAAATGTCACTATCGTCCCTGCTTCCACCACCTCCTCCGGCAGCGAGTTCCAGGCACCCACTACCCTCTGTGTAAAAAACTTGCCCCGTACATCTCCACTGAACCTTGCCCCTCACACCTTAAACCTATGCCCCCTAGTAATTGATCCCTCTACCCTGGGGAAAAGTCTCTGACTATCCACTCTGTCTATACCCCTCATAATTTTGTAGACCTCTATCAGGACCCTCAACCTTCTTCGTTCCATTGAGAACAAACCAAGTTTATTCAATCTCTCTTCATAGCTAATGCCCTCCATACCAGGCAACATCCTGGTAAATCTCTTCTGCACCCTCTCTAAAGCCTTCACATCCTTCTGGTAGTGTGGCGACCAGAATTGAACACTATACTCCAAGTGTGGCCTAACTAAGGTTCTATACAGCTGCAACATGACTTGCCAATTCTTATACTCAATGCCCCGGCCAATGAAGGCAAGCATGCCGTATGCCTTCTTGACTACCTTCTCCACCTGTGTTGCCCCTTTCAGTGACCTGTGGACCTGTACACCTAGATCTCTCTGACTGTCAATACTCTTGAGGGTTCGACCATTCACTGTATATTCCCTACCTGCATTAGACCTTCCAAAATGCATTACCTCACATTTGTCCGAATTAAACTCCACCCTCCATCTCTCCGCCCAAGTCTCCAAACAAAATCCTGCTGCATCCTCTGACAGTTCTCATCGCGATCCACAATTCCATTAACCTTTGTGTCGTCCGCAAACGTACTAATCAGACCAGTTACATTTTCCTCCAAATAGTTTATATATACTGCGAACAGCAAAGGTCCCAGCACTGATCCCTGCGGATCACCACTAGTCACAGCCCTCCAACCAGAAAAGCACCCTCCCTTGCTACTCTCTGCCTTCTAAAAAGCAGCCAGGTGATTTTTAAAGGATGTGAGGCAACCCGCCTCTACCCCCTCCCAGGCAGGGCGTTCCAGACCCGCCTCTACCCCCTCCCAGGCAGGGCGTTCCAGACCCGCCTCTACCCCCTCCCAGGCAGGGCGTTCCAGACCCGCCTCTACCCCCTCCCAGGCAGGGCGTTCCAGACCCGCCTCTACCCCCTCCCAGGCAGGGCGTTCCAGACCCGCCTCTACCCCCTCCCAGGCAGGGCGTTCCAGACCGTCCCCACCCTCTGGGTAAAAAGGTTTTTTTTGTCAAATCCCCCCTAAACCTCTTGCCCCTCACTTTGACCTTGTGTCCCCTCGTACCTGACCCTTCAACTAAGGGGAACAGCTGCTCCCTCTCCACCCTGTCCATGCCCCTCATAATCTGTACACACGATCAGCCTTCTCTGCTCCAGCGAAAACAAGCCCAAGCCTATTCAACCTCTCTTCATAACTCAAATGTTCCATCCCAGGCTACATCCTGCTGAAAGGCCTCTGTAACCCCTCCTGTGCAATCACATCCTTCCTATAATGTGGCGACCAGACTTACACACAGTACATCATGGATAGGGCCCAGGTTTTTTTCCTGCTCCATTAACAATCGCCTCTAGCTTGGCATCTCTAGCAATAGGTGTGAGGAGACGGTGCCTTTACCAAAACACAGCTTTTCCATTCTGTTGCTCTTGATGATTCTCCCTTTTGTCGTCCCTCTACCTCAGCCCCAAACCGCTCCTCTCTCTAGCTTCTCTCCCCACAGATCCTCTTTCAGCTCATTACATCCAGAAGACACCTTCAACCTCATTCCCACCCAGCTTCCCGTCCTGCTCTCCGTGCTTGCTGGCAATGCTGAAAGGTCACCTCATCCTCGGGTGCTGGCCTGATCACTTTCCAATATGGCCACCTCCCCTCTGCAGGAAACCCACTCCTGATCCCTCTGACACGCCCCCATCTCCAACCTCCCCTTACTCCCCACATTTCCTCACTGTTTTGCGTGATCGCTCGCTTGTGTCAGTGATGGTGACCATGACAACAATCAGTGGTCGTTGTAAAAACCCAAGTGGTTCACTAATGTCCGTTCGGGAAGGAAATCTGCCGTCCTTACCCGGCCTGGCCGACACGTGCCTCCAGACCCACAGCAATGTGATTGACTCTTAACTGCCCTCTGAATTGATCAAGAAAACCACTCAGTTCAAGGGCAATTAGGGATGGGCAATAAACGCTGGTCCCGCCAGCGACATGTACACCCCATGAATGAATAGAAAATGTGCAATCCAGCAACCTGTGTCCAAAATTATGTTGCTGCCCATTTGCTGCCTCATTCACCCTCACCCTGACCTACACGGGCTCCACGTCCTCCCTCAAAACCCACAATGGCCACCTCAGCCCTCCTTAACTCTCAAACCATCCACAACACCCCAGTTGCCCCCCCCCCCCCCCCCCCCCCCCCCCCACATACCAAAATACTCTGATTCTGACGATCGACCTCTCCTCGCTTTGCCCCACCATCCTCTCAGCCGCCCAGGCTCTGGAACGAGCCCCTAAATCCCTCTTTCCCTCTCTGGCTTCTGCACCCTCTGACCCATCGTCCCTCTCCATCTCTCTTCTGACGAAGGGTCCATCTTTTATCTTCGCACCTCAGCAACATTGGAAAGGGTGCTATACGAATGTAGGTTGTCGCTCTTGATAAAACACTTGCAGTTTTAACAGATTCTTTGGGAAGTCTGTGTGAATCTGGCTTGTTGTGACTGTTTGATGGAATGTGTGAATGGCTGATGAGGATCCTTTAATTATCTTGTGGTGATAGCTCCACTTACAGAATTAGACTGAGTGTTCGAGCTTGGTGCCAGTAAAATATTGGTTTCATTGTTTAAAAATAAAAATGATGCAACTACTAGAAGCTGCAGGCCAAGTGATGGCGACTTAAATTCATCATTCAGAGCCGATAGTAATCATCTCCATCCTGAGTGACATCTCCCATTCTCCTTGCATTTACCTCGTTCAATATTGATCTGTCTTTACAATGAGTATTATCTGGTTACATTCACTTCCCGAAAGATCAGGGGTGGGATTCTCCGACCCCCCCCCCCCCCCCCCCCCCCCGCGATTCTCCGGCCCTGCGATGGGCCGAAGTCCCGCTGCTTCTATGCCGGTCACGCCAGCGTAGATTGAACCAGGTCCCTTACCGGTGAGACCTGGCGGCGCGGGCGGGCACCGGGGTCCTGGGGGGGGGGCGCGGGGCCATCTGCCCCCGGGGGGTGCCGCCACGGTGGCCTGGCCCGCGATCGGGGCCCACCGATCCGCGGGCGGGCCTGTGCCGTGGGGGCACTCTTTTCCTACGTGTCGGCCGTGTAGGCCTCCGCAATTGCTGACGCGTAGGTGACCCCCCCCCCCCTGCGCATGCGCGGACTCCCGCCGGCCGGCAGAGTCCCTTCGGCTCCGGCTGGCGTGGCGCCAAAGGCCTTCCACGCCAGCCGGCGAAGCGCCAACCACTCCGGGGCGGGGCGTAGCCCCTAAAGGTGCGGAGGAATCCGCACCTTTGGGGCGGCCCGACGCCGGAGTGGTTCATGCCACTCCGTCCCGCCGGGTAGGGGAGAATCCCGGTCCAGATCTCCCTCGTTCATTATCCGCACCCAACTTGCCATTCCCTTCACTAATTGATTCATTGATGATAAAGGTATTTAAAAAATATATACTATTATATATGCTATTAAATATATATTTACTATTTAAATGAAGAGAGATTGCAGAGCTCCGCGGTACAGAGGGATCTGGGTGTCCTGGTACAGGAGTTACAAAAGGTTAGTGTGCAGGAACGGAAAGTGATTAGGACGACATATGAATCGTTGGCTTTTATCACAAAAGTGATGGAATATAAATGTGTGGAATTTTCCTCCGGCGAGGCAGGGCCTTGGCGAGACCACATCTGGAATACTGGGTGCAGTTTGGTTTCCTTATTGGAGAATATTGCGTTAGAAACAGTTCAGAGAAGGTTCCCTGGACTCACTCCTGGGGTGACGGGCTTAGCCCATGAAGCGTTCAGCAGGTTGGACTTGAACCCACTGGAGTTTAGAAGAATGAGAGGCGATCTCATTGAAACAGATACGATCCTGAAGGTGTTAAGATAGATACAGGGAGGATGCTGCCTCTTGTGAGCAGGACTAGAGCCAGGGGACATTGTTTAAGAATAAGGGGCGAAATTCTCCGGAAAAGGCGCGATGTCTGCCGACTGGCGCCCAAAATGGCGCCAATCAGACGGGCATCGCGCCGCCCCAAAGGTGCGGAATGCTCCGCATCTTTGGGGGCCGAGCCCCAACATTGAGGGGCTAGGCCGACGCCGGAGGAATTTCCGCCCCGCCAGCTGGCGGAAATGGCCTTTGGTGCCCCGCCAGCTGGCGCGGAAATGACATCTCCGGGCGGCACACGCGCGGGAGCGTCAGCGGCCGCTGACAGTTTCCCACGCATGCGCAGTGGAGGGAGTCTCTTCTGCCTCCGCTATGGTGGAGACCGTGGCGGAGGCGGAAGGGAAAGAGTGCCCCCACGGCACAGGCCCGCCCGCGGATCGGTGGGCCCCGATCGCGGGCCCGGCCACCGTGGGGGCACCCCCTGGGGTCAGATCGCCCCACGCCCCCCCCCCTCCAGGACCCCGGAGCCCGCCCAAGCCGCCTTGTCCCGCCGGTAAGGTAGGTGATTTAATTTACGCCGGCGGGACAGGCAATTTATCGGCGGGAATTCGGCCCATCCGGGCCGGAGAATCGAGCGGGGGGCCCGCCAACCGGTGCGGCGCGATTCCCGCCCCCGCCGAATATCCGGTGCCGGAGACTTCGGCAACCGGCGGGGGCGGGATTCACGCCAGCCCCCGGCGATTCTCCGACCCGGCGGGGGGTCGGAGAATGTTGCCCAAGAGATTAAGATGAAGGTGGGGATAATTTCTTTCTCTCAGTTAGTCTCCCGCGGAGAGCCGTGAAGGCTGAAGTGTTGAATTTATTCAAGGCTGATTAGACATATTTTTTATAGACAAGGGCTGGGATTGTCTGATCCCTCGCCGGGTCGGAGAATCGGCGAGAATCGTGCCACGCTGCTCCGACGCCGGGCTGCCGATTCTCCAGTCGCCACCCGCGTCGCTCGGGGGGGGCCATTGAAAGCGGTCCCCGCGGCGATTCTTCCCGCGCGACGGGCCAAGTGCCCGCCGCGTGGGTTACATATGGTCCCACCCAGCGGGCCCTCGGAGTTCTGGCTGCGGGGGCCGTCCTGGTGGTGGTGGGGGGGGGGATCCGACTCCAGGATTGCCTCCACCGTGGCCAGGCCCGGGATTGGGGCTAATTCCAGGGGGGCCTATGTTCCTCCAAGCTGGGCCCCTGTAGGGCTCCGCCATACCGGCTGTGGTGCACTGGCTTTTGGTGTCGGAGCAACGGACAGCACTCCGGCGCCGTTCTAGCCCCCTAGGAAGAGGTGAATGCCCTGGCCAGAGAATCCCAGCCAAGGGATTTAAGGGTTACGGGCTGGCACAGATTGTGGTGTTCTTTGTGATTCTGTTATCAGGATGGATGTCGTAGCGTTCACAAAGACCACAGAAGCTAAGTTCATTAACGAAGCTAACATTTATTTACACTACTTATTAAAGCTCAACCACTTCCTCCTATAGTAAACAATAATCTGGTAATCTACACTCTAACACTCGTCTCTACACTCTATCTATAACTGTAATCTGATCTCTCTCACTGCTTCTCTGCTCTCTCCAGCCTTCTCCCAGCAGCCTGAGTCAATGCTTTATATAGTTCTGCATCTAGCGCCATCTATCGCTCAATTATGATATGACATTAACCCTTTGCATTCAGAACATCTCCCATAATGTCACACAGGTGACAAACTGGAGCTGAGACCCCAACCATATTGACCATGACCTTATTCAAGGGGGCAGCAGGCTCGAGGGGCTGAATGGCCTCTTCCTGCTCCTGAGTCCTGTGCTGCTGAACAAACTCTGCCCTTGTTTCAAAAGAACAATGCTCCCGTGGCCTGGCTCGCAGTGCGTTGCTGGTCAGGACCTCTGCTCAATCTAGATTACACAAAGAAGCAGAGAGAGATCGGGGCTGGTCGCTGTGCCTGTGATTTAGAAGGAGGTTTCTGAGAGATGCACTCACTCACACACGGTGAGGTAAGTGTTAAACGTGTTTTATTTACGCACTCACTGTGAAGCCAGATAGATTTTATTTGGACAATGGGCACATTGGAAATGTAACATGCTTTCATGCAAGGATGTTTAATATTTAATAAGATAATAGATCATAAATTTCATCCACACACCCAGATGTCAGCCTTCCCCCTCATTGAAAGCACTTGTTCAGGCTGCAAGTGCGTTCCTATCAACGTTGCAGCCAGGAGTGACTGGAATCTGTCAGCACCACAATTGCGGGAGATTTTCTATTTCCTTTCTTATCACAGGGGAAAAATGGTCAAGGGGCTGGTTTAGCACAGTGGGCTAAACAGCTGGCTTGTAATGCAGAACAAGGCAGCAGCGCGGGTTCAATTCCCGTACCGGCCTCCCCGAACAGGTGCCGGAATGAGGCGACTAGGGGGCTTTTCACAGTAACTTCATTAAGCAATGTGACAATAAGCAAATATTATTATTATATTATTAATTCCAGTGACCGCCCCTCCTCCCATGGATTGTGTTTGCCTCCTTATGGGGCAGCTGTCCCACAATTGCCTCGCCCATCCCCGACCTCGCTCCCATTTCCCTACGGATAGTGGGCGGGATTCATGATTTCCGCCCTGCTGGCCCAGGATCAAACTCCCAGCTGGGGCTCAACTCTTCCCTCGGGGTGTAGAGCGGTATGGGTACAAACCCCCTCGCCAGAGCAGCCAATCCAGGGTGACAGTGGTGCGGTACTGAGGGAATGCTGCGTTGGCAGAGGTACCGTCTCTTGGCCGAGATTTTGAAGCGATGTTAAACCTCAGATGGACATCAAAAAAATACCCTGACACTTTCTTGAAGACGAGTAGTGTCGTCCCCAACGACCTGGCCAATATTTATCCCCGGCTGACATCGTGAAGACGGACTAATCTGCTCATGCTTACATTGCCGCTTTTCACAGCTAGCTCTGCACTACTGCCAGGTTTGCTTCACTCACAACGGTGAATTAACGAGGGGGTCTACACAGAGTAGAGAACTAGAACCGGTGCCCATGGGCGCGAGGGGCACGGACCAGAGGCCACAGCTGTACGATGGATGGCAAGAGAACCCAAAGTAGCTTGAGACAAAATAATTCCACGCAGCGGGTGGCGAGGATCTGGAATGCATTGCCCGAGTGTGAGGTGCAGAAATATTCAACAGTGGGCCTCGAAAGAGAATTGGATAAGTACCTGAAGAGTAAAAATAATTTCAGGAGTGGGGGGGGGGGGAGCAAGTACATCATTGGCTGTGAAGAAATTTGACTATAAGATCATAAGGCGCAGGTGCAGAAGTAGGCCATTCGGCCCGTCGAGGCTGCTCCACCATTCAACCAGATCGTGACTGATCTTTTACAAAATTTTATTCTTCATTTATTTAATTCGTTCTTGGGAGGTGGGCGGCGCTGGGCTGGGCCAGCACTTTTTGCCCATCCCCAATTACCCTCGAACTGAGTGGCTAAATCTCGGCCATTTCAGTGGGGGGCAGGTAAGAGTCAACCACATCACTGTGTGGGTCTGGAGTCACACGTAGGCCGGACCAGGTAAGGACGGCAGATTTCCTTCTGTTCTTGAAGGCCATTAGCGATCCAGGTGGGCTTTTACGACGATCGGCAATGGTTTCTTGATCACCATTAGACTTTTCATTCCAGATTTTTATTGAATTCAAATTTCACCATCTGCCCTGGCGGGATTTGAACCCATGTTCCCAGAGCATTACCCTGGGTATCTGGATTACTAGACCAGTAACAATACCTCTGGCCAGATCTGATGTGATAATCCTTGACTCCATGAGCCATGATCAGCCATGATCTCATTAAATGGCGGAGCAGGCTCGAGGGGCCAGGTGGCCTACTCCTGTTCCTAGTTCTTATGTTCCACTTTCCCGCCTTATCCCCATAAGCCTTGATTCCCTAACTGATTAAAAATCTGTCTCCCTCAGCCTTGAGGCATTGCGAGAGTGTGAAATGCAGCCTCTCTCTTTCGTTCCTTCCCAGCGAGCATTCACTGAGGGGAAGGCCCCACAGCCAAACCTGATCATAACTTCCTCCAGCATTCGCAGGGCGCTTTTCAGCAAAGGACATGCTGGCCCTCCAGACCAAGGAGCTGATGTTCCCCCCCCCCCCCCCCCCCCCCCGCCACCAATTCAAGGGCAAAGGCGCAATATTCCCTCGGCAGAGAGGGGCTTGGATCTGACATAATTAGTGGGAGGAGCTGGAGGAGAAATTCTGATCGCCCGGAGGCTGGTAGGAAAGGGTTGATGAACGCTGGGGGCCAAACGCTGGAGAGTGGGATTAAGGGCGGGGGAGGGGGCGGTTAATTTGTGGGCTGGCAGGGGCAGGTGGGCTGAGTGGCCCCCCCCTCCCCCTTCTGTACCCTAAATCTTTCCACGTTTCTGTCAGCGTTTTGAAACCCACCGTCGACTTTGCTGAGACCAGCTGATTCCACACAGGCTGGTGACAGGGCCTGGGCCCAGGCCCGATCTGATCCGTAATGGCTGAGCGGAACACCGGGAGCTACCCTTACTCACTGAGCTATAAAGAGAATTTTGATCTCATTACTATAGTTAACTTTATTTCAGTCTGTGCAGTCACACCTGTGGAAGTCTCTCTCTTAATTAGTTCATATTTCCTGCTACTTGACTTTTAGCCACTTTTAAATTTAACAAGGTGAGGAACGCATTTGATCGCGGCTGGCATGGGGCCTTACTGGTAACCACGGGTAACGGGGGCACTACCTACCTCAGTTCCTTCCCAAGTTACCTCATTTAAAGCACATTTATAGTTACAGTGCCAATGAGTCACAGAGATAGACACTTATTGAAACGCTGTGCGAGAAACTATTCCTGGCTCAGCCTGGGGCTGTAAAAACAGCAGAAAATTAATCTAAGTCCACGTACCTGAATAAATTAAGTAAATTAAAATTCAACTTGCCTTTTTTGCCCCTACAGGCATAAGTACAGGACACCAGATGGGCCCTGGTGTGTACAATATTTATATGCATGTTCCTGACCATGTAACAGATGTGTTAACAGCTGGTCGGGCCTGTGGTTGCACCGACGTCTTGTCACCATGGCGCTCCTCAGGTGACATTTTACGCTTCGCTCGGTGTAAACACCGGGAAAAAAAACTGCGAGGGTCCAGCTATTCCCACCTGGAATTGCTGGGATTGGAAAAAAGGCTTGCATTGATGTGGCATCTTTCACAATCTGGGGCCTTCTCAAAGCTCTTTAATGGTGTGTTAATGCTGTGGGGACCAGGGTTCAAATCCCACCATGGCAGCTGGTGGAATTCATATTCAAATTAATAACAAAGAAATGTTGTCATGGTGACCAAGAAACCATCGTCGATTGTTGTGAAAACCCATCTGGTTCACTAATGTCCTTGAGGGAGGGAAATCTGCCGTCCTTACCTGGTCCGGCCTACATGTGACTCCAGACCCTTCGCGAATGTGGTTGACTCTTAAATGCCCTCTGAAATGACCTATCGAGTCACTCGTGACAATTGGGAACAAATGCTGGCCATGCCAGAGATGTCCATGTCCTATAAGATGATACATTTTCTGTGTAGGCACATTTCCAATGCAGGAAGCAAGGAGCCAATTTGCAGACATTATGATCCCACACATAGCTTTTTTTTTTGTGATGTTGGTTGAGGATCAAAGGTTGACCAGGATACCAGAGATTTAACTCCCCTGCTCTTCAGAATAATGTCACTGTAATGTAACGGTGCGCAGCAGACCAAGGGTTAATGTAGGACTGGAGAATAGCACTGTCCATGGTATGATGTATAGAATCACATGGTAAGAGACTCTGAGAAACAGCCTAGCAACAGAACTCTGTGTAAGTAAGCCACCTAGCTGGATGGTGACTGCACATCGTACAATAATATCTGGGATCTGTGAACAGTTAAAGACTGACAATAAACAGTTCATGTTTAAATATACAAGTCTCTAGCCCTCATCGCCAAGACATCATTGTGCATCACACTAGAACCAGGGTGGGGGGGGGGGGGGGGGGGGGGTGGTAACGGGTCAGAACACACTGTTCCTAGAAGTTTGAACAATTGCATTGGCTGGACCTGTTGCATCCACTAATAATCTCACCGTCTGATACAATCGCACCCAATGATAGTCACATCCACTGATAGTCACACCCACTGATACAGTTGCACCCAATGATACAATCACACCCACTGATAGTCACACCCACTGATAGTCGCATCCAATGATACAGTCGCACCCAATGATAGTCGTACTGATACAGTTGAACATACTGATACAGTCGCACCCAATGATACAGTCACACTCACTGATAGTCACATCCAATGATACAGTCACACCCAATGATACAGTCGCACCCAATGATAGTCGCACTTACTGATACAGTCGAACTATTGATACAGTCGTATCCATTGATACAGTCACACCCACTGATACAGTCACACCCACTGATACAGTTGCACCCAATGATACAGTCGCACCCAATGATACAATCACACCCACTGATACAGTCACACCCACTGATACAGTCGCATCCAATGGTACAGTTGCACCCAATGATACAGTCGTACTAACTGATACAGTTGAACCTACTGATACAGTCGCACCCAATGATACAGTCACACTCACTGATAGTCGCATCCAATGATACAGTCGTACTAACTGGTACAGTTGAACCTACTGATACAGTCGCACCAAATGATACAGTCACACCCACTGATACAGTCACATCCAATGATACAGTCGCACCCAATGATAGTCGCACTTACTGATACAGTCGAACTATTGATACAGTCGTATCCATTGATACAGTCACACCCACTGATACAGTCACACCCACTGATACAGTTGCACCCAATGATACAGTCGCACCCAATGATACAATCACACCCACTGATACAGTCACACCCACTGATACAGTCGCATCCAATGGTACAGTCGCACCCAATGATACAGTCGTACTAACTGATACAGTTGAACCTACTGATACAGTCGCACCCAATGATACAGTCACACTCACTGATAGTCGCATCCAATGATACAGTCGTACTAACTGGTACAGTTGAACCTACTGATACAGTCGCACCAAATGATACAGTCACACCCACTGATACAGTCACATCCAATGATACAGTCGCACCCAATGATAGTCACACTCACTGATAGTCGCATCCAATGATACAGTCGTACTTACTGATACAGTTGAACCTACTGATACAGTTGCACCCAATGATAGTCACACTTACTGATAGTCACACTTACTGATACAGTTGAACCTACTGATACAGTCACATCCGCTGATACAGTCACACTTACTGATACAGTCACACCCGCTGATACAGTCACACCCACTGATAGTCGTGACTTACTGATATACTCGAACACACTGATACAGTTGCATCCAATGATACATTCGCATCCACTGATACAGTCTCACCTACTGATAGTCGCAGCTACTGATATAGTCGCACCAATGATAGTCAGGCTCACTGATATAGTCACACCTATTGATGCAGCCACAGCCACTGGTAAAGTTGCATCCATTGATACAGTGACACCCAATGATAATCACACCTACAGATATAGTCGCACCTGCTGACCAGTCGCATCTCCTGATGCAGTCACATCTCCTGATGTAGTCGCATGTACTGATACAGTCGCATGTACTGATATACTCACACACACTGATACAGTCACACCCAATGATTCAATTGCACCCACCAATACAGTCACACCTACTGATACAGTCGCACCTACTGATACAGACGTGCCCATTAATAGTCACAACCACTGATACGGTCTTACCCCCATTGATACAGTTACATCCACTCATATAGTCGCACTCAATGATTCAGTTACACCCACTGATACAGTCGCGCCATTGATACAGTCACACACATTGATACAGTCACACCCACTGATGCAGGAACGCCCACTGATAGCCGCACCCATTGATACAGTCGCACACACTCACCATTATGCCTGCATGTGGAAACATTTGTGCATTCCTTATTTTGCGCGATTGAAGAATAGCGGGGTGGGTTACCTGTCCCCTGAGGGTACTCAGTTATTCCTCAGCAGGTGTGTAACATCACACACCCCATTGGAGCCAGCTCAGTGTGCCACCCTTGGGCACATCATGGCTTTTGTGCCACCCTGTCCCCACCGCCCGCGGGGCTTTTCCAATCCATTATTAAATTGTTACGGTGTGCGGGTATTCTCCACCCTTCTCCCAAATGTCTGGATTTTGTCCGTCAGCCCGGGCTCAGGATGTCCGTAATTCAATCTCCACTCCAGAAATCTGATCACCCAATCCCTGTGCTGCAGTCATTTGTCGGGTTAGATGTTAACCCGAGATCCTTTCAGGAACAGCTGAGGCGAATTCTCTTATTTTAAAATAAATCATTAACCAATTAAACTAAATTTACTGCATCAAACGAAAATCAAATCACAAAGGAAACTTAAAACATGAAATCAGAAGGTGGTTAAGGGGTTCGATCAGACGTTCCAGTCCTAGCGGTGCAGACCAGGCAGGCAAGGCCTCAATGGTGTTGGTGGACGCTGCGTTCTCCCTCCCTGGGGACACCTGACCATGAACATAGACGGGGTAGAGGGGCAGAAGGTCGGGTCAGATGACTCCCTCGGGTCCTGGATATTATCCCTCAAACAACATTGCTAGAACCGATTATCTGTCGCGGCCCCAGAGCTGTTTGTGGGAGCTGGCTGTGTGCAGACTGGCCTCTCCGCCTGTCACATTGGTTGTTCCCACTGGCGGGTGAAAGCAGAACTAGGGGGCATAGCCTCAACATAAGGGGAAGCAGATTTAGGACTGATCTTCGGAGGAACTTCTTCACCCAAAGGGTTGTGAATCTATGGAATTCCTTGCCCAGTGAAGCAGTTGAGGCTCCTTCATTGAATGTTTTCAAGATAAAGATAGATAGTTTTTTGAAGAATAAAGGGATTAAGGGTTATGGTGTCCGGGGGGAATACTTTTCACTGTACTTCGGTACATGTGGCAATAAATCAAATCAGATCAGATCAGATTAGGAAAGTGGAGCTGAGTCCACAAAAGATCAGCCATGATCTCATTGAATGGTGGAGCAGGCTCGAGGGGCCAGATGGCCTACTCCTGCTCCTGGTTCTTATGTTCTTATTACAACGGCGGCAACATATGTATTTGCTTTGTTTGCCCCCTTGTTCTGCACTGTAACCAATCACTGTTTTGTCGATGTACCATTTGTCAATGTACCCTGTTGATTATTCTTGTGTCTACTGTGTATGCACTGTGTACGTTCCCTCGGCCGCAAAAAAATACTTTTCACTAAACTTCGGTACATGTGACAATAAATCAAAATCAAATCAAATCAAATCAGAAACATGGAGAAGGCACTTTGGGACTTTGTGCAAGGTGCTACATAAATGCAACTTCTTTTCTTTGTCCGAGTTTGGTAAATCTCAGACTTGGGATGATCTAATCAGGGAAATTGGGCAGCAGGTCACCTTGTGGAGTTGTGTTCAGGAGATAAACAAACTCTAAGTTCCTGAGCTTCAACAGGAAGATGTTCCCAGGGGACCTGGAAGTGAAGGGAAGGGGCTTTCTGAAGGCAGGTGTTGCAGTGATTCAGTCGAGGTTGAGCAAGGCCAGGGACCCCCCCCCCCCCGAGCGCAATTAAAGCACTTTGCTTTCAATCTGATGGCCCAATTAGCCGCGAGTCTCTGTTGCTGAGCAGAATCTCCACCACACCTTCAGCCACTATCAAATGTGAAAGCGATGCTTCAGCACAGCTGCTTCACCCAGGAAGCTGCCAGTATGGTTAAACCTGGTTAGTAACCAGCGTGATTTGTGCCACTGTTTCATTTTAGCGTCACATTGATGTTGCTGCATCTGCCGTGCTTGGGATTCAGCAGATCCAATGTCAGCAGCAGTGGGCCAGGACTTGTGAATTTTACCCTGGCCTTGGTGCTTACTCTTGTTGTGTTATGCTGCTTCGGATAACACAGGCTGCTACTTGATGCAGTCTTAGCTAAAGGATGCTCCAGACTCTGAAATGAGTTCAACGTTTTTATTGAACTATGATCACAGTTCTCAAATGAGTTCGACTCTCTGCTAATCTAACTGCAGTAACTCAGTCTAACTGTACCAGCTTGCTCTAAGCCACGTGCTGTGGTGTGATGCTGCTGATCAACCCTGTCTGACTCTCTAGATGTCTGTCTGTGGAAAGAGGCAGGGTGTGAGTGCCTCATCCCTTTAATAGTGTTTATGTCATGCCCCCTTGTGGTGATGCCACCTCTGAGTGTCCTGACTGCCCATTGGTTGCGTCCTATTCTGAGTGTTCATTGGTTGCATGCTTGCATATCATGACATCTCCCTTTTTTTGTAGATGTATATACATGTGAATGTGTCTGTCTAATGTGACTGACTGAGGAACACAGAACAAACAAAACAAATGCTCATAAGTCCAGTCTCTGAGGCTTGCGTCTGATCCTCGTCGACCTCCAGAGAGATGGTGGAGGGGATGATGGTGTCTTGACAGGCGAGTGGGAGGCACGACTGGTGGCCTCGTGGTTCGAGGTGTCTGGAGGTGGCAATTCGGCATGTGGAAATGGAAGGGAAAGTGGTTGTTGGCAAGCAACCTTTTGCAGTACCCTTCGATTCCTTCCATCATCTGTTCCATGATGCGATGGAAAATCTCTGATGCCAAATGGATTCAGTTGTAGCAGAATCTGCCAAAAGGCGTGTTGAAGGTGCAGAGCCTTCTGCTGGATTCTTCAAGTTGGATTTGCCAAAATCCTAGGGATGCGTCCAATTTTGTGACGAAGCGTGCGTGTGCCATCTCGCTCGTGATTTCTTCCCTCTTCGGGATGGGGTAATGTTCCCGCGTAATGTTTTTGTTTAGATCCTTGGGGTCAATGCAGATGCGCAGGTCCCCCGAAGGCTTCTTTACGCACACCATCGAGCTGACCCAGTCGGTTGGTTCAGTGACCTTGGAGATGATGCCTTTTTGTTGTAGACTCGTGAGCTCTGCCTTCAGGCGCTCTCTCAGTGGAGCAGGGACACGTCGTGGTGCGTGGGCCAGTGGCTTGGCATCAGGCCGCAGTAGAATCTTGTACTCGTACGGCAGCGTGCCCATCCCGCTAAATACATCTGGGTACTGGGTTAGGATGGCGTCAATGCTGGCTTGAAGATCCGAATGGGATGGCGTCGTGGTGTAGACCCTTTGAATGAGGTTCAGTTGCTTGCAGGCGTGCGGACCTAGCAAGGACACCCTGTCTGGTTTAACAATCTTGAAGAGTAAGCTTGCTTGTGTGTGTCGGCTGGACACCTGCAGGTGGCAGGACCCCAGTGCCCTGATTGCGTTTCCATTGTAGTCCAGGAGTTTGCAGGCAGCTGGAAGGATTGTGGGGGGCTTCTTGATTCTCTTGAAGTCCACCTGGGAAATCAGGTTGGTGGAGGCACCTGTGTCCAGTTTGAACTGGATGGGGCAGTGGTTGACCTTCATCACTGCTCGCCATTCGTCCTCGGAATCCACGGCCAGGATTGATTGGACTCGCGATGTGTCCGGTGTGGCGTATTCGCACTTCGTAATAATGCCCACTCGGTAAGTGTTGTCCAGGTATTCATCACCTGGATCCGTCGCGCTGCCTGGATCAGAGTCATGCATTCGGTGTTGCACACTTCTGATGCGCCGGTCGGAATTGGGAGCGCTGGTTCCTGACTGGTGGTGCAGATCTGCACAGGGCTGCATAGTGGTTTGGTTTCCCACAGTTTAAACAGCGTTTGCCTCTTGCAGGGCAGTTTTTTAAAAAATGGGCGGTGCCGCAGTTCGCACACGTCATGACGCCGGCGTCATGACGCTCAGTGCGCCGTTGTGCATGCACGGTGCGGTTCTCGGACATCTGCACCTGCGCAGTGCGGTTTTCGGCCGCTTTGTGTTCCTGATCGCATTGCGCATGCATCGGGCCCCGGGAAGAGCGTGCAAAATGGCCGCTTTCGTCAATGTGGAGGCTCTGCATCCGGGAGACGGCCTGAACACTCTCCACCTCGTGGGAGGCTTGTTTTTCACTTTCTGCCGTTTTGTACTGTGAATAGGGATTTTTAGAGTGCTCATGCACAGTACACGTTTCAATCGCCACTGGCAGGGTCATGTGCTTGATTTTCAACAATTGCTCTCGCAGAGGATCAGAGTGGACTCCAAAAACGATTTGGTCTCTGATCATGGAGTCAGTGATATCACCGAAGTTGCAGGATTGCGCTAGCAGTCTAGGGTTAGTTAGATAGGAGTTGAAGGATTCGTCTTTACCTTGCATCCTCTGCTTGAAGATGTAGCGCTCAAAGATTTTGTTGGTGTCCACCTCGCAGTGGCTGTTGAATTTGTCCAGGATGGTTTGGTACTTCGTTTTGTCCTGCCCTTCGGAAGTGAAAGGAGTTGAAGATCTCTATCGCATGGTCACCCGCAGTGATTAGAAGATCTATCTTCCGAGCATCGGTCGCACCATTGAGGTCGGATGCTTCCGCGTATAGTTGAAATTTTGGCTTGACTGATCGCCAGTTGGCACTAAGATTGCCGGTGGTCCCGAGCTGGTGAGGAGCCTGAATCTTGTCCATTGTGCCTGTATTCAGTAGCTGGTTGTCACGGATCTTGCTGAGTTGAACTAAATAGATTGAACAGTCACTCCTGTACCATGTTGTGTTATGCTGCTTCGGATAACACAGGCTGCTACTTGATGCAGTCTTAACTAAAATGAAATGAGTTCAACGTGTTTATTGAACTATTAACACAGTTCTCAAATGAGTTTGACTCTCTGCTAATCTAACTGCAGTAACTCAGTCTAACTTTACCAGCCTGCTCTAAGCCACGTGCTGGGGTGTGATGCTGCTGATCAATCCTGTCTAACTCTCTAGATGTCTGTCTGTGGAACGAGGCAGGGTGTGAGTGCCTCATCCCTTTTATAGTGTTTATGCCATGCCCCCTTGTGGTGATGCCACTTCTCCATGTCCTGACTGCCCATTGGTTGTGCCCTATTCTGAGTGTTCATTGGTTGCATGTTTGCATATCATGACAACTCTGTCTGCGTAAGTCTGTTAATTGCTCTATTCTTGCTGAAGATAACAGCATAAGCAGTCACCACAAAGGGTCCAATAGAGTTCTCACCTTCTGTTCAATCTACAAGTGTTGCACTTGTCATTACTCTCAGTTACAAGCAGTGTTTTATTTTCCTCTCGTCTACACATCTCCAACCTTCCTGAAGCATTTAAAAAAAAACTTCACAATGGACTTTGACTACCTGTGGCCCAGTGGGTAATTTTCCTGCCTCTGAGGCAGGCGACTGTGGCTTAAAATCTCAATCCAGAAACTTTCGTGCAAAATCTGGGCTGGAACTCCAATGCAGGACTGAGGGGACTGGGGTGAGATGTTAAAATTGAGACCCTGTCTAGCAGGGTGGCTCAGTGGGTTAGCACTGCTGCCTCACGGCGCCGAGGTCTCAGGTTCGATCCCAGCTCTAGGTCACTGTCCGTGTGGAGTTTGCACAGTCTCCCTGTGTTTGCGTGGGTTTCTCCCCCACAACCCAAAAGATGTGCAGGGTAGGTGAATTGGCCGCGCTAAATTGCCCCTTAATTGGAAAAATGAATGGGTAACGCTAAATTTATATATTTTTAAAAATTGAGACCCTGTCTGTCTTCCCCAGTGACCATTAACATTCTCATGGCCACTGTATTCTTAACCAATATATCCCTCATCCAACATCACGACAACAGATCTGACATAAATTGCTGTTCGTGGGATATGTATCAATATATGATTGGCTGCCACGTTTCCTAAATTCCAACGACTATACTTCAAAAATAGCATTTGACTGGCTGAAATGCTGCTCGGACTCCCTGAGGTCGTGCGAGGTGCTACATAAATGCAGAGATTATTTCCTCGAGGATTTTCCAGCATTTTCTGTTTTTGTTTCAGCTCTCCAGCCTGTGTGGAATTCCCATTTTATCATCACCATTTCTGTTGGGACCAGAATCGGAGGGCACGACGGGTTGTGGCTTACTGGGCAAGACGCCTGTCTTGTTCTGAGAGGACTGATAACAAGGAATAATAAAGAGCCACTGTTTTGCTGACGAGGGGGAAACAGTCCTCAGAGCCGACTTTGGGCACCCTTCCAAATACGTAAGACAATGGGCATGCAGCAAATCAAACACTTTGGGGAATGGAGTTGCTTCATGTGGGTGCACTTTGGCTGATAGCTGAAGGCCTCAATGCCTGAGTGGCAAGTCAGCCACAAATAGGGGCAGCACGGTAGCACAATTGGATAGCACTGTGGCTTCACAGCGCCAGGGTCCCAGGTTCGATTCCCCGTTGGGTCACTGTCGGCGCGGAGTCTGCACGTTCTCCCCGTGTGTGCGTGGGTTTCCTCCGGGTGCTCCGGTTTCCGCCCACAGTCCAAAGACGTGCAGGTTAGGTGGATTGGCCATGATAAATTGCCCTTAGTGTCCAAAAAGGTTAGGAGGGGTTATTGGGTTACGGGGACAGGGTGGAAGTGAGGGCTTAAGTGGGTCGGTGCAGACTCGATGGGCCGAATGGCCTCCTTCTGCACTGTATGTTCTAGATGTCACATATGAAGTGGCTATCAGGAGGCTGTTGTTGTTTTCAGTGTTGTGACGGTTACCAAGCCGCTGCAACCGCTGGTCGCGGTGGTGACGCAGGCCTTACACGTCTTGGCGCCGCTTCCCTATGCTGTCAGCTTGTAGCTCCCAGGTAAGAAACTTGACACTTAAGGGCTTTTCCTGTCACATTTAAAAACAAGCTTGACGGGGAGCCTTTGGCTGTCTTACTTCTCATCTGGGTCTGGTTACTACAAAATATTCTTGGGTATAAAAACCAGTGAACTCGAAGTCACCTCTACTTGATGCCTGCGAGCATACTCGAGAGGTGCTACAGAGATAGGCTGGAAGTACTGATAGAATGTGCTGGGCAGCACATTCGAAAACCTCAGTCCCCAGGCATCTTTGGCTCTTTGATCGCTATCCGGTGGAACCTTGCGGTGGTATCATTTGATACCTGGCGACTCTGAGCAATATAATATAGATGCCAAAAGAAAGAAGGGCAACCTGACTGACTGCCATACTCACAGCAGGTAAAAAAGGCAACAGTTACGCCAATAGGCCCGGCACCCTATGCTCCGCCATCCCATGATTCTCCGGTCCCCGTGGCAGAGATGACTTGTGGTGTCAGCAATCGTGAACCTGACGTGGTGGACCTTGCCCCCTTGGCCCACTGCGAGGTCCACCAGGCCAGGGCCACACAGGTAGAAACCATCCGAGGGCCACCCTTCAACAATGCTCTGCCCGCCCACACCTCCTCTAGCAGACACTCCCGCCATAGGGACCCCTATAAAAGGGGCCCCGCCCCCAGGGATCCCTGTAATAGGGGGACCCCCGAGGGATCCCTGTAATAGAGGAACCCTCCCCCAGGGATCCCTGTAATAGGGGGACACCCCCTAGGGAACCCTGTAATAGGGGGACCCTCCCATAGACCTCTGTAATAGGGGGACCCTCCCAGAGACCTCTATAATAGGGGGACCCTCCAAGAGACCTCTGTAATAGGGGGACCTCAAGCAGGGACCTCTGTAATAAAGGAACCCCTCCAGGGATCCCTGTCATAGCGGGACCCCACACAGGGACCCCTGTAATAAAGGGACCCCACACAGGGACTCCTGTAATAGAGGGACCCCACACAGGGATCCCTGTAATAGAGGAACCCCACACAGGGATCCCTGTAATAGGGGAACCCCACACAGGGACCCTACCATAGGGGGACACCCCACCTTAAAGGAACCCCTCCACAGAGCCCGCCCCCACACACACAGACCCCCCTCCCACACACAGACCCCCTCTCTCCAGAAAAGGGAGCCCTGTCTGGAAGCTAGACAGCAGTCTAGACAGGGGCAGTGGGAAGCAGTTTAGTTGGGATACTTACCTTGCAGCTCCACGTGTCCATTCCTCGAAGGAGAGCAGCTGTGCCTCTCTCTGGTTCCCACACATCCATTACCTGCAAGCCATTCATAACGTTTGGGTAGTGGTCTGTGATTTACAGATTCTACAAACCATCTGCAGCTTTGATCCATTCATATCCCTTCACGCTTCAATGGCGTAAGTGGTGAAACCCCAATGTTTGTAAATGTTGACCACATCAAAGAGATATAAGTACATTCGAAACACTAAGTGCATTCCAATCACTCTGGGGGCTCCTCTATTACACGGAGTCTGGGGGCGTCCCCCTATTACAGGAGTCTGGGGGGGGGGGTCAGTTGACCCCATAATTGGGGGTTGGGGGGGCACCGAGGCAATCTGGGAATGGAGGGCTGCTGTGCAGTGGGTTGGGGGGAGGGGGGAAGTTTGGGGATGATTTGCGGTGCGGGAGGGGGTTAGCCGAAGGACCTCCCTATTGGGCTGACCACTCAAAATGGCAGCCCGGTAACGGGATTCCCCCGGGAATTGCACGTATTCTACGCCAGGCATAAATTTGCATGGTGTGGAACAATGAATTTCATTCCACCGCGACCACAAGGGGATCGTAAAACTGGTGCAATTCAGCTCTGGTGGAAGAACATATGGATTCTCTGATTTCGAGGCTATGTCCGGAGCATGTGTCTAGTCTTATGACCTAAATGTCAGTGCCGATCACGCACTGATGGTCCGCCCGGTTGGGCGGGGGGGGGGTTAGCAGCCGTACCACGTAAACCCCCCGGCTTTACCTGCAGATACGGATGGAGAATTGCCGGCTCCGTGGGCGTGCATGCACACGCTGGCGACCTGCGGGGTCACGCCGTACAACATGGCGGCGGATGCATGCGGGCCCGGCCGCACAGATAGTGCCCCCCTGTAACCCCCCTCGCCATCCCCGGACCAGTCCCCCCCCGACCCCGCCGAAGCCCCCCCACCCTGGCCAGCGGAACGACCCCCCCCCCCCCTGACTGTGGAGGCACAGGACACAGTCCGCAGCTGCCACGCGAGGTTGGTGAAGCCTCAGGCAACAAGTGATCCACGCCGTCGGGAAGCTGGCCCATTGGGGGCGGAGCACCAGGGGGAGGGCCTCCGGGTAACGTCCTGAGGCCGTCCTAATGGCGTGCGGCGTTCTCACCGACGATGCCGTTTTGGAGGGGTCGGAACATCTGAAAATCGGCACTGCCCGCCCCCCCCCCCCCCCCCCGAGTTTGGTGTCAAAACGGATTCGCCGGCCAATCGGCGAAGGCGATTTCGGCATCGGAGAATCCCACCAACAGTCTCCCAAGTCATTAACCCTGTAATAGGGGGACTCTCTCGGGGACTGCGCTGGGCGGTCAGTCAGTTTGCCTTTTTCTAAAATGAAACAGAAAGGGAAAATGCTGGACAATCTCGGCAGGTCTGACAGCGTCTGGAGGGAGAAGGGAGCTAATGTTTCGGATCTGAATGGCCCTTGCTCAAAGCTGAAGTGCCTCGACAAAGAGTCATCCAGACCCGGAACGTGATCTCCCTCCTCTCTCCATGGATACCGGGATTGGCCAGCATTTTCTGTCTTTGTCTTTTCCTTAAGTCTGATCGCTGTCGTAAATTAGTGGCTGCACACGTTCTGATCCCTGTGTCAATGAGGCGCTTTCTTTAACTGCGGGAGTTTCTCGGTACGGCGTACACAATTAATTATCCCCCCTCTGCTTTAGCTGTCTTCCTTAAACGTGTGACAAATTTGCATGGAGGCGTGACACTTTGGTGCGGCAGATAAGACAGCGCGGCTTTCATATGTGCAAAAAAGAATAGCACATTTTACGCTTGTCTCCCTTGTACATTGTGTAGATATGAGCAGTCGCTGAGATTCAATCCCCACAGGGAAGCAGACAACACAAAAGGTCCACTTAAGTACGTTGTATGAATGATGCAATGTCAAGATGCATGGGTAGGAAGTACCCCTGGAGATGAGCATTATTGCCTTTAAAGAAACAGGTTTAAAGTCTCCGGAACTCTTAAGTTCATAAAATGAAAGCATAGTTATAAATCAAATGTGAGTTTCTTTTTGTTTTGAACTCTGTGACAGCCTTACTAAACCGTGACAGTAACGTCTCCGCGTACTCGACAGAGAGAAAAAAATGTCAGGAGAGTTCACGCTTCTCAGCTGCCACGGCTTGTTTACAATTTTCACTACAGATTCTTAATTAAGTTAGCGTGTCCACAGAAGCATGGCAGCCAATTCCCCCCACACCCACCTTCGCAAGAATAAAGTCTCCAGTTAGCAGAAATTGCTGATTATATCTCAGTATCGAGGTGGAAGTGTTTTCTCTGCTCCAGTTTACTTGCCAGAGGTATGGAAGCTCCTTCCTCTCTACCTCCCTCCCCCCAAAACCATTCTGTGCATAATCGTAGAATATATATTCAGGCTATTCCACCTTGGGGCGGGGGGGGGGGGGACGACGACCATCGGAGCTGTCCCTGGTCAACCAATGACAAAGAGTCATATATTTTCCAAGAAGGGTCGATGGATCGGATGAAGCTCTCCGTTGGTCAGCTTCTTGGCGTGGCACAGCAGTTGGCACTATGGCTTCATAGTGCCAGGGTCCCGGGTTCAATTCCGGCCTCGGGCGACTGTCTGTGTGGATTCTGCACGTTCTCCCCGTGTCTGCGTGGGTTTCCTCCGGGTGCTCCGATTTCTTCCCACAGTCCAAAGATTTTTTTATATATATATATAAATTGAGAGTATCCAATTATTTTTTATCCCATTAAGGGGCAATTTAGCGTGGCCAATCCACCCAACCTGCACATCTTTGGGCTGTGGGGGTGAAACCCACGCAGACACGGGGAGAATGTGTAAACTCCACATGGACAGTGACCCAGGGCCGGGATTCGAACCTGGGTCCTCAACGCTGTAGGCAGCAGTGGTAACCACTGTGCCAGGTGCTGCCCGACCCACAGTCCATAAACATGCAGGTTAGGTGGATTGGCCATGTTAAATTGCCCCTTAGTGTCCAAAAAGGTTAGGTGGGGCTACTGGGATAGGCTGGAGGCGCAGGCTTAAGTAGGGTGGTCTTTCCAAGGGACGGTGCAGACTCGATGGGCTGAATGGCCTCCTTCTGCACTGTAGGGATTCTATGGTTCTTTGCAAACTTTAAGGTGTTAAACCTCTTCGAGAAGTAAAGTCGCCACAAGTCCCAGATGACCAGAGGCCGCTTTCTCCTTTGAGGGGGGAGAGCTGACTGGTGGTGATTTAACCTGAGGATCAGCACACCTCAGGCGAGGGGCAAAGGTGAGAAGACGGGGTCCTCAAGAATAACTTCAGCCGGTACAGGAATTGAACCCGCGCTGCTGGCCTCGCTCTGCATCACGAACCCGCTGTCCAGCTGACTGAGCTAAACCGGCCGAGCCAGTTGGTGAAGGAGACGAGATTTTAGATGTATTTGCACAGTGGAGACATTGGTTCGGAAGAATGAGAGGTGATCTGATTGAAACGTACAGGAGCCTGAGGGGATTTGACAGGGTGGATACCGAGAGGATGTTTCCACCCATGGGGGAGACTAGAACCAGGGGACACAGTTTAAGACGGAGATGAGGAGAAATTGTTTCGCTCAGTGGGTCGTTAGTCCACGGAATTTTCTTTCCCAGAGAACTGGGTCATTGCATTTATTCTAGGTAGAGTTAAACAGATCTTTTTGGGTAGTCGAGGGTTATGGGGGGACAGATGGCAGAGGAGAGCTGAGACCTCAATCAGGTCAGCTAGGAGTATATTGAATGGCGGAGCAGATACTAACGGCCAAAGGGTCTATTGCCAAGTCCTGCATTCCTACAAATGTGTAGCTCCTAACTCTCCAACCCACCAGTAGCGTCAATGCGTGTCTCTTTCTAACTCTTTTTGGCAAGGGTCTCATTCCATTCCATAAATGCTCTGCCTGGGGGCACATTCTTGGTTCATTGTCGAAGCTTCACCCCGAGGCATTGTCCTTGGCAGGTTTACCATTGCCTTCCATTGCTTTACCATTGCCTGAATAAATCATGGCAGGACAGCTCCAAGGCGTGGTCTGCTCCTCTTGCTCCATGTGGCAGACTGGGGACAGTTCCAGTCCCCAGGGTCAGCATGTGTGCAGGAAGTGTCTCCGGTTACAGCTCCTGGAAGCTCGGGTTTCAGAGCTGGAGCGGCGGCTGGAGACACTGGAGCATCCGCGAGTCGGAGAGCATCATGGATAGCACGTAGAGAGAGGTGGTCACACCGCAGGCTCAGACTCCGCAGGCAGGAAGGGAATGGGTGACCATCAGACAGAGCAAGAAAGCGAGGCAGGTAGTGCAGGAATCTCCTGTGGCCATTCCCCTGCAGAACAGATATACCGCTTTGGATACTGTTGAATGGAGTGGCCTCTCAGGGGAAAACAGCAACAGCCAAACACGTGGCACCAGGGTTGGTTCTGCTGCAGAGGGGAGGGGTGATAAGTGTAACAGTGCAATAGTTATAGGGGATTAAATTGTAAGGGGAATAGGCAGGCATTTCGGTGGCTGCAAACGAGACTCCAGGATGGTATGTTGCCTCCCTGGTGCTAGGGTCAAGGGTGTCTCGGAGCGGGTACATGACATTCTGGAGGGTGAGGGTGATCAGCCAGTGGTCGTGGTACACATCGGTACAAACGACATAGGTAAAGAAAGGGATGAGGTCCTAAAAGCAGAATACAGGGAGCTAGGAAGGAAGTTAAGAAATCGGACCTCGAAGGTAGTGATCTCAGGATTACTACCGGTGCCACGTGCTGGTCAGAGTAGAAATAACAGGATATATAGGATGAATACGTGGCTGAAGGGATGGTGTCAGGGGAAGGGTTTCAGATTCCTGGGGAATCTGGGGGAGGTGGGACCTGTACAAACTGGACGGGTTACACCTGGGGAGGACTGGAACTGATGTCCTAGGGGGGCTATTTGCTAGAGCGGTTGGGGAGTGTTTAAACTAATGTGGCAGGGGGATGGGAACCGATGCAGGAAGACGGAAGGTAGTAAAACAAGGACAGAAACAAAAGGCAGTAAGGAGGAAAGTGTAAGGCAGAGAAGCCTTAGTCAAAAATCAAAAAGGGCGACAGTACAAGGGACAGTGACTGAGGGGAGCTCAGTGAATAGGTCCAGGAATACTGAAAGGAATAAAACGGGAAGTGAAAACATTAATGGTAAGCGACGCGGCAGGTTGTTACATGAAGATATGGGTTCGACGACAAGGAAAATTCGGAGAAAAGTTAAGAGGAAATATAACTTAGAAGTGGTTTCCGATCGAGGTGTTAAGATTCAAAACAGAGGTAACAAAGCCAACATAAGTGTACTTTACCTGAATGCGCGTAGTATTCGGAATAAGGTAAATGAGTTGATGACGTAAATCATCGTGAATGACTATGATTTAGTGGCCATTACTGAAACATGGTTAAAGGATGGTCACGACTGGGAGTTAAATATCCGAGGGTATCAAACTATACAGAAGGACAGAGTGGATGGTAAGGGAGGTGGTGTAGCTCTGTTATTTAAGGATGACATCCGGGCAATAGTAAGGGATGACATCGGTGCTATGGAGGATAAGGTTGAATCCATTTGGGTGGAAATCAGGAATAGTAAGGTGAAAAAGTCACTGATAGGAGTAGTCTATAGGCCACCAAATAGTAACATTATGGTGGGGCAGGCAATAAACAAAGAAATAACGGATGTATGTAGAAATGGTACAGCAGTTATCATGGGGGATTTTAATCTACATGTCGATTGGTTTAAGCAGGTCGGTCAAGGCAGCCTTGAGGAGGAGTTTATAGAATGTATCCGCGATAGTTTCCTAGAACAGTATGTAATGGAACCTACGAGGGAACAAGCGGTCCTCGATCTGGTCCTGTGTAATGAGACAGGATCGATTAATGATCTCATAGTTAGAGATCCTCTCGGAAGGAGTGATCACTATATGGTGGAATTTAAAATACAGGTGGAGGGTGAGAAGGTAAAATCAAACACTCGTGTTCTGTGCTTAAACAAAGGCGATTACAATGGGATGTGACTGTGAGCAAAGACTTTATGGTGAAACAGTTGAGGGACAGTGGGGAACCTTCCAAGCGATTTTTCACAGTGCTCAGCAAAGGTTTATACCAACAAAAAGGAAGGACGGTAGAAAGAGGGAAAATCGACCGTGGATATCTAAGGAAATAAGGGAGTGTATCAAATTGAAGGAAAAAGCATACAAAGTGAAAAAGATTAGTGGGAGACGAGAAGACTGGGAAATCTTTAGGGGGCAACAGAAAGCTACTAAAAAAGCTAAAAAGAAGAGTAAGATAGATTATGAGAGTAAACTTGCTCAGAATATAAAAACAAATTGTAAAAGTTTCTACAAATAAATAAAACAAAAAAAAGTGGGTAAATATTGGTCCTTTAGAGGATGAGAAGGGAGATTTAATAATGGGACTTGAGGAAATGGCTGAGGAACTGAACAGGTGTTTTGGGTCGGTCTTCACAGTGGAAGACACAAATAACATGCCAGTGACTGATGGAAATGAGGCTGTGACAGGTGAGGACCTTGAGATGATTGTTATCACTAAGGAGATAGTGATGGGCAAGCTATTGGGGCTAAAGGTAGACAAGTCTCCTGGCCCTGATGGAATGCAACCCAGAGTTCTAAAAGAGATGGCTAGAGAAATTGCAAATGCACTAGTGTTAATTTACCAAAATTCACTAGACTTTGGGGCAGTCCCGGCAGATTGGAAATTAGCAAATGTGACCACTGTTTAAAAAAGGAGGTTGGCAGAAAGCGGGTAATTATAGGCCAGTTAGCTTAACTTCGGTAGTAGGGAAGATGCTGGAATCTATCATCAAGGAAGAAATAGCGAGGCATCTGGATGGAAATTGTCCCATTGGACAGACGCAGCATGGGTTCATAAAGGGCAGGTCGTGCCTAACTAATTTAGTGGAATTTTTTGAGGACATTACCAGTGCAGTAGATAATGGGGAGCCAATGGATGCGGTATATCTGGATTTCCAGAAAGCTTTTGACAAGATGCCACACAAAAGATTGCTGCATAAGATAAAGATACATGGCATTAAGGGGGAAGTAGTAGCATGGATAGAGGATTGGTTAATTAATAGAAAGCAAAGAGTGGGGATTAATGGGTGTTTCTCTGGTTGGCAATCAGTCCCTCAGGGATCAGTGTTGGGCCCACAATTGTTCACAATTTACATAGATGATTTGGAGTTGGGGACCAAGTGCAATGTGTCCAAGTTTGCAGACGACACTAAGATGAGTGATAAAGCAAAAAGTGCAGAGGATACTGGAAGTCTGCAGCGGGATTTGGATAGGTTAAGTGAATGGGCTAGGGTCTGGCAGATGGAATACAATGTTGACAAATGTGAGGTTATTCATTTTGGTAGGAATAACAGCAAAAGGGATTATTATTTAAATGATAAAATATTAAAACATGCTGCTGTGCAGAGAGACCTGGGTGTGCTAGTGCATGAGTCGCAAAATGTTGGTTTACAGGTGCACCAGGTGATTAAGAAGGCAAATGGAGTTTTGTCCTTCATTGCTAGAGGGATGGAGTTTAAGACTAGCGAGGTTATGCTGCAATTGTATAAGGTGTTAGTGAGGCCACACCTGGAGTATTGCGTTCAGGTTTGGTCTCCTTGCCTGAGAAAGGACATACTGGCGCTGGAGGGTGTGCAGAGGAGATTCACTAGGTTAATCCCAGAGCTGAAGGGGTTGGATTACGAGGCGAGGTTGAGTAGACTGGGACTGTACTCGGAATTTAGAAGGATGAGGGGGGATCTTATAGAAACATATAAAATTATGAAGGGAATAGATAGGATAGATGCGGGCAGGTTGTTTCCACTGGCGGGTGAAAGCAGAACTAGGGGGCATAGCCTCAAAATAAGGGGAAGGAGATTTAGGACTGAGCTTAGGAGGAACCTTTTCACCCAAAGGGTTGTGAATCTATGGAATTCCTTGCCCAGTGAAGCAGTAGAGGCTCCTTCATTAAATGTTTTTAAGAGAAAGATAGATAGTTTTTTGAAGAATAAAGGGATTAAGGGTTATGGTGTTCGGGCCGGAAAGTGAAGCTGAGTCCACAAAAGATCAGCCATGATCTCACTGAATGGTGGAGCAGGCTCGAGGGGCCAGATGGCCGACTCCTGCTCCTAGTTCTCATGTTCTTCCCGGCCCTCAGGGGCGAGGCAAGAGGAGAGGTTCCAAGTCTGCCTGGAGCCGGAACGGGAATCAAACCCGTGCCGATGGTGTCGTCCTGAACCACATGCCCGCAATCTAGCCAGCTGAGCTTACCAGCTTCTTAAGTGTCTCTCTATATTCTGATGAGTAAACGAAAAACTGGACAAACTGACTGATTAACACCCCTTAATGGGGCAGTGTCTCTATATTCTTTTGAGAAAATACATTTTTAAAATAAAAAATTGAGAAAGCAGGCCCTTGAAGGGGCACTATGACAAACAAACAAAAAAATCACAAAGGAAACTTAAAACATGGAATAAAAAGTGACAAAAGGGATCGATACAACAACCCAGTCCCCACGGTGCCCACCGGGCATGGGCGTGTCTCTTAATATGTGCACGTCATTATTGAATGAACGCCTCCACCTGTACACACTTAACCTTAAATCTATACAATTAACATCTTATTGCCGAACCGATTACGGTTCCTCTTGTTGCAGCACCAATCATGGTGTTCCTTGTTTCGAGTTGCCAATGTTCCAGGATTTTCCCAGAGTCTCCAAGGATTGAAGATCAATTTCCTGGATATGGCTGCGAGCAACTCAGAAGAAAAACCATAGAGGGATTAAAAGAAACGAGAAATATATATTTAAAAATTGTGCGCTGTTTCATTCTCTTTGAACACTTTAGTTAACTTTTTAAAATTAAATCACAGGGCGTGGGTATTGCTGACTCGGCCAGCTTTTATTATGGTGGTGAGCTGCCTGCTTGAGCCGCTGCGGTCCATGTGGTGTAGGTGCACCCACAGTGCTGTTAGGGAGGGAGTTCCAGGATTTCGACCCAGCGACAGTGAAGGGCGATTCCAAGGCAGGACGGTGAGGGGCTGGGAGGGGAACTTGCAGGTGCTGTGTTATCCTACTGAGGTCGTGGGTCTGGTAGGTGCTGTCGAAGGAGCCTTGGTGAGTTGCTGCAGTGGACCCTGTAGATGGTGCACACGGGTGCCTATGGTGGATTCCCCGAATCAAGGGGTTGCTGTGCCCTGGATGGCATTGTGTTGGAGCTGCTGGTAATGTGACGAAGTTTAAGAGGTATCACGGATATCGGTGAAGATCTAACCACTGTGTACTGAGGATAAGCCGACAGGTAAATGAATCACAGCCAAGTTGGGAGAAACACAGAAAGGGGAAAGAACTCCCCACCTACAGGAAAGAAATATTTTTAAAAAACAGACATTTTATTGTGAATTGAAGGAGGCAGAATTCTGGGCCCCCTCCCACAACTGCTTTACCGATACACCTCTCTGAGACAGAATTAGAAGCAGTTCACAGGATACACCAACTGAGATATGTAACTCCCAGAGAAGGTCAGAAGCAACCCAAGTCTATAAAACTGTGGTGTCTCAATAAAGGAAGAACGTATATTTATGTGACACCGTTCACGACCGTAGGATGTTCTGAAGCACTTTACAGGCAGTGAGGCACTTTTTGAAAGTGTGGTCATTGTTGCAGTGTTGGAAATACAGCTGCAATATCCACAGCAATCTCCACAAACAGCAACGTGACCATCAGACTGGGCGATGATGGGCGAGGGATAAATCCTGGCGGGGATCCTGGGGAGAACTCCGCTGCTCCGCTTTGAAACAGTGCCCTGGGATCTCTTACAGACAGGGCCTCAGCGTAAAGTCTGACCTGGGAGACGGTGCCTCCAACAATGCCGCACTCCCTCAGCACCACGCTGGGGGCGCCAGCCTAAACCATGGGCTCGGGGCTCCAGAGTGGGGCCCTCTGACTCAAAGACGAGGGTGAGTTGCAGCTGACACAGGCAATAAAGCCAAATATTTAGAAATGTTATTTTCAGCCCCATGATTCTCACCTGTCACACCCGAAAGAATTTATTCCTCCCCCCCACCCCTGCACAATCCCAATAAGACGATAGCCGCAGGTTGTCAGCCTTGAAGGCTTCCCCAATCTTTGTGATGTTCACACCCACGAAGGCTGCCACAACTCTGGAATTGAACAGGTGTAAAATGTTCCCGATTCACAAAGACAGAAGCGGGAGATAGAAAGGAATTGTTATTGGCTTTCTGCTGTGGTGTTGACATAACCAGTCAGCATCACTGTCAAATGTTAACACCGCCTGATGTTAAGTGGCAACTCATCTGAATACTTTTCACAGGTACAATTCTCAGAGGGAGACTGATAAGGAAACGTTGGTCATCTGTACACTCACTGGCCGGCTGCAGTTTCTCTAAGTCCATTCTTGGGGTAATAAGTTAATTCATTGATTATTATTTGCTGACATTAAGGGGTTAACCTGGACTTCCTTCAGAACAGGTGCGATGCCTGCCTCTGGGCAGATGTACTGCCCCTCCTAAAGTGTCCTCTTCTCCCAGATACCCCTGTGTACATCTCTAACCCCCTCTCTACAGTACGGACCCCTCTGTACATCTCCAACCCCCTCTCTGTACATTAAAGACCCCTGTGTATATCTCTAACCCCCTCTTTGTACAGTACAGACCCTGTGTACATCGCTAACCCCCTCTCTGTACAGTACAGACCCTGTGTACATCTCTAACCCCTCTCTGTACAGTACAGACCCTGTGTACATCTCTAACCCCCTCTCTGTACAGTACAGACCCTGTGTACATCACTAACCCCCTCTCTGTACAGTACAGACCCTGTGTACATCTCTAACCCCCTCTCTGTACAGTACAGACCCTGTGTACATCACTAACCCCCTCTCTGTACAGTACAGACCCTGTGTATATTTCTAACCCCTCTCTGTACAGTACAGACCCTGTGTACATCTCTAACCCCCTCTCTGTACAGTACAGACCCTGTGTACATCACTAACCCCCTCTCTGTACAGTACAGACCCTGTGTATATCTCTAACCCCCTCTCTGTACAGTACAGACCCTGTGTACATCTCTAACCCCCTCTCTGTACAGTACAGACCCTGTGTACATCTCTAACCCCCTCTGTACAGTACAGACCCGGTGTACATCACTAACCCCCTCTCTGTACAGTACAGACCCTGTGTACATCTCTAACCCCCTCTCTGTACAGTACAGACCCTGTGTACATCTCTAACCCCCCTCTCTGTACAGTACAGACCCTGTGTACATCTCTAACCCCCTCTCTGTACAGTACAGACCCTGTGTACGTCACTAATCCCCTTCTGTACCGTACAGACCCTGTGTACATCACTAACCCCCTCTGTACAGTACAGACCCTGTGTACATCACTAACCCCCTCTCTGTACAGTACAGACCCTGTGTATATCTCTAACCCCCTCTCTGTACAGTACAGACCCTGTGTACATCACTAACCCCCTCTCTGTACAGTACAGACCCTGTGTATATCTCTAACCCCCTCTCTGTACAGTACAGACCCTGTGTACATCACTAACCCCCTCCATACTGTACAGACCGTGTACATCACTAACCCCCTCTCTGTACAGTACAGACCCTGTGTACATCACTAACCCCCTCTCTGTACAGTACATACCCTGTGTACATCTCTAACCCCCTCTCTGTACAGTACATACCGTGTACATCACTAACCCGCTCCATACCCTACAGACCCTGTGTACATCTCTAACCCCCTCTCTGTACAGTACAGACCCTGTGTACATCTCTAACCCCCTCTCTGTACAGTACAGACCCTGTGTACATCACTAACCCCCTCCCTACTGTACAGACCCCTATATTTAAGGGCATTTAAAAGTTTATTGGATAAGCATATGGATGATAATGGCATAGTGTAAGTTAGATGGCTTTTGTTTCGGTGCAACATCGTGGGCCGAAGGGCCTGTACTGCGCTGTATCGTTCTATGTTCCATATGTTTCACGTTTATGTCAGGTCCATGCTGCATAGGGCATCAATGCTCATTTTGTGTTTAATATTAGCAAACCAACAATGTACCTTTTCTCAGCACTTTAATGGGTATAAATATCTGATAAATGGTGGGGCTCACTCCCACAGGGAGTGGGGAGAATGTGGGACTCGCTCCCACAGGGAGTGGAGAGAATGTGGGACTCACTCCCACAGGGAGTGGGGAGAATGTGGGACTCGCTCCCACGGGGAGTGGGGAGAATGTGGGACTCACTCCCACGGGGAGTGGGGAGAATGTGGGACTCGCTCCCACGGGGAGTGGGGAGAATGTGGGACTCCCTCCCACGGGGAGTGGGGAGAATGTGGGACTCGCTCCCACGGGGAGTGGGGAGAATGTGGGGCTCGCTCCCACGGGGAGTGGGGAGAATGTGGGACTCGCTCCCACGGGGAGTGGGGAGAATGTGGGGCTCGCTCCCACGGGGAGTGGGGAGAATGTGGGACTCGCTCCCACGGGGAGTGGGGAGAATGTGGGACTCACTCCCACGGGGAGTGGGGAGAATGTGGGACTCGCTCCCACGGGGAGTGGGGAGAATGTGGGACTCGCTCCCACGGGGAGTGGGGAGAATGTGGGGCTCGCTCCCACGGGGAGTGGGGAGAATGTGGGACTCGCTCCCACAGGGAGTGGGGAGAATGTGGGACTCGCTCCCACGGGGAGTGGGGAGAATGTGGGGCTCGCTCCCACAGGGAGTGGGGAGAATGTGGGACTCGCTCCCACAGGGAGTGGGGAGAATGTGGGACTCACTCCCACAGGGAGTGGGAGAATGTGGGACTCGCTCCCACGGGGAGTGGGGAGAATGTGGGACTCACTCCCACAGGGAGTGGGGAGAATGTGGGACTCGCTCCCACGGGGAGTGGGGAGAATGTGGGACTCACTCCCACAGGGAGTGGGGAGAATGTGGGACTCGCTCCCACGGGGAGTGGGGAGAATGTGGGACTCACTCCCACGGGGAGTGGGGAGAATGTGGGACTCGCTCCCACGGGGAGTGGGGAGAATGTGGGACTCACTCCCACGGGGAGTGGGGAGAATGTGGGACTCGCTCCCACGGGGAGTGGGGAGAATGTGGGACTCACTCCCACGGGGAGTGGGGAGAATGTGGGACGCGCTCCCACGGGGAGTGGGGAGAATGTGGGACTCGCTCCCACAGGAAGTGGGGGAGAATGTGGGATTCGCTCCCACAGGGAGTGGGGAGAATGTGGGACTCACTCCCACAGGGAGTGAGGAGAATGTGGGGCTCGCTCCCACAGTGAGTGGGGAGAATGTGGGACTCGCTCCCACGGGGAGTGAGGAGAATGTGGGGCTCGCTCCCACAGTGAGTGGGGAGAATGTGGGACTCGCTCCCACGGGGAGTGAGGAGAATGTGGGGCTCGCTCCCACAGGGAGTGGGGATAATGTGGGACTCGCTCCCACAGGGAGTGGGGAGAATGTGGGACTCGCTCCCACAGGGAGTTGGGATAATGTGGGACTCGCTCCCACAGGGAGTGGGGAGAATGTGGGACTCGCTCCCACAAGGAGTGGGGAGAATGTGGGACTCGCTCCCACAGGGAGTGGGGAGAATGTGGTACTCGCTCCCACAGGAAGTGGGGGAGAATGTGGGATTCGCTCCCACAGGGAGTGGGGAGAATGTGCGACTCTCTCCCACGGGGAGTGGGGAGAATGTGGGACTCGCTCCCACAGGGAGTGGGGAGAGTGTGGGACTCACTCCCACAGGGAGTGGGGAGAATGTGGGACTCGCTCCCACAGGGAGTGGGGAGAATGTGGGACTCGCTCCCACAGGGAGTGGGGAGAATGTGGGGCTCGCTCCCACAGGGAGTGGGGAGAATGTGGGACTCGCTCCCACAGGGAGTGGGGAGAATGTGGGACTCGCTCCCACAGGGAGTGGGGAGAATGTGGGACTCGCTCCCACAGGGAGTGGGGAGAATGTGGGACTCGCTCCCACAGTGAGTGGGGAGAATGTGGGACTCGCTCCCACAGGGAGTGGGGAGAATGTGGGACCCGCTCCCACAGGGAGTGGGGAGAATGTGGGACTCGCTCCCACAGGGAGTGGGGAGAATGTGGGACTCGCTCCCACGGGGAGTGAGGAGAATGTGGGGCTCGCTCCCACAGGGAGTGGGGAGAATGTGGGACTCGCTCCCATGCGGAGTGGGGAGAAGGTGGGGCTCGCTCCCACAGGGAGTGGGGAGAATGTGGAACTCACTCCCACAGGGAGTGGGGAGAATGTGGGACTCACTCCCACAGGGAGTGGGGAGAATGTGGAACTCGCTCCCACGGGGAGTGGGGAGAATGTGGGACTCGCTCCCACAGGGAGTGGGGAGAATGTGGGACTCACTCCCACAGGGAGTGGGGAGAATGTGGGACTCGCTCCCACGGGGAGTGGGGAGAATGTGGGACTCGCTCCCACAGGGAGTGGGGAGAATGTGGGACTCACTCCCACAGGGAGTGGGGAGAATGTGGAACTCACTCCCACAGGGGATGGGGAGTATTTAGAACTCAATAAGGCCAATAACTTTCAAAAGTCGAAGGGATAAGCTGGATAAAGAGATCAGGGAGAAAGTTATCACAGGAAATGTTGAAAGGATTAGAGGGAGGAATCTTATGTGAAGCCTGAACACTGGCAGCGAACAGCTGGGCCGAATAGCCTGCTGGTGTGTGCTGTCCATTCTATGTATGAGAATCGTGTGCCAGAGTTTTCTTTTATAAATTTAGAGTACCCAATTCATTTTTTCCAATTAAGGGGCAATTTAGCGTGGCCAATCCACCTAGCCTGCACATCTTTGGGTTGTGGGGGCGAAACCCACGCAAACACGGGGAGAATGTGCAAACTCCACACGGACAGTGACCCAGAGCCGGGATCGAACCTGGGACCTCGGCGCCGTGAGGCAGCAGGGTTAATCCACTGCGCCACCGTGCTGCCCTCAACAGCTGCCAGAGTTAGCGGGTTTGACATGTATTTTAACAGACAAAGTGGCTGATTGGCCACTGGTACAGAACAATTTCAAGGCTCCTGATGTCCAACAAAATTAATAGTGATAAATGCTGTGATTTGTCCAATTTATTTCCATTTTATTGCAAGTTACTCTGAGACCCCCCCCCCGCCACAGATCTGCTTTGGTTATTTCCGGCGGTCCCCTGGCGGTAGGAATGTGGAGATCCCTCAAACAGAAAGACAGGGGTTCTCTCACCGTGTGAGCTGTGCTCCCGTCATTAAACGCACAGCCAGTCAAACAGAACTGTCCCAGGGTGCCGCAGGATGCCCGAGTTTATGTCAACTCCATCCCTCCCGTTGCATTAGCTCCCTCTCTCTGGAATTCCTGTGCCCTCACTGCTTCGGGGAGAGAGGCTGTCCCTTGGGTTGGTTCCCCGCCACCTTCTCCTGCTGACAGCCGCAGTCTGCGCGCGCGTTTCTCGCGGCCTCCACTGGCTTGTTCTGTGTGAAAAAACAAACAGAAAGAAAATCACATGGACAAGGCCACAGGACTCAAATCCAAGCACAACCCACAAAGGTCCTGGCCCAACAGTTGCCTCGGAGTCAGAAGATGGTGGATATAAGATCCTGAAGGGTGTGGTCAGGGTGGATGTGGAGAGAATGTTTCTTCTTTTGGGACATGATGGAGTTTAACCCTGATAAGTGCGAGGTGATTCATTTTGGTAGGACAAATTTGAATGCGGATTACAGTGTCAACAGCAGGGTTCTGAGGAATGTGGAGGAACAGAGAGATCTCGGCGTTCATGTCCACAGATCTCTGAAGGTTGCCACT
The DNA here is from genome assembly GCF_047496885.1 of Scyliorhinus torazame. Lineage (NCBI taxonomy): Eukaryota > Metazoa > Chordata > Chondrichthyes > Carcharhiniformes > Scyliorhinidae > Scyliorhinus > Scyliorhinus torazame. Next base: position 212,995,639 of record NC_092718.1, on the reverse strand, counting down.
CAAGTGGATAGAGCCGTGAAGAAGGCTGATAGTGTGTTAGCGTTTATTAACAGGGGGCTTGAATTTAAGAGCCGCGGGGTTATGCTGCAACTGTACAAGGCCTTGGTTAGACCACATTTGGAGTATTGCGTGCAGTTCTGGTCACCTCATTATAGGAAAGATGTGGAAGCATTGGAAAGGGTGCAAAGGAGATTTACCAGGATGCTGCCTGGTTTGCAGGATAGGTCTTATGAGGAAAGTTTAAGGGAGCTAGGGCTTTTCTCTTTTCTAGGGCGGAGGATGATGAGAGGCGACTTAATAGAGGTTGTAAGATAATGAGGGGGATAGATAGAGTGGACGTTCAGAGACTATTTCCTCGGGTGGATGTAGCTGTTATAAGGGGGCATAACTATAAGATTCAGGGTGGGAGATATAGGAGGGATGTCCGAGGTAGGTTCTTTACTCAGAGAGTGGTTAGGGTGTGGAATGGACTGCCTGCTGTGATAGTGGAGTCGGACACTTGAGGAACTTTCAAGTGGTTATTGGATAGGCACATGGAGCACACCACAATGACAGGGAGTGGGATAGCTTGATCTTGGTTTCGGACAATGCTTGGCGCAACATCGAGGGCCGAAGGGCCCGTTCTGTGCTGTACTGTTCTATGTTCTATGACACGAGAGAGTGTACTCGTAAAACGAAGGCTTTAATAAACAGAGAACTTCGCCAGCCGGAGAGATGAGTGCTCACTGAGTGTCGCCCACAGAACGTCACTTTATATCCGGCCCCTGGGAGGTGGAGCCGGAGGCGGAGTCCCCCAGAGTTCCAAACCCGGTCTTAAAGGGACATTACATGCATGATCTTAAAGGCACATTACCCATTCATCACAGGACAATCTACAACTAGGGGGTCACTGATTATAATAAATAAGAGGTCGCTCATTTAAGGAGAAATTAGTACTGTGAGAGCTGTGAGCCTCTGGAACTCTCTTCCAGCAGAATCTTTGAAGATTTTTAAGGCAGAGCGAGGTAGGTTGATTAACAAAGGGGTGAAAGGTTATGTGGAATGAAGGTTACTATCAGAGCAGCCATGAATGGGGGAGCAGACCCTGGCAGAGTGGTATCCCGCTCCGAGCTCAGTAAGAGTCCAGTCCCAGTCCAGAGGCCCGAGTCCAAATTCGAAGCCTAAATTCAGTTCTGCTCGCAGCACTCGATCTGAGTATGATCATAGCTGACACTCGGAGCGGGTACAGAGGGAGTGCTGCAGTGTCAGAGATGCCGGGTGGAATTTCAAGCCCCCCCCCCCACTCTCTGCAGGACGATTCTACAGATCCTGGGGGTCTTTCCCGCCCACACAAAGGTCAAGATTAGTTTGTCCACCTTGGCGAAGAAGGATTTGAAGATCGGGAGGTGATCTAAACACGAAGAGGAGCCGTGGCAGGTTGTTCATCTTTATACTCTCCCCGCCAGGGAGAGCGGGAGTTAGTCCCACCTCCACAGGTCCCCCTTCACCTCCTCCACCAGGCTGGACAGGTTCCACGTGTGCAGCCGGGCCCAGTTGTGGGCTATCTGGATCCCCAGCTATCTGAACTTGGTTTGGGCCAGTTTGAACAGGAGCATTCCCAGCTTTGCTCCTTCCCCCTGGAGGTTCATCGGGAAGATTTCGCTTTTGCTCAGGTTTAATTTGTTTACCAAGAAGGCTCCGAACTTCCTCAGGAGTTCCATCATCTTTCCCATGCTGATTAAAGGGTTTGAGACATAGAGCAGCAGAGAGACTCTGTTCTCCCCGTCTCTTCCCCGAATACCTCTCCACCACTCCGCTGATCTGAGCGCGATAGCCAGTGGCTCAACTGCCAGAGCGAACAGCAACGGGGACAGCGGGCATTCCTGCCTCGTGTCTCTGTGCGGTTAGAGCTGGTGGCGTCCGTCAGTACACTCACCGTGGGAGCTCTGTACAGCAGCTTCACCCACGAGGTGTCAGAGGGACAGTACTGAGGGAGTGCTGCACTGTCAGAGGGTCAGTACTGAGGGAGAGCCGCACTGTCAGAGGGTCAATACTGAGGGAGTGCCGCACTGTCAGAGGGTCAGTACTGAGGGAGTGCCGCACTGTCAGAGGGTCAGTACTGAGGGAGTGCCGCACTGTCAGAGGGTCAGTACTGAGGGAGTGCTGCACTGTCAGAGGGTCAGTACTGAGGGAGTGCCACACTGTCAGAGGGTCAGTACTGAGGGAGTGCCGCACTGTCAGAGGGTCAGTACTGAGGGAGTGCCGCACTGTCAGAGGGTCAGTACTGAGGGAGTGCCGCACTGTCAGAGGGTCAGTACTGAGGGAGTGTTGCACTGTCAGAGGGTCAGTACTGAGGGAGTGCCACACTGTCAGAGGGCCAGTACTGAGGGAGTGCCGCACTATCAGAGGGTCAGTACTGAGGGAGTGCCGCACTGTCAGAGGGTCAGTACTGAGGGAGTGCTGCACTGTCAGAGGGTCAGTACTGAGGGAGTGCTGCACTGTCAGTGGGTCAGTACTGAGGGAGTGCCGCACTGTCAGAGGGTCAGTACTGAGGGAGTGCCACACTGTCAGAGGGTCAGTACTGAGGGAGTGCCGCACTGTCAGAGGGTCAGTACTGAGGGAGTGCCGCACTGTCAGAGGGTCAGCACTGCGGGAGTGCCGCACTGTCAGAGGGTCAGTACTGAGGGAGTGCTGCACTGTCAGAGGGTCAGTACTGAGGGAGTGCTGCACTGTCAGAAGGTCAGTACTGAGGGAGTGCTGCACTGTCAAAGGGTCAATACTGAAGGAGTGCTGCACTGTCAGAGGGTCAGTACTGAGGGAGAGCTGCACTGTCAGAGGGTCAATACTGAGGGAGTGCTGCACTGTCAGAGGGTCAGTACTGAGGGAGTGCCGCACTGTCAGAGGGTCAGTACTGAGGGAGAGCCGCACTGTCAGAGGGTCAATACTGAGGGAGTGCCGCACTGTCAGAGGGTCAGTACTGAGGGAGTGCCGCACTGTCAGAGGGTCAGTACTGAGGGAGTGCCGCACTGTCAGAGGGTCAGTACTGAGGGAGTGCTGCACTGTCAGAGGGTCAGTACTGAGGGAGTGCCACACTGTCAGAGGGTCAGTACTGAGGGAGTGCCGCACTGTCAGAGGGTCAGTACTGAGGGAGTGCCGCACTGTCAGAGGGTCAGTACTGAGGGAGTGCCGCACTGTCAGAGGGTCAGTACTGAGGGAGTGTTGCACTGTCAGAGGGTCAGTACTGAGGGAGTGCCACACTGTCAGAGGGCCAGTACTGAGGGAGTGCCGCACTATCAGAGGGTCAGTACTGAGGGAGTGCCGCACTGTCAGAGGGTCAGTACTGAGGGAGTGCTGCACTGTCAGAGGGTCAGTACTGAGGGAGTGCTGCACTGTCAGTGGGTCAGTACTGAGGGAGTGCCGCACTGTCAGAGGGTCAGTACTGAGGGAGTGCCACACTGTCAGAGGGTCAGTACTGAGGGAGTGCCGCACTGTCAGAGGGTCAGTACTGAGGGAGTGCCGCACTGTCAGAGGGTCAGCACTGCGGGAGTGCCGCACTGTCAGAGGGTCAGTACTGAGGGAGTGCTGCACTGTCAGAGGGTCAGTACTGAGGGAGTGCTGCACTGCAGAGGGTCAGTACTGAGGGAGTGCTGCACTGTCAGAGGGTCAGTACTGAGGGAGTGCTGCACTGTCAGAGGGTCAGTACTGAGGGAGTGCTGCACTGTCAGAAGGTCAGTACTGAGGGAGTGCTGCACTGTCAAAGGGTCAATACTGAAGGAGTGCTGCACTGTCAGAGGGTCAGTACTGAGGGAGAGCTGCACTGTCAGAGGGTCAATACTGAGGGAGTGCTGCACTGTCAGAGGGTCAGTACTGAGGGAGAGCTGCACTGTCAGAGGGTCAGTACTGAGGGAGAGCTGTACTGTCACAGAGAGTCAGTACTGAGGGAGTGCTGCACTGTCACAGGGTCAGCACTGAGGGACTGCTGCACTGTCAGAGGGTCAATACTGAGAGACTGCTGCACTGTCAGAGAATCAGTACTGAGGGAGTGCTGCACTGTCTGAGGGTCAGTACTGAGGGAGTGCTGCACTGTCAGAGGGTCAGTACTGAGGGAGTGCCACACTGTCAGAGAGTCAGTACTGAGGGTGCGCAGTACTGTAGGAGGGTCAGTACTGAGGGAGTGCTGCACTGTCAGAGAGTCAGTACTGAGGGTGCGCAGTACTGTAGGAGGGTCAAAACTGAGAGAATGCTGCACTGTCGGAGGGTCAGTGCAGTGTAAGTGCCGCTCTGTCCCAGGGTCAATAAAGAGGGTGAGCTGCACTGTCAGAGGGTCAGTACAGAGAGAGTGTTGGGGGAAATAATTGCAACAGGAAAAATCCAACCCGGCCAATTATCACCCTATCAGTCTACTCGCTATCATCAGCAAAGTGATGGAAGGAGTCATCAACAATGCTACCAAGCAGCACTTACTCAGCAATAACCTGCTCACGGACGCTCAGTTTGCGTTCTGCGAAGGTCACTCAGCTCCTGACCTCATCACAGCCTTGGTTCAAACATGGTCAAAAGCGCTGAACTCCAGAGGTGAGGCGAGAGTGACTGCCCTTGACATCAAGGCAGCATTTGACCGAGTGAGGCATCAAGGAGCCCGAGCTAAACTGGAGTCAATGGGAATCAGGGGGAATTCTCTCCCCTGACTGGATTCATATCCGGACAAAGGAAGGTGGTTGCGGTGGTTGGAGGTTAATCATCTCAGCTTCAGGACATCGCTACAGGAGTTCCTCAGGGTGGTGTCCTAGGCCCAACCATCTTCAGCTACTTCATCAATGACCTCCCTTCCATCATAAGGTCAGAAGTGGGGATTCTCGCAGATGACTGCACAATGTTCAGCACCATTCGCGACTCCTCAGGTAATGAAGCAGTCCCTGTCCAAATGCAGCAAGACCTGGACAATATCCAGGCTTGGGCTGACAAGTGCCAGGCAATGACCATCTCCAACACGAGAGGAACTAACCTTGACATTCTATGGCATTACCATCGCTGAATCCCCCACAATCACTATCCCAGGGGTTACCATTGATCAGAAACTGAACTGGACCCAGCCACATTAATACTGTGGCTACCAGAGCAGGTCAAAAGCTAGGAATCCTATTGGGAGTAACTCACCTCCTGACCCCCCAAAGCCTGTCCACCATCTACAAGGCACAAGTCAGGAGTGTAATGGAATACTCTCCACTTGCCAGGATGAGTCTAGCTCCAACAACACTCAAGGGTGGCACGGTAGCACAGTGGTTAGAACTATTGCTTCACAGCGCCAGATTCCCAGGTTCAATTCCTGGCTTGGGTCACTGTCTGTGTGGAGTCTGCACGTTCTCCCCGTGTCTGCGTGGGTTTCCTCCGGGTGCTCCGGTTTCCTCCCACAAGTCCTGAAAGACGTGCTGTTAGGCGAATTGGACATTCTGAATTCTCCCTCGGTGTACCCGAACAGGCGCCGGAATGTGGCGACTGGGGGCTTTTCACAGTAACTTCATTGCAGCGTTAATGTAAGCCTACTTGTGACAAAAAAGATTATTTAATAAAAAGCTCAACACCATTCAGGACAAAGCAGTCCCGCTTGATTGCTCCCCCTTCCACAAACATTCAAACCCTCCACCACTGAAGAACAGTGGCAGCCGTGTGTACCATCTACAAGATACACATCGGGAACTTGCCAAGATTTCTTAGACAACACCTTCCAAACACACGACCACTACCATCTAGAAGGCCAAGAGCAGCAGATACCTGGAAACCCCACCACCTGGAGGTTTCCCTCAAAGTCACTCAACCCCCCGACTTGGAAATATATCGGCCGTTCCTTCACTGTCGCTGGGTCAAAATCCTGGAACTCCCTCCCTAACAGCACAGTGGGTGTACCTACTCCTCAGGGACTGCAGCGGTTCAAGAAGGCAGCTCACCACCATCTTCTGAAGGGCAACTCGGGATGGGCAGTAAATGCTGGGCCTAACCAGCGACACCCACATCCCATAAATTAATTTAAAAAAAATTAAAATCCTATTCATTGATGAGGTAGGCTCCATTTCTCCTGAATCCTCTATTTTCTCTCTCCTTAATATTCCCACACTCTATCTCTGTCCTACATCCTCTGCCACTCCCTCCATCTCTCCTAAATACAATAATAATCTTTATTGTCACAAGTAGGCTTACATTGACACTGCAACGAAGTTACTGTGAAAATCCCCTCGCCGCCACATTACGGCGCCTGTTTGGGTACTCGGAGGGAGAATTCAGAATGTCCAAATTACCTAACAAGTCTTTCGGGGCTTGTGGGAGGAAACCGGAGCACCAGGAGGAAACCCATGCAGACACGGGGAGAACGTGCAGACTCCGCACAGACAGTGACCCAAGCCGGGAATCGAACCTGGGACCCTGGAGCTGTGAAGCAACAGGGCTAGCCACCGGGCTACCGTTCCGCCCTCTCACACACTTCCTCCATCTCTCCTCGAAATCCTCTCCCACCCTCTCAAAGTGAAGTGTTCGGGCTGTTCCATTCTGCTATTGAGACGACATAAAAGCGAATGGTTGCATTATTTTGGTGCGACCCCCGGTCGTGTGAGGCCAGGGTCTGAGAATCCCACCATGCAGAAGACCTAAGCTGGCCACTAAATGCAACTTATCGGAATGTTCACTGGAGCTAATCTCTTTGTGCAGGCACGAGTCCGAGCGGGAGCTTTGTTCTCTCCGAGTGGGTCAGGCAATTCCACAGGATGGGAGTGAACGGGAAAAGGGATCAAACACACTGCAGTTTACCGGGAGTTGGCAGTGTAAGCTCACAACGAACCGATTCGCTCGACATGAGTGAACGCCAGTGCGACTTGGCCATGCGATAAGCACATCGGGGGAATTAAAGCTCCTTCCAACAGTGCCGTAGATAGATAATCGAGAATACGGCACACTGTGAGATTACACAGAGAGCTGGCTTCAGAGATGATCCATTTCTAAATATTATCAGTCACAGTGCTGCATGGAGCATTCAGTTCGGGATTTCTCTGGTGGAACAGGGCACGTGAGCCTCCAGCCAAAGAGAACGGGACCCGTTGCCAGAACATCAATATGTTTTTACATTACTTCAATTTCTAACACAGACAAAATAGTAACATCAGGCAGAATTGGTTTGGATCTCGTTATTTTCCCTTCAATGATGCTGAGAGCGCACATAAGCTTTTAACACACAAGATTTTCATCCCGGGCTTGAGTGGTCTAAGAGTATTAACCATCACTTGGAACGAAAAGTGGCTTGGGGAAAGGCAATGAGAGGAAGCGGCAGTATGGTGTGAAACGACGTATGGGGTCCTCTCACCTCCTGTTGGCAACGGTTCAAACAACTGTACGGTTACAAAACTTTGGAACGGTGTGCGTCCAGCAAAATAAAGAGATTGGAATGAAGAACGATTTGGTGGCACAGTGGTTAGCACTGCTGCCTCACAGCGCCAGGGACCCGGGTACCATCCCGGCCTCGGTTGATTGTCCATGTGGAGTTTGCGTTTCTCCCCGTGTCGGCGTGGGTTTCCTCCGGGCGCTCCGGTTTCCTCCCACAGTCCAAAGACGTGCGGGTTAGGTGGATTGGCAGTGATCAATGCTCAGCTGGGTCATTGAATAGTTTTAAGACAGAGAGACGTTCTTGACTAACAAAGGGGTCAAAGGTTATCGGGGCTAGGTGGGAAATTGAGGCCACAATCAGATCCGCCATGATCTCACTGAATGGCGGAGCAGGCTGGAGGGGCCGAATGGCCTACCACTGCTCCCAATTCATACGTTTGTACGTGAGGCAATCTGCACTACTCTGTCGGAATGCTTATTTTGGGAATTACTCTTCTGTCAATAATAAATTAAATGATCCATCCGACCCATTACTGTCTCTAGCTTTATGAACCTGTTTAATGGGTAAAGAACTCACCCAAGCGACTGCAACCAATTTACAATAAGACCCACATGTCCCCCAGTTTCTGATATAACTTTGGAAAAGTGGCGGCAATGTGAACATTGTAACCTCTCACTAACAGCAACGATATAAATGAGCAGATATTGGGTTGAGAGATCCATGTTTGAGCAGGAATTGGGGGGGGGGGGCTGCGAAGTTTGGGCAGGTGGTTGGCTGGGGGATGGTGTTGGGCGAGGAGGGGTTGGGCAGGGGAATGCATGGGGGTTGGGCAGATGGGTGGGTGGGGGGTTGAGCAGGGGGATGGACGGGATTTGGGCAGGCAGGGGAGGTTAGGCGGGGGTGTTGGGCAGGGGACTGGGTGAGGGGGGGGGTCGGCAGTTGGATGGGCAGGTGGAAGGGCGGAGGCGTCGGGTACTGGGCTGGGGCGGGGGGGCTGGGCAAAGGGAAGGGCAGGAGGAGTTGGACAGGTAGATGAGTGGGGGGGGTTGGGCAGGAGGCGTTGGGCAGGTAGATGGGTGGGGTATTGGGCAGTGGGCGTTGGCCAGAGGGATGGGTGAGGGAGGTTGGGCAGGCAGGGGCTGGGTTGGGCAAGGGATTGGGCAGGCAGGGGCTGATTTGAGCAGGGTGTTGGGCAGGCAGGGGTTGGGCAGGGAGTTGGGGAGGCAGGGGTTGGGTTGGGCAGGGAGTTGGGGAGGCAGGGGTTGGGTTGGGCAGGGGGATGGGCGGGTGTTGGGCAGGCAGGGCTGGGGAGCAGGGTGTTGGGCAGGCAGGGGCTGGATTGAGCAAGGGCTTAGGCAGGCAGGGGCAGGGTGGGGAAAGGGATTGGTCAGGCAGGGGCTGGGTTGAGCAGGGAGTTGGGCAGGCAGGGGTTGGGTTGGGCAGCGGGATGGGCAGGCAGGGGCTGGGTTGAGCAGGGAATTGGGCAGGCAGGGGCTGGGTTGGGTAGGCAGGGGCTGGTTTGGGCAGGGGGTGGGCGGGTGTTGGGCAGGCAGGGCTGGGTGGGGAAAGGGATTGGTCAGGCAGGGGCTGGGTTGGCAGGCAGGGGCTGGTTTGGGCAGGGGGATGGGCGGGTGTTGGGCAGGCAGGGCTGGGGAGCAGGGTGTTGGGCAGGCAGGGGCTGGATTGAGCAAGGGCTTGGGCAGGCAGGGGTTGGGTTGGACAGCGGAATGGGCAGGCAGGGGCTGAGTTGGACCTCATTTGAATCTGAAATGCAGCACTTCTGATAATCTATCTGTGGTCGAGCCTCTTCAACCTCTGAACCCACAACATTCAGCCTGTGGTGTGAGAGTAGTACCAACTATCCATGGCTGACACTTTGGCGGACATTGATGTATCCTGATTAACCAGTGTATAAATGGGTATTCACAGAATGGTCACGGCACGGAAAGAGGCTATTCGGCCTATCGTGCCTGTGTTGGCTCTTCAAAGGAGCAAACCACAGTCACTGCCGTGCATATTCCCTGTTGCTCTGCAAAGCTTCCCTTTTCCGATAATGATCCAATTCCCTCTTGAATGTCTGGATTGAAGTGGCCTCCACTACACACTCAGGCGGCACATCCCAGATCACAACCACTCGCTATGTGAAAAGGTTTCTCCTCATGTCGCTGTTGGTTCTGTTGCCAATTACTTTGAATCCGGCCTATCTGTGCCTCGATCCTTCCATGAGTGGGATCAGTTTCCCCCCCCCCCCCCAGTCTACTCTGTCCAGACCTCTCATGATCTTGAACATCTCGATCAAATCTTTTCTCGACCGTCACTTCTCTGGGGCGGCAGGGTGGCGCAGTGGGTTAGCCCTGCTGCCTCACGGCACCGAGGTCCCAGGTTCGATCCCGGCTCCGGGTCACTGTCCGTGAGGAGTTTGCACAGTCTCCCCGTGTCTGCGTGGGTTTCGCCCCCACCACCCAAAGATGCGCAAGGTGGGTGGATTGGCCACGCTAAAATTGCCCCTCATTTGGAATTTTATTTTTTAGAAAAACCTTCTCTTCTCTGAGGAGACCTGGCCTCTCCAATCTTTCTTGTTGTTTTTTTGTTTGCTCTGTGAATGTCTGATATCACACTTGGAGAACTGTGTGCAGTTCCAGTCTCCGCATCGCTACAGCGACAGAGGGACGGGAGAAGGTGCAAAGAAAAAGATTTTGGAGGATGGTGCCAGAACTGAGAGGTTGTAAACACAAATGAGGAACAGACTGGGACTCGTTCCTCTGGGAAAGAAAAGGTGGAGGGGGGATGGGGGGGGGGTTTCAGTCGGGTCGAGAAATTATTTCCACTTGCAGGAGCACAGGGCTTAGGGGCAGGAGTGCGGCCGTGCGGCCCCTTCAGCCTGGTCCGTCCTTCAGTACGATCAAAACTGATCTGGTTGGGGTCTCAACTCCATTTTCCTGTCTCCCCACGACCCTCGACTCCCTTGCCTCTCAGAAAACTGCACAACTCAACCTTGCGAGGCCCGGCCTCCACTGCTGTCTGAGGGAAAGAGAATTCCTCAGATCCATGACCCTGTGAGAGAAAAACATTCTCCTCATCTCTGTCCGAAAAGGGAGATCCTTAAACTGTGCCCCCTGTCTCCAGTCTCCCCCACAAGGTGGCAACCTGCTCCAGGCATCCACCCTGCCAAATCCCCTTGGGACCCAGTGGTTTCAATAAGTTTGCCTCTCATTCTTCCAAACTCCAGTCGGTGTAGGCCCGGACTGCCCGACCGTTCCTCGTAGGAAACCCGCCCCCACCCCGGGAATGACCCTAAACGAACCTTCCCTCGCACTGCTTCGAGCGCGACGATATCTTTCCTCGTGAATTCTTGGAGGGAAGACCAAAGTTGGGGCTCATAAAAGGAGACGTTCATCAATCAGTCCAACAAGGAACTATCCAGACGGTGGTGCAAATTAGGCATTCACCTCCGCAGGGAACAGTTGAGGCGAAGAGTGTGTGGCAGTCACCACTGTTGTATTATATTGTGCATATATTGGTATTACGGTAAGGCCCCTGTACTACAGGTACGGGGGTAGATCCCTGCCTGCTGGCTCCGCCCAGTAGGCGGAGTATAAATGTGTGTGCTCTCCGAACAGCAGCCATTTCGGCAGCAGCTGCAGGAGGCCACACATCGCTGTGTAATAAAGCCTCGATTACTCTCTACTCGTCGTAATTGATAGTGCATCAGAGCGCTGATGCATTTAAGGGTGTACTGGATAAGCACAGAAGGGGGGGGAAGGAACATGAAGTATATGCAGATTGGGGAGGGGGGGGGGGGGGGGGCGAAGGCGAAGTAGGGTCAAGTGGAGCTGCTGGCCGAACAGAGATGTAAATTTAGTGGGCCGTGGTTGAAATGCTCGAAGCTGCCTGTGGATGGCGCTGCCTGCCTGGCAGTGAGCAGCTCGGAGTCAGTGGCAGGAGGCAGTAAATTATGGCAGCAATATAGGGAGGCGAGCCAATTTGGGATTTATTTCGTAGCAATTAACAATAAAGCAAACACTACTCGAGACCCGAATAAATCATTAAATGCCAGCAATTCTCCCACTCAACAGCTGTGAAATAGGAAATATAAATAAAATCTCACAAAGTGCAGGGAGAGTGAGAAAGGGCATAATGATGACAATACCATGGGTGTCTCCATTTGTTCACTCCAGCTCAGGTATGTTGAGTGCATCTGTTGTGACGTGAACCGGTGCTGGCTCCCCCTCCCCCAGTTGTCCTCACGCTCTTCAACCCAATGTCAGACCCACTTTGCAGCTTTCAAAAACACTCTTGTGTTTATGTAGCCGGCTTTTAAAAAAAAATACACAAAATGAAACAGATGTTTACAGACGAGAAACTCCACTTCCCAGCCTGCCTGCCTCAGCAGGAATTGTCCAGGAGAAAGTAATCCCCGCACAGGATCGGGAGGGGAATAAAGCAGGGGAGAGAGAGAGGGAGGGAGAAAGAGGGAGAGAGCGAGGGAGAGATGGAGCGAGAGAGAGAGAGGGAGAGACAGAGAGAGAGAGAAAGAGAGGGAGAGGGAGAGAGAGGGGGAGAGAGAGAGAAAGAGGGGGAGAGGGAGAGAGAGAGAAAGAGAGGGAAAGGGAGAGAAGAGAGAGAGAGAGAAAGAGGGAGAGAGAGAGAGGAGAGAGAGAGAAAGAGGGGGAGAGAAAGGGAGAGAGAGAGGGAGAGGAAAGAGAGGGAGAGAGAGAGTGAGAGAGAGAAAGAGGGGAGAGAGAAGAGAGAGAGAGGGAGAGGGAGAGAGAGACAGAGGAGAGAGAGAGAAAGAGGGAGAGGAAGAGAGAGAGGGAGAGCGAGAGAAAGAGAGGGAGAGAGAGAGAGTGAGAGAGAGAAACAGAGGGAGAGAGAGAGAAAGAGTGAGAGAGGGAGAGAGAGAAAGAAGGAGAGAGAAAGAGAGAGAGAGAAAGAGGGAGAGAGAGAGAGAAAGAGGGAGAGAGAGAGATAAAGAGAAAGAGGGGAGCGGTGATGGGGAAATGAAGGGAGAGGAGGAAAGAAGGAGGCCGGGAAGAGAAAAGGGTAGAGCGGAGAAAGAAAGAGCTGGGAGGATAGAGAGCGAAAGATATTGAAAAGAAGTGGGGCAGAGAATGAATGCAGGGAAACAGGGAGTGAGTGTGAAACAGAAAATGGGACGGGTGACAAAGAACGAGAGAATGAAAGAGAAAATGGGTGAGAGAGATCAAAGGAGTGTAGATGGTGACAGAGAACGAGACTGCTGATGTGGTGAGGAGTATTTTTTCATTAATGTACGGAATGTGGGCGTCACTGGCTCAGGCAGCAGTTACTGCCCGTCCCTAGTTGCACTTGGGAATCCACAGAAATCCTGCACTGCAGAAGAATGCCATTCAGCCCATCGAGTCTGCATCGACCCTCCATAAGAGCATCCTACCAGACCCACTCCCTCGCCCTATCCATGTAACCCTGCGCATTGACCGTGGCCAATCCATTTAACCTGCATATCTTTGGACTGTGTGAGAAAACCAGGGCACTCGGAGGAAACCCACGCAGACAGGTGCAGACCCCGCACAGTCACCAAAGGTCAGAATCAACTCTGGCGCGGTGAGGCAGGGGTGCTAACCGCTGTGCCACCTTGCTGCTCATGGTGAGGAGGTGGTGGTGAGCTGCCTACCTGAACCGCTGCAGTGCACATGCTTTAGGTTAACCCAAAGTGCCATTAGGGAGAGAATTTTAGGATGTTGACTTGGAGGGGAACCTCCAGGTGGTGGGGTTCCCAGGTATCTGCTGCTCTTGTCCTTCTAGATGGTAGTGGTCATGGGTTTGGAAGGTGCTGCCTAAGGAACCTTGGTGAGTTACTGCAGTTCATATTGTAGATGGCACACACGGCTGCTACTGTGCGTCGGTGGCGGAGGGTTTGAATATTTGTGGAAGGGGGGAGCAATCGAGCGGGGCTGCTTTGTCCTGGATGGTGTCGAGCTTCTTGAGTGTTGTTGGAGCTGCTCATCCAGGCAAGTGGAGAGTATTCCATTACACTCCTGACTTGTGCCTTGTAGATGGTGGACAGGCTTTGGGAGGGGGGGGGGGGGGGGGGGGGGGGGGTCAGGAGGTGAATTACTTGCCGTAGGGTTCCTAGTCTTTGTCCTGCCCTGGTAGCCACAGTATTAATATGGCTAGTCCGGTTCAGTTTCTGATCAATGGTAACCCCCAGGATGTTGACTGTGGGGGATTCAGCGATGATAATGCCATTGAATGTCAAGGGACAATGGTTAGATCCTCTCTTGTAGGAGATGGCCATTGCCTGGCACTTGAGGGGCGTGAATGTAACTTGCCACTTGTCAGCCCGAGCCTGGATATTGTCCAGGTCTTGCTGCATTTGGACAGGGACTGCTTCACTATCTGAGGAGTCGTGAATTCACTGGGTTGGATTTGTCCTGCTTTTTGTGTACAGGATATACCTGGGCAATTTTCCACATTGCTGGGTAGGTGCTGGTGTTGTAGCTGTACTGGAACAGCTTGGACCAGCTTGGATAGGGGCGCGGCAAGTTCTGGAGCACAAGTCTTCAGTACTCAGTCAAATGCTGCCTGAATGTGAAGTGGAGGGTGAGGGGTTAGTAAATGCAGATCGCGATCATTGCGCTGGAAGTTAAGGAGCCAGTACCGCTGCCAGAGAACAACCAGGCAATGTGCCTCAACGACTACCGCCCAGTGGCCTTGCCATCGATCATGCTTTGAGAGGTTGGTCATGAGACACATCAACTCCATATTCCCAGAATGCCTTGATCCACTGCAATTCGCATTCCGCCACAACGCCACAGCAGACGCCATCTCCCTGGCCCTACACTCATCCCTGGAGCATCTCCACAACAAGGACTCCTGCATCCGACTCCTATTCATTAACTACAGCTCTGCCTTCAACACCATAATCCCAGTCAAGCTCATATCAAAACTCTAAAACCTAGGACTTGGCTCCTCCTTCTGCAACTGGATCCTCGATTTCCTGACCCATAGGCCACAATTGGATAAACAACAACACCTCCGCCATGATAGTCCTCAATACCAGGGCCCCACAAGGCTGCGTACTTAGCCTCCTAATATACTCCCTGTACACACACGAGTGTGGTAAAATTCTCCATCTACAAGTTTGCTGATAACACGACCGTAGTGGGTCGGATCTTGAACAACGATGAGTACAGGAGGGAGATAGAGAACTTAGTAGAGTGGCGTAACAACAACAATCTCTCCCTCAATGCAAAATTAAGGAGCTGGTCATTGACTTCAGGAAGCAAAGTAGCGTACACACCCCTGTCTGCATCAATGGTGCCGAGGTGGACATAGTTGACAGTTTCAAATTCTTAGGTGTGCACATCACAATCTATCTATATTGGTCCACCCACATCGACGCTACGACCAAGAAAGCACAACAGCGCCTATACTTCCTCAGGAAACTAAGGAAATTTGGCATATCCACATTGACTCTTACCAATTTTTACAGATGCACCATAGAAAGCAACGGATCAGGCTGCATCACAGCCTGGTATGGCAACTGCTCGGCCCAGGACCGCAAGAAACTTCAGAGTCATGAACACCGCCCAGTCCCTCACACGAACCCGCCTCCCACCCACTGATTGTCTACACCTCCCACTGCTTTGGGAAAGCGGGCAGCATAATCAAAGACCCCTCCCACCTGGGTTATTCTCTCTTCCAACTTCTTCCATCGGGCAGGAGATCCAAAAGTCTGAGAACACGCACGAACAGACTCAAAAACAGTTTCTTCCCCACTGTTCCAGACTCCTGAATGACCCTCTGATGGACTGAACTGATCTCTCCGCGCATATTCTCTACTGTGTAGCACTCGACTCCGTATTCATCACCGGTGTCTGTGTCTATGTATTTACACTGTGTGTCTGCTGTACGTCCTATGTTTTTCATGTATGGAACGATCTGTACTTTTCATTATACCTCGGTACACATGACAATAAATCATAATCGAATCAAAGGTTAGCAGATGCTGATAGGTGGGGAAGTTGCTACGGGAAGCCTCTGTTTAGTTTGCACTGTAGTCGTAAGACGTGCCGCCCCCAGTAACCACACTCCAACCATTGGCTGTCTGGCATGCCAATAGTAGGGGCAGGCTGTAGGGGGGGGCGAGGGGAGTGGGTGGCATTGGCACAGTGGTTAGCACTGCTGCCTCACAGTGCCAGGGACCCGGGTTCGATTTCGACTTCAGGTGACTGTGTGGAGTTTGCACGTTCTCCCCCGTGTGTGCGTGGGTTTCCTCCGGGTGCTCCCGTTTCCTCCCACAGTCCAAAGATGTGCAGGTTAGGTGGATCGGCCATGCTAAATTGACCCTTAGTGTCCAAAGGTTAGGTGGGGTTACAGGGTGAGGGCGGGGGATTGGGCCTAGATAGGGTGCTCTTTCGACGGGATGGTGCAGACTCGATGGGCCAATTGGCCTCCTTTTGCACTGTCGGGATTCTATGATTATCTAGTGTTCTGTAAGGCACATGGAATTCCAGGTTCAGTCCCTAACCAGTGCTGGCTGATCGCAGCTTTTATGACATTCTTGGTACCACAGTTGGCCGGTGTAGTGGATTTTTTGGGGTGAGGGCCAGGCGGGGAGGAAGCAAGTGAGGGTACCTGCTTCTGATCACCGTCGAGTAACCCGTGTTGACGAACACCACAAAGAGATCTCACGAGGTATGGAATTTGGGTTCAACTGTGATGCACCCAAAATGCCTTGGCTCAAACATGAAGGATGTCCAATCTGACAACCTGCCCGAGATGTCCCAGAAGCAGAAAAGGTGCAGGCCTTCCTGCAGAGTGTCAGCCACGGGCTCAGAGGTTAGCGCCCTCGCCTCGGAGTCTGAAGGTCATGGATGCAAGGCCCA
The DNA here is from genome assembly GCF_047496885.1 of Scyliorhinus torazame. Classification (NCBI taxonomy): domain Eukaryota; kingdom Metazoa; phylum Chordata; class Chondrichthyes; order Carcharhiniformes; family Scyliorhinidae; genus Scyliorhinus; species Scyliorhinus torazame. The sequence goes on along the minus strand of NC_092718.1, from coordinate 212,979,421 downwards.
CCCTTGAGGCTTCAGCACAAGAGCAAGGCCGGCGCTCCCGGTACAGCGAGCTGGCCCATCTTCATCCCTCAACGAATGCTATGAAGGACAGGTGATCTGGTCATTATCCCGCTGCCGTTTGTGGGACCTGGCGGTGCGCGAATCGGCCGCAGAGTTTCCTGTGCTCCAGACGGTGAGTACACTCCCAAAAGCCCTTCGCTGGCTGTGAAGCACTTCGGGATAGTCTGTGACTGTGAAAGGTTATCGGAAATGTGAGTTCTGTTTCTCCTGTAGCACAGAGTGACTTTGATCAGGGTTCTTGCGGGAGAGGAAACATTCATGCACAATTTTGCTGAGATTCTGCATCGTGACAACAGCAGGACAAGAGGCGGTGTTAAGAACTGTGTTTTTCAGGTTTTGAAATTGCAACCCTGGCTGGGAAGCCCATACCTGCAAGGTTACCTGTCTCCGCATTGGTAAAATAGAGGTAGCGACAGAGTTCAGGTCTGGTACACACTGTCAGCACTACTGATACCTTTTGCATTTGTCTTCAATGTAACCTCCTACCCTGTAAGGACAGAAACGTAAGAAATAGCAGCAGGAATAGGCCATTCGGCCCATCAAGCCTGCTTCGCCATTCAACCAGGCGATGGCTCGCCTTCCAGCTGAATTCCACTCACCCACAACATCTCCATTTCCCCTTGTGTGCAGAATATACTCAGCAACTGAGGATCCGCAACTCTCTCAGGCTGCACAATTCCAAACATCCACAATCCTATTGAGTGAACAGTAAGAAGTCTTACAACACCAGGTTAAAGTCCAACAGGTTTGTTTGGAATCACTATCTTTCGGAGCGCAGCTCCTTCCTCAGGTGAGTGACTCACCTGAAGAAGGGGCTACGGTTTCCTCCCACAGTCCAAAGATGTGCAGGTTAGGTGGATCGGTCACGGTTAATTGCCCCTTAGCTGAGGAACTAAATAAGTACTTTGCGTCAGTCTTCACAGTAGAAGACATGAGTAATATCCCAACAATTCAGGAGAGTCGGGGGCAGAGTTAAATATGGTACCCATCACAAAGGAGAAAGTGCTAGAGAAACTAAGAGGTCTAAAGATTGATAAATCTCCGGGCCCAGATGGGCTACATCCTAGAGTTCTAAAGGAGATAGCTGAAGAAATAGTGGAGGCGTTAGTTATGATCTTTCAAAAGTCACTGGAGTCAGGGAAAGTCCCAGAGGATTGGAAAATCGCTGTTGTAACCCCCCTGTTCAAGAAGGGAACAAGGAAAAAGATGGAAAATTATAGGCCAATTAGCCTAACCTCGGCTGTTGGCAAGATTCTAGAATCCATTGTTAAGGATGAGATTTCTAAATTCTTGGAAGTGCAGGGTCGGATTAGGACAAGTCAGCATGGATTTAGTAAGGGGAGGTCGTGCCTGACAAACCTGTTAGAGTTCTTTGAAGAGATAACAAATAGGTTAGACCAAGGAGAGCCAATGGATGTTATCTATCTCGACTTCCAAAAGGCCTTTGATAAGGTGCCTCACGGGAGACTGCTGAGTAAAATAAGGGCCCATGGTATTCGAGGCAAGGTACTAACATGGATTGACGATTGGCTGTCAGGCAGAAGGCAGAGAGTTGGGAGAAAAGGTTAATTTTCGGAATGGCAACCGGTGACGAGTGGTGTCCCGCAGGGTTCAGTGTTGGGGCCACAGCTGTTCTCTTTATATATTAACGAACTAGATGATGGGACTGGGGGCATTCTGGCTAAATTTGCCGATGATACAAAGATAGGTGGAGGGGCAGGTAGTATGGAGGAGGTGGGGAGGCTGCAGAAAGATTTAGACAGTTTAGGAGAGTGGTCCAAGAAATGGCTGATGAAATTCAACGTGGGCAAGTGCGAGGTCTTGCACTTTGGAAAAAAGAATAGAGGCATGGACTATTTTCTAAACGGTGACAAAATTCATAATGCTGACGTGCAAAGGGACTTGGGAGTCCTAGTCCAGGATTCTCTAAAGGTAAACTTGCAGGTTGAGTCCGTAATTAAGAAAGCAAATGCAATGTTGTCATTTATCTCAAGAGGTTTGGAATATAAAAGCAGGGATGTACTTCTGAAGCTTTATAAAGCATTAGTTAGGCCCCATTTAGAATACTGTGAGCAATTTTAGGCCCCACACCTCAGGAAGGACATACTGGCACCGGAGCGGGTCCAGCGGAGATTCACACGGATGATCGCAGGAATGGTAGGCCTAACATACGATGAACGTCTGAGGATCCTGGGATTATATTCATTGGAGTTTAGGAGGTTGAGGGGAGATCTAATAGAAACTTACAAGATAATGAATGGCTTAGATAGGGTGGACGTAGGGAAGTTGTTTCCATTAGCAGGGGAGACTAGGACCCGGGGGCACAGCCTTAGAATAAAAGGGAGTCACTTTAGAACAGAGATGAGGAGAAGTTTCTTCAGCCAGAGAGTGGTGGGTCTGTGGAATTCATTGCCACAGAGTGCGGTGGAGGCCGGGACGTTGAGTGTCTTTAAGATAGAAGTTGATAAATTCTTGATTTCTCGAGGAATTAAGGGCTATGGAGAGAGAGCGGGTAAATGGAGTTGAAATCAGACATGATTGAATGGTGGAGTGGACTCGATGGGCCGAATGGCCTTACTTCCGCTCCTATGTCTTATGGTCTAAGAGTCCAAAGGTTAGGTGGGGTTACGGGGATAGGGTGGTGGAGTGAGCCTAGGTAGGTGCTCTTTCGGAGGGTTGGTGCAGACTCGATGGGCCAAATGGCCTCCTTCCACACTGTAGGGATTCAATGATATCTATGAACCACAGTCTTTGGCAGTACTTTCCAGACCCTAACCTCCCACTGGAAAGGCTTTTCCTCCTATCACCTTTGCCAATTACTTTAAATCTGCGCTCTCTTGTTCTCGATCCTTTCACGAGCGGGCCCAGTTTCTTTCCACCTGCTCCGTCTCGACGTCTCGGCCCCGCGTTTTGTGCTCAAGTCTCTGGGGTATGACTTGAACCCACAACCTTCTGAGTCAGAAGCGACAGTGCTACCAACTGAGCCGCAGCTGAACGCTCGGGTGAGAAGACCACTGGTTTGGCTGTGATGCCCTCCATAGTCGCATGACCAGCCAGCCGGGGGTGGGGTGGGTGGGGGGCTGGAATTTGAGCCAACATTAGTGAAGGTTATAGCTAGGGTAAGCTAACGACCTTCCCATTCCTACCTGCCCTCATTTTCATATGGTGAAATTCTTTCTCCAGTCCTGCACTTTTCCCACGAACAAAGAACAAAGAAAAGTACAGCACAGGAACAGGCCCTTCGGCCCTCCAAGCCCGTGCCGACCATGCTGCCCGTCTAAACTAAAATCTTCTACACTTCCGGGGTCCGTATCCCTCTATTCCCATCCTATTCATGTATTTGTCAAGATGCCCCTTAAATGTCACTATCGTCCCTGCTTCCACCACCTCCTCCGGCAGCGAGTTCCAGGCACCCACTACCCTCTGTGTAAAACACTTGCCTCGTACATCTCCTCTAAACCTTGCCCCTCGCACCTTAAGCCTATGCCCCCCCTAGTAATTGACCCCTCTACCCTGGGAAAATGCCTCTGACTATCCACTCTGTCTATGCCCCTCATAATTTTTTGACCTCTATCAGGTCGCCCCTCAACCTCCGTCGTTCCAGTGAGCACAAACCGAGTTTATTCAACCGCTCCTCATAGCTAATGGCTGCCTCTGGTTAAGTGGCTTGTATTTGAGCCCAAGTGATAAATAAAACCTGATGATAATGGGCAGGCAACGTGGCCGGATCGCAGCCTGTGATTGGAGGGCATGGGACGAGAGGGCAGGAGGATTCGCAAAGAGCTACATGTTTGCTTGTTGTTGAGTTTGAAAGGCGCAAGTGCTCACAGCAGAGCAGCGAAGAATCTTTAATAGCTGAAGGGTATTGATCGTTTTGAATATATGCCACTCGCTACATCAGCAGCTGTAAAATATAAGAGATGCAGTTAAGAGGCACTCAATTCTGGCTAATCAAGAATGTGAAGTGAAACAAAGGCTTTATTGATGAGCATGTTTTGAGACAATTCAGGAGCCGGTGTGCCTCAATCTGTCAATCACGGGAAAAATCGAGCACTTGTCACAGCAAATTAACACAACATCCATTACACGACACTGTCTCCCAACACTTAAAATGTCCACTTGTAAACCGGTCAATTTCAAAGTTGCCAGTTACGGCAGAAGTGACCACCTTTATGCACCAATATGTAAATAGACCAACGAGGGAAGGGGCCGTACTGGACCTGGTATTGGGGAATGAGCCCGGCCAGGTGGTCGAAATTTCAGTTGGGGAGCATTTCGAGAACAGTGATCATAATTCCATAAGTTTTAAGGTACTTTTGTATCAGGATAAGAATAGTCCTTGGGTGAAGGTACTAAATTGGGGGGAAGGGTAATTCTAACAATATTAGGCAGTATCTGAAGAATTTAAATTGGGGGCGGCTGTTTGAGGGTAAATCAACATCTGGCCTGTGGAAGGCTTTCAAACCTCAGTTGATTAGAATTCAGGACCGGCACGTTCCTGTGAAGATGCAGGATAAGTATGGCAAGTTTCGGGAACTTGGGATAATGAGGGTTATTGTGAGCCTAGTCAAAAAGAAAAAGGAGGCATTTGTAAAGGCCAGAAGGCTGGAAAGACAAAACCCTTGAGGAATATAAAGAAAATAGGTAGGAACTTAAGCAAGGATCAGGAGGGCTAAAAGGGGTCATGAAAAGCCATTGGCAAACAGGATTAAGGAGAATCCCAAGGCTTTTTATACAAATATAAAGAGCAAGAGGGTACTCAGGGAAAGGATTGGCCCACTCAAGGATGGAGGAGGGTATCTATGTGTGGAGCCAGAGTAAATGGGCGAGGTACTAAATGAGTACTTTGCATCAGTATTCACCAAAGAGAAGGACTTGGTGGATGATGAGTCTAGGGAAGGATGTGGAGAGATTCTGGGTCATGTTGATATCAAAAAGGAGGTGGTGGGCGTCTTAAAAAGCATTAAGGTGGATAAGTCCTCGGGGCCTGATGGGATCTACCCCAGAATACTGAGGGAGGCAAGGGGGGAAATTGCTGGTGTCGATGGAAATCTTTGCATCCTCACTGGCTACAGGTGAGATCCCAGAGGACTGGAGAATAGCCAATACTGTTCCTTTGTTTAAGAAGGGTAGCAGGGATAATCCAGGAAATTATAGGCCAGTGAGCTTTACGTCAGTGGTATGGAAATTATTGGAGAGGATTCTTAGGGATAGGATTTATTCACATTTGGAAACAAATAAGATTTGTTAGCAATAGACAGCATGGTTTTTTGAATGGGAGGTGGTGTCTCACTAACTTGGTCGAGTTTTTTGAGGAAGTTACGAAGATGATTGATGAGGGTAGGGCAGTGGATGTTGTCTATATGGACTTCAGGAAAGTCTTTGACAAGGTGCCTCATGGCAGACTGGTGCAAAAGGTGAAGTCACACGGGATCAGAGGTAAGCTGGCAAGATGGAAACAGAACTGGCTGGGTTGTAGAAGACAGAAAGTAGCAGTGGAAGGATGCCTTTCTGAATGGAGGGCTTTGACTGGTGGTGTTCCAGAGGGATCAATGCTGGGACCTTTGTCAATCAAAGTATATATAAATGAATTGGAGGAAAACGTCTGCTCCACGGAAAATAAACCCAGCCTATATTCTATGATTCTATCCAGTCTCTCCTCATAGCTGAAACCCTCCATCCCAGGCAACATCCTGGAGAATCTCCTCAGCACCCCCCTCCAGTGCAATCACATCCTTCCGATGGTGCTGTGACTGTTTTGTTATGCTCTTGTCGTAGCATAAGCTGCTTCCTTGATGTGCACTCTGGCAAAGGAAGGTTCAGACTTGGAGATAGCTTTAACACGTTTATTAAACTATCAACAATTCTCCTACTTGGATTCGTCTCTACTGTTAATCCTTCTATAGCTACTCAGACTGACGAACCAGTCTGCTACAATCCACGTGGTGGGTGTGATTCTCAATCAACCCTGTGTCTGTACTCACTGAGAGTCTCCACTGGAAAGAGACTGAGCATGTGTGATGTGTCCTTTTATATGGGTTGGTGTAATGCCCTCCTGTGGTATCATAGATTATCATAGAATTTACAGCACAGAAGGAGGCCATTCGGCCCATCGAGTCTGCACCGGCTCTTGGAAAGAGCACCCTACCCAAGGTCAACACCTCCACCTTATCCCCATAACCCAGTAACCCCACCCGACACTAGGGGCAATTTTGGACACGAAGGGCAATTTAGCATGGCCAATCCACCTAACCTGCACATCTTTGGACTGTGGGAGGAAACCGGAGCACCCGAAGGAAACCCACGCACATACGGGGAGGATGTGCAGACTCCGCACAGATAGTGACCCAAGCCGGAATCGAACCTGGGACCCTGGAGCTGTGAAGCAATTGTGCCATCCACAATGCTACCGTGCTGCCCTTGTAGTGTCACCTCTGTGTGAATCGTGACTGCCCATTGGTTGTGTCCTATCTAACTGACCTATTGGTTGACTGTCTGTGTGTCATGTCTCTGGTGCTCCCTCTAGTGTCTAGCTAGGTGTAGTGTATGTACATTAACCCTTTGTGTACTTACAGTGATGTATATCACCAGTGACCAGAACTGCACACAATATTCAATCAGTGACCTAACCAATGTTTTATAAAGTTGTACCAAGACCTCTCTGCTCCTATATTCTATGCCTATATTTTAATGTCTCGCTCTGTCTCTCTCTCTCTCTGTCTCCCTCTCTGTTCACTACCCTATCTGTGCCGTCACCTTCAGGGATTCATGAACCTGTACACCAAGGTCTCTTTGTTCCTCAGTACGCCCTAGGACCTATCCTTCATTGCACATATCCCACCTTTATTAGACTTCACAAAATGCATCGCCAATGTTTTGGCTTGTAAAAGGATCAAGAACGAGAGGGGCACAGATTTGAGGCGATTTGCAAAGTAAGCAAATGTGATGTGAGAAAACCCTTTTTCACACAGCGAGTGGCTGGGGTCTGGGATGCACGGCCTGGGAGTGTGGTGGTGGCTGGTTCAATCGAGGCATTCAAGAGGGATGATTATTTGAATAGAAACAATGTTTGTACGGGGTCCGGGGGAAAAGGCAGGGGAATGACACTGAAGTCATGATTCTCCTTCGAAGAGCTGGTGCATACACAATGGGCCAAATAGCCTCGTTCTGCGCCATAACAATTCTGAGGTTCTGACAGGGCTATTTGAGGAAGAGTAGGCGAGTTCTCCCTGGTGTCCAGGACAGTATATACCCCTTAAGGGCCGAAGGGCCTGTACTGCGCTGTAATGTTCAATGTTCTATAGTGTAGATGGGCTTTAGAGTGGTTTCACAGGCCGGCGCAACATCGAGGGCTGAAGGGCCTGTACTGCGCTGTAATGTTCTATGTTAACCAACTTCACTAAAATAAACTATCTGGTCATTATCTCGTTGTTGTTTGTTGGAGCTTGCTGTGCGCAAATTGGCTGCAGCGTTTGGCAAATCACAACTGTGAGTACATGTCAAAAAGCACTTCACTGGCTGGGAAGCACTTTGGGATGCCCAGAGGCTGTGAGAGGCGGCTATATAAACGCAAGTCCTTTCTTTCAATAACCCATAAATGAATGACGGGGACGGTTTGGAAGATATTTTCCATGGCTTACTGGACTAGTTACGCAATGGAAATGGCTCATCGATGCTCAGACTCTGACAGACTGTGCTCCAGGGCCTTGTTTTGCGTCAAGAGCTTCAAGCCTGAGTCTGCGTCACAGGCACCTGTGTCCCACCCCCACACCAGATGGACTGATGACAGCTCTCCCAGTTAGAGTCGTGCTCTTTTACATGTGATGACACGGACACAATGTGAGAGTGAAATACAGAGCCCGCTGGAGTGAATCCGAATGGAGCTGGGGGGGGGGGGGGGGGGAGTAATGAGTCACAGAGCAAGGAGGCTGTGGTCTGTACCTAACTGCCCCATCTTGGGCGTGTTTCTGAAAGCCACGATTAGCCTCCGTACCGCTGTGCGCTGCGGGGAGCGATGGAATGGGCGGCAAGCTGCGATCCTGGTCAACTGGAGCTTGATGGGACTGCAGTTGTTGGCACTGCTGCGGACCGGGCGGCTGTTAAACAATAACACACTCTTGAAGACGTGACTGGGTGCCTGACCGGGGCAACTGTTGCCAGTATTGGGGCGAATGCCTTCAGATTCCACCGGCAGGAATCCAGAAGGTGGGAACTTTGGAGGGTGTACACGTAATTGTGGTGCTGGGGCGGCACGGTGGCGCAGTGGTTAGCACTGCTGCCTCACGGCGCCGAGGACCCAGGTTCGATCCCGGCTTTGGGTCACTGTCCGTGTGGAGTTTGCACATTCTCCCCGTGTCTGTGTGGGTTTCACCCCCACAACCCAAAGATGGGTGGATTGGCCACGCTAAATTGCCCCTTAATTGGAAAAAATAAATAAATAATTGGGTGATTGCGGTGCTGCCGGCCGGCTTATCGCGTGCTATCCTACCCCCTGGCCATTTTCCTTGGGGGGGGGCGGTCAAGATGGTCACCCTCCCACAAGCGGGGGTTGCGTGTTAATGTAATTAAAAGGCCAAATAAGGTGATCGGTCCGAGGCCGAATGGAAGTTTTCACTGTTCTCCCCCCCCCCCCCCAATAATCTGAGGAGCGTGGCCTGGAGACAGCCTCTTGGTTATACACATTGGTGGTGGGTAAACAGGGGGGCGGGGGTGCTGCACCCCAGGCCCTCGCTACCGGACTATTCTCGGGGGTGATCTGGTGGCTGAGGCCGTTTTTTTACTTCAAATGTTTTAAAAGTGCAGAGTAAATATCTCAAGATGGATGCTCTCTCTCTCTGTCCCTCACTCTGTCTCTCTCTGTCTCTCACTCTGTCTCCCTCTGCCTCTCTCTCTCTGCCCCCCTCTCTCTCCCTCTCTCTGTCTCTCTCTCTCTGTCTCTCTCTCTCTCTGTCTCCCTCTCTGTCTCCCTCTCTGTCTCTCTCTCTCTCAGTCCCTCTCTGTCTCTCTCTGTCTCCCTCTCTGTCCCCCTCTGTCTCTCTCTATCTCCCTCTCTGTCTCTCTCTCTCTGTCTCCCTCTCTCTGTCTCCCTCTCTCTAACTTTCACTGGATGGCGAGTCTGCCCGCTGGTCACTAATTGGCCAACCCTGGGGAAAATCGATGTCGAATTGCTGGTCTTGAGAGGGCGCGAGATTGGAACCTGCATTTGGCGCCAATGTCAGGGTCCTGGCCCAAAGTGGGAAATCCTGCCCCACACCTTAGAAAACAACTTCAGAAATGAACTAAAATTACCTTTAAACTACACAAGAGTGGGAGCAGACTGTGTGTTGTAAGGTTCTTCTTTCCCAAGAGAAAGGTGAGCTTCTAGAATCGATTGCCTGACGTTGCGTTGTCTCACGGTTCTCCATATATCTCCAAGAGGGAGCTGGAGCCGTTTCATTCTGGGGCAGAAACTGGATTGTGTAGATTTGATTTGATTTGATTTGATTTATTGTCACATGTACCGAAGTACAGTGAACAGTATTTTTCTGCGGCCAAGGGAACGTACACAGTACGCCCATAGTAGACAAAAAGAATAATCAACAGAGAACATTGACAAATGGTACATCGACAAACAGTGATTGGTTACAGTGCGGAACAAGGGGCCAAACAAAGCAAATACGTGAGCAAGAGCAGCATAGGTGCGTCGTGAATAGTGTCTCACAGGGAACAGATCAGTCCGTGGGAGAGTCGTTGAGGAGTCTTGTAGCTGTGGGGACGAAGCTGTTCCTATGTCTGGATGTGCGGGTCTTCAGACTTCTGTATCTTCTGCCTGATGGAAGGGTCTGGAATAGGGCAATGCCTGGGTGGGAGAGGTCTCTGACAATGCTGTCTGCCTTGCCGAGGCAGCGGGAGGTGTAGACAGAATCAATGTGGGGGTGGGAAGCTTGTGTGATGTGTTGGGCTGAGTTCACCACACTCTGCAGTTTCTTGCGATCTTGGGCCGAGCAGTTGCCATACCAGGCTGTGATGCAGCCGGATAGGATGCTCTCTATCGCACATCTGTAGATGTTTGTGAGAGTCGATGCAGACTTGGCGAATTTCTTTAGCTTCCGTAGGAAGTAGAGACATTGTTGGGCTTTCTTGACTGTTGCATCAACGTGAGTGGGCCAGGGCAGACTGTTGGTGATGGATATGGGTGGTACATGGTCTATGTGATCTCCTGGATTGCTGTTGATTGTCTGAAGGGAGTGAGGGAAGGGGGGGGGTCAGAAGATAATTTGTGATGCGCCTGACGGAACGATGCACAGTTACAGCTCAGTGTGAACCCAGCTGGCGACAGCTCGCAACAGACAAGCAGCTTCTTCATTTAACAATCGCCGCTGCAGCTTTGTCAATGGCTGGTTGGGGGGGAGGCCGAGGCGTCATTCTAGCGGAGACACTCTGCTCACTTTTGCCTTTGGGCGCAGGTATTGGCACTTGGCAGGTGTTACAGCTGCCCTATGACACTGCAGGGAGAAAGGAGCATTGGTGGCTCTCTGCCGGGGCAGCAGGTGAGGCCCACCAGGCTGTTTCCCCTCCTGGGAGAGTCTCGGACCAGAGGGCACGGTCTCAGAATAAAGGGGGTGCACATCCCAGACTGAGATGAGGAGGAATTTCTTCTCTCAGAGGGTTGTGAGTCTTTGGAACTGCTTACCACAGAGAGCTGTGGGGACAGAGTCCTTGTGTGTATTTAAGGCTGAGATAGATTCTTGATCAGTAAGGGTTATGGGGTAAGGGCAGGAAAATGGACATGAGGAATGTCAGCCCAGCCATGATCCTATTGAATGGCGGAGCAGGCTCGAGGGGCCGAACGGCCTGATCCTGTTTCTATTTCTTATGGTCTGACAATTGGCCCGGGTCCCCGAGCCTGACCATTGTCTAGTGAACCACGAATGTGGATGTCGAGTGAGGCCAGTTGATTGGGATGCTGACCAGCATAACCAGTAACCCCACAGCTGAACCACCGGGCGACTGGTCAGCCGACACGTGACAACTGACCATTGGACGTGGTACTGCAGGGCGCCTGTCTCCTACATTATCAAAGTGCCTCCGAGGTTGTGAAGTGCTTTGGATGTCCTGTGGCTGTAAAGGGCGCCATGTAAATGCAGGGCCTTTCTATTGTGCGGCACTGTACCTCAAGAGGCACCTTAAAATTAGAGGGCGGCACGGTGGCGCAGTGGTTAGCACCGCTGCCTCACTGTGCCGAGGATCTGGGTTCGATCCCAGCCCCGGGCCACTGTCCGTGTGGAGTTTACACATTCTCCCCGTGTCTGCGTGGGTCTCACCCCCACAACCCAAAGATGTGCAGAGTAGGTGGATTGGCCACGCTAAATTGTCCCTTAATTGGAAAAAATGGAGGCAGCCACCTGTGCGTAAAATCAAGAAGCACAGTCTCACACAAAGGGGAGGGAATCTGGAACTCTGCCTCAAAAGCTCATACATGCTGGCCGTCAATTTACAAGATCAGAACTGATAGATTTTTGTTGGTTAAAGGGATATGGAATTGAAGGGCGTGATTCTCCCAGCCCCGCGCGAGGCCGGAGAATCACCTCAACCGCGCCACGCCGCCCCGACGCCGCTGCGCGATTCTCCGAGGTGCGGGGAATTAGGGTCTGGCGCGGCGCCGGTCGCTGCATGAGGCCGGGCTGCCGATTCTCCGGCCCGGATGGGCCGCGCGGAAAAACCAGAATCCTGCCGGCGCCGGCCACACCTGGTCGCTGCCGGCGGGAACTCTGCGCGAAGGGTCGGGGGGGCGGCCCGTGGGGTGGGGGAGGGGGGCTCCGTCCCCGGAGTGGAGTGGGGGGGGGTGCCTCCGATGGGGTCTGGCCCGCGATCGGGGCCCACCAATCGGCGGGCCGGCCTCTCCCCCTCCCCGGGGCCTACTTTGTTGCGCGTCCGGCCCCAGAACCTCCGCGCCATGTCGCGCGGGGCACATGCGCGGGTTGGAGCCGCCCCCCAGTGCGTGCCAGGCGGCGTGAACCGCTCCAGCGCCGTGCTGGCCCCCTGTGGGGGACAGAATCGCTGGTGCCCGCACCCGTTTCGCGCCGTCGTGAAACTCTATCCCGCGATCGGAGAATCGCGCCCGAGGTTCTGGTCAGCCGTGATATAACGGACACAACAAGTGCGAGGGACTGAACGGCCTATTGCCCAGGGGAAACATGGTGAATATTTCGAGGTGGTGAGGGATTTGGACGGAGTTTGGACGGGGGGGGGGAGACTGTTCCATCTCACGAAAGGATCAAGAACGAGAGGGCACAGATTTAAAGTCATTCTTAAAAGAAGCTAAAGCGACACAGAGAGGCGTTTCCACACCGCGAGCGGTCAGGGTGTGGAATGCGCTGCCCGAGTGTGCGGTGGAGGCCGGTTCCATCGAGGCCCTCGATAGAGAATCTGAAAAGGAAGAACGCGCAGGGCTTCGGGGAGGAGGGGCAGAGGAATGGTACCAGGTAAAATGCTCGCTCGGAGAGTCAGTGCGGGCCCGATGGGCTGAGCGGCCTCTCTTTGCAATGGAGCAAATCTGTGAGCAAGTCCCACAGAAATACAAACATCCTTCACTCCCGAGATTCGATCTGAAACGATGCCCAAAGCCCCAGATTCACCAGGTCATTAGCGAGCGGTTGCCCAGCACCAGAAATATAATCAGAATGCATCTGTGTCGGTTCATCGGCTTAAGCTTCCTACTGAAACCAAATAAAATATTTGAAAATGATCTTTGCTTTGTTCATTTAATTCTGAAGGGTTTTCTGTGACAATGAATAATGTTACAGTACAGTAGCTAAAGGACAGCGCAACAGTGTAACAGATACCAAGCAAAACTCTGATGTACTTTGTGCCCATACCTGAATCTAATGGATGATAATTGCTTATTTATGGAAGTTCTCCTGATTGCAGGCCCATTATCTGAGTTCAGTTTATGTGTTTCAATGCACAATTTCACATAACGATGATTAAATAGCCCGATCAGTTGTAAATGTCACCACACATTGTCCTCTCTGTTTACTAATTCTTCCCGGACACCACTCCCACTTGGCCTGTGTCATTCCGAGCAGACAAAGGGACAGCGATGTGTGGAGGAGGGGGTTCAAATATGATTCTGGAATCCCTCAATGACGCGCCCCCCCCCCCCCCCCCCCCCCCCCCCCCCCCGCCTATCCCGATAGCCTCCTCCAGTCTGACAACCTCCCCGAGTTCTCTGCACTCCCCAAATTCTTCCACTTTGCACATCACCCCCTCCACCCCGTTCTCATCGCTCCGCTTTTAGAGGCTGTGCCTTCTGGTGTCTAGACCCTAAACTCTGGTATTCGTCCCCCCTCCCAGATCTAACCCCCTCTTCTCCTTTAAGACGTTCCTTAACATTTTTAATATTAATTTATGGGAGGTGGGCTTCGCTGGCGAGGTCAGCATTTATTGCCCATCCCTAGTTGCCCTTGAGAAGGTGGTGGTGAGCTGCCTTCTTGAACCGCTGCAGACCCTGTGGTGTAGGTGCACCCACTGTGCTGTTAGCAGGGAGTTCCAGGATTTTGACCCAGCGATAGTGAAGGAGCGGGCGATATATTTCCAAGTCAGGCTGATGAGTGACTTGGAGGGGAACCTCCAGGTGGTGAGGTTCCCAGGTATCTGCTGCTCGTCCTTCTAGATGGTAGTGGTCATGGGTTGGGAAGGTGTTGCCTAAGGAACCTTGGTGAACTCTGGCAGTGCATCTTGTAGATGGTCCACATGGCTGCCACTGTTCGTACGTGGTGGGGGGAGTGAATGTTTGTGGAAGGAGGAGCAATCAAGCGGGGCTGCTTTGTCCTGGATGGTGTTGAGCTTCCTGAGTGTTGTTGGAGCTGCACTCACCCAGGCAAGTGGAGAATATTCCATTACACTCCTGACTTGTGCCTTGTAGATGGTGGACAGGCTTTGGGGTATCAGGAGGTGAGTTACTCGCTGTAGGATTCCTAGCCTTTGACCTACTCTTGTAGCCACAGTCTTAATATGGATTTATTAATATGGCGAGTCCAATTCAGATTCTGGTCAATAGTAACTCCCAGGATGTTGATAGTGGGGGATTCAGCATTGGTAATGCCTTTGAATGTCAAGGAGCGATGGTTAGATTCCCGCTGGAGATGGTCACTGCCTGGCACTTGTGTGGCGTGAATATTACTTGTCACTTGTCAGCCCAAGCCTGGATATTGTCCAGGTCTTGCTGCATTTTCAGCTGTCCTAATATTCCCGGGTGTAGCTCGGTGCTAAATGTTGTGTCCAAATGTTCCTGGGGCCCAATCACTATGTTAAAGGTGTTATATAAATGCAAGTTGTTGTTGTGGCTCTTCTGTAACATAGAACATAGAGTGCAGAAGGAGGCCATTCGGCCCATCGAGTCTGCACCGACCCACTTCCACCCTATCCCCGTAACCCAATAACCCCTCCTAACCTTTTTGGACACTAAGGACAATTCATCATGGCCAATCCACCTACCCTGCATGTCTTTGGACTGGGGGAGGAAACCGGAGCACCCGGAGGAAACCCACACAGACACGGGGAGAACGAAGGGATACCCGTGGATCTGAGCATAATCTTCACTGCTGAGGATTGAGGGCTGCCAGGCGATGGGTGCCACCTATTAAAACAAGCTCTCGCTCGCCATGCGTTGGCACATCTGCCACCTCCACCCCGTCAAATAAAAAATAACGGCCACTCTTAACCAGTTACAGACGTCCCCAGCTGTTTCAAATCTGGAAGTAAGACAAGCCCAATGTACCAGGAATCCTGTATCCTGTCCCGGGGGCTGGAAGAATCGCAGAGGCCACTCAAACAGAATAAAAACTGGTTAAAAGGGAAAAGAAAACAAGAGCTAATGTTTCAGAACTGAGAACCACCCCCCCCCCCATTCATGGATCTGAACTGCTCTCTCTGTTTCACACTCCACGGAGGCTGCTGTAACTGCGGAGTATTTCCAGAACTTTCTGTTCAAATTGCAGATTTCGAGTGTCCGCAGAATTTTGCTTTTGTGGCGAGGGAGGAAATGGCTTGGTTCCGAAAAAAACAACTTCTTGGCCTAAAGTCTGGTCGGGTGAGTCGCTCGGATAGTTCTGGGCCCTGCTGTCTTGACAATCGGGCAGTGATCTCTCGCTACCGCCTCTGGGGACATCTTCGGCAAGGCTGTGATATTGGGGGCAGCTGTCTACCTGGCAGCTGTTAACCAGGCAGGGCAGAGCCTGTGATAGGATTGAGTGTACCTGAGCTGTTGATGGAATGGACTCGAGGGGCTGAGCGGTCTTTCCTCACTCCGTGCTTCCTATCCCTCCCTCCCCTCACCTGAGAATCCGGAGACTTTCCATTTCGTTCTTGAATGGAATCAAGATCGCTGCGCAAGAACAAACAATGCAGTAGGAGAGAGGAAGGTTGGAGCGGTCAACCTGGATCATCCAATTTCTTAAAATGTGACAACTCCCGAATTCCATTGACCTTATTTATAATCGGTTTGCTATTTGCCAGCATCCATTTTTTATGGTTTTCAGAAACGCGCGTGCGGCCTGATTCATGGTTGTAGTCCGTCGAGGAGGCCCAAGGTGGATTTAGAGCGGGAAGGTTGAACTTAGTGTCACGGGGAAGTCCATCCAGGTCTGAACATGAACCAAATCACCTTCTAGGCTCCTTCCTCCTTGAGCATCAGGGACAAACCCAAATTTTGGTTACCACATTGTTTATTTTTGATTCCCCAGTCCTCAATTTCAGACCGTTCGGGAGGAAACGTCATTTCTCTCAACCCAAGAGCATTAATCGATAAAACAAGGCCACTCACGGTAAGTCTGCCAGACTCAGTCAGGTGCCACTGATGCAGGAGGGATGGCAGATTGTTGCACACATGCCATTTCTCTCATGCCAAGTCCAACCCACATGGATCAGCATCAAGAGGTAAATTATGACTCCCATCGAGTCTCGTGACTCACCTCTGCGGTATTCCTTGACCTCCTCGGGGGTTGGTGGGTCACATGGTTGACGGTCCACGGGCCGAGCGACAAGTTGGCGTAAAAGTCCATCGGGTATCGATGCTGCCACTCGATCTCCTTGAGAGCCACAGCTGCCTAAACACAGAGGGAGGAGACCAGACACATTGAGACCATGGGATACACTTGGTCCTAATTCTGAAGCAGAAATAAAACGACTAGCTTAACACTCACTCTCTTTCGCTTAGATGTTTCATTGTTTTACCCCGAGTGTCGCCAGGTGAGAGGTTGGCTGGGTCACATTACTTGTTGCCAGACCAACAATGGTTATCTTTTTCTTAATCTTTCAGGGGATTTTTTAAAAATTCAGTCACAGGATGTGGGTGTTAATGGCTGGGCTGGCATTTAATGCCTATCGCTAACTGCCCTCCATTTCAGAGGGCATTTTGAAGAGTCAACGATATTGCTGTGGGTCTGGAGTCACATGTAGATCAGACCAGGTAAGGACAGCAGATTTCTTTCCCTCAAGGGCATTAGTGATCCATACGGGTCTTTACAAAACTTTTAATTCCAAATTTTTATTGAATCCAAATTTCACCAGCTGCCGTGGTGGTGTGGGATTCGAACCCACGTCCCTGGATCTTGCCCTGGGCCTCTGGATTACTAGTCCAGCGGCAATACCACCACACCACCGCCTTTACTGAGCGTCATTGGGCATTAATTGCCCATCCCTAACTGCCCACGTTAGGTGGTGTGGAACCTACAATGGTGTAGGGATGCCTGGAGTGCTGTTGGGGAGAGTGCCGGGATTTAGATCCAGCGACAGTGAAGGAATGGCGCAGTATGTCCGAGTCGGGATGGTGTGCGCCTTGGAGGGGCACTTTGGCGTTCCGGGGACTCAATCGACGCTGTTCCCCAGCTAACTGTGAGGAGCCGTGAGGGTTTCATGCAGGAATTGGAAGCTTTTGGCCGCATTGTCCGGTGGGGGGGGGGGGGGGGGGGGGGGGGCAGATTTGCCTCTGCACCGTCTTGAGGCGGTTGTTACCAAGCGGGCAGCTGAACAGTCCTGGGGGGTTGGGGGAAGGGTGCATCTACTTTTGGGGCCTGCTGTTGCTTTCTTGTCCCAATTACCGGCTGAAGAATGGTTGCCTCTTTGTGCGGGAGACTGTGAGTCATGAGAGACAGTGAACGTTCGGTGTCACTGCAGAGGATTTATACTCCTTATCTGAGTGAATCAGGACTCCCTGTGTGACCTTTATTCTTCAGCAGTGCAGGCAGAGGTTATAATGAATGAACATGGAGTCCGGGGTCCTTTCTTTCTCTCAGAAAATAGCCTCAGCCTGAACAATTGATACAATTAATCTTCTTATATCATTTCCTCTCTGTGTGCGGTTAAAGCTTAATTATCAATTGTTTGCTGCAAATTACAATTGTGTTATTTCCCCCCGTATCGTTTAGCAATCGATGCTCAGCTTGCTTGCTGATTGATGTTCTGAGGTGGCATTGCACTTGATCTTCTTTTTCTTTGTGTTTGCTTTTCAGTGTTTTGCAAAAAATAAAATAAAATATATATTTCTTTCCTTCCCTTGGTAGCCCTCTTTTGTTTGCTGGTTCGAAAACTGTCAAATGTGTTGGGGTTTAAAGATTTTTAGATTGGCAACAACAAATTATCCAATAAGGTACTGAAGAATATTCGTCCTCCAATTGGAGAGGGAGGGGTGGGTGACCTCTGGCAGGGCATGGGCAGAAGGTCATGTGAGATCACCTCCAGGAATATGTCCGACAAGAGTTGGCAACTGTAACTTAGATTGGCACCACCGGCAATACCGAGCTTTCACCATGCCCTGCAGACTCGGGGGCAAGATTCATCTGGATCCTGGCTACTGTCTCACTTTGTCTTTTTCTCTGGCAGATGGCCCAGTCTAATTGAAATGCGGGGGAAGATGGTGGTACACTGGTATTGTCACTGGCCCAGGGTAACGCACTAGGCACATGGCAAACAGAGGAATTTAAATTCAATTCATGAATCAGGAATTGAAAGCGAGTCTCCATAACGGTGACCGTGACAATTATCATCGATTGTTGTTCAAATCCATCTGGTTCACTGATGTCTTCAGGGAAGGCAATTTGCCGTCCATTCCCAGTCTGGCCTACACTTGACACCAGGCCTACAGTCAATGTAGTTGACACTTACTGTTCTCGGAAATAACCTGGCAACGTACTCAGTTACAGGGCAATACATGTCATCCCGGCCAACAAATGCTATCTTGCAAGCTGCCATCTCAAACCCCAGCCCCCATCTCAAACCCCAGCCCCCATCTCAAACCCCAGACCCCATCTCAAACCCCAGCCCCCGTCTCAAACCCCATCCCCCATCTCAAACCCCAGCCCCCATCTCAAACCCCTGCCCCCGTCTCAAACCCCAGCCCCCATCTCAAACCCCAGCCCCCATCTCAAACCCCAGACCCCATCTCAAACCCCTGCCCCCATCTCAAACCCCAGCTCCCATCTCAAACCCCAGCCCCCATCTCAACACCCAGCCTCCATCCCAAACCCCAGCCCCCATCTCAAACCCCAGCCCCCATCTCAAACCCCAGCCCCATCTCAAACCCCAGCCCCCATCTCAAACCCCTGCCCCCGTCTCAAACCCCAGCCCCCATCTCAAACCCCAGCCCCCATCTCAAACCCCAGCCCCCATCTCAAACCCCAGCCCCATCTCAAACCCCAGCCCCCATCTCAAACCCCTGCCCCCATCTCAAACCCCAGCTCCCATCTCAAACCCCAACCCCCATCTCAAGAAATGGTGAGGGTTAAATCTCAGCGAGATAATTAACAAACAGTCCACGGAATTGAGTCCTAAATTCCTATCCCTGCTTTTGTGGACTTCCAGAATGGATCAGTAAAATAACTTGTTTTTTGTTCATTATAATAACGACGTTTGTAAGAATGAGTCGCAAGCGTGCTTTTTAATATCAGCCAAGGCTCAGTTGGTAGTGCTTTTGCCTGAGTCACAAGGTCCTGGGTTCAAGTCCCATTCCAGGATTTTTAAATCCTGGTTTAAAAGAGAGGCAGATACTGCGCTACAGATTGGGTAATTAAAGCATCGTAAAAGTAAGATCATCATTCATTCTAACCATGTATAGTGTTTACCTAAATAGGGCAAATGGAATTTTGTTGGAGGTGGTGTCTTGCAGGGATACTAGCCTGGGGGCATTGATAACGGCTCCGCTGCCGCTCCCGCCGGCACGGTACACCACAAGCCCAGTGGTGGCGGTGACACTGAGGATCTGGGGTCAGTGGAGACGGCACAGGGGGGAGGCAAGGGCTTCAGTCTGGACCCCGATATGGAACAATCACAGGTTCGTTCTAGGTAGAATAGATGGTGGGTTCCTAAGCTGGCACAGAGCGGGTATCAAAAGGATGGGGGACTTGTTTATTGATTGGACTTTTGCTAGTCTGAGGGCGCTGGAGGAGAAATTTGGGTTGCCCTCAGGAAATACCTTTAGGTACCTGCAGGTTCGGGCGTTCGTGAGAAAGCAGGTGGGGGAATTCCTGCTGCTGCCTGCCCGGAGGATACAGGACAGGGTGGTCTCGAGCATGTGGGTAGGGGATGGCAAGACATCGGACATATACCAGGGGCTGCAGGAGGCCTCGGAGGCCTCAGTGGAAGAGCTGAAGGGCAAGTGGGAGGAGGAGCTGGATGAGGGCCTGTGAGCTGACGCCCTGGGCAGAGTCAATTCCTCCTCATCTTGCGCCAGGCTTAGCCTGATTCAGTTTAAGGTGGTGCACCGGGCGCATATGACAGGGGCGAGAATGTGTAAGTTCTTTGGGGTGGAGGACAGGTGTGTAACGTGTTCAGGGAGCCCAGCAAACCATGTCCATATGTTTTGGGCATGCCCAGCACTTACAGGATTTTGGAAAGGCTTTGCAAAGGCTATGTCCAAGGTCTTGGACACTCGGGTAAAACTGAGCTGGGGGGTAGCGATATTTGGGATGTCAGACGATGCGGGAGTGCAGGAGCCGAAAGAGGCCGGAGTTCTGGCCTTTGCCTCCTTGGTAGCCCGGAGGCGGCTCTTGTTAATGTGGAGGGACGCGAAACCCGTGGAGGCTTGGGTCAGTGACATGGTGGGATTTCTCAGGCTGGAGAGGATAAAGTTTGCCTTGCGAGGGTCTGTGCAGGGGTTCTCCAGGCGGTGGCAACCGTTCCTTGACTTTCTCGCGGAATGTTAAGTGGAGGTCAGCAGCAGCAGCAAACCGGGGGGGGGGGGGTGAATAGATTTTATTTGTAAAGGGCAGATACCCCACCTTGTTTTACTAATTTATTAAGTTGTTTTCTTAATTATTACTATGCTTTTTGTTGTTTTCTTTTTGTAGTGGTTTGTAAAGATTATTGAAAAATGTTGAATAAAAATAAATTTTTAAAAAAAGTCACTACACTTTACAAGTACTTAACTGACTGTAAAACACTCTCAGGTGTCTGGTGGTCATAAAAAGCGCTATATAAATGCAGGTCCTTCTTTTAAAAATGTACTGGATCTCCTTGAATAATGTGGTACCTTTCTGCCACCCCAACAGGCCAGGGTTGATCCCTGCTCAGTGTTAAGTTAGCTGATCCAATCTGGTGCATCAGTAAAAGCGGGTCACTGCTATTCACTTCAGCATCCTCTTGGCTAGGGAGGGAGTATCTGCCTGGTTTCCCTCTCCTGACCGTTGTTCATCACCCCCACTGCTGGTAGACGTTATGGGAATCAGGTGAGGGCAGGATCGGGCCTATGTGTGATGCCTCCCTAAGTCGAAGAGTTTCTGGTACTCACTGCTAAGGTTCACACTGGGAGAGTGACCACTTTGATGAATTACTAAAGGGCCAGGATCATTAACTTAAGAGGGAGGGAAATAAACACTGAATCTGACTCCCTATTTGAAATGAATCACTCGGACAGACAAGCAGCAGCTGCTGGTTGGTTTTCGGTCCTTTCCATCGTGTTTGGGATCGCCAGCACGGACACGATGGGCCCCTGGCCTTCCTCTGTGCTGGATGATTACAATTCATTGATCGATGGCACCCACGAGACATTTCAGAATGCTGATCATGGCAGATCCTAGCAGACCCCACCATCCTCTCCATAGCTCTGAGCAGGCACTCCCAGCACCGTATCCCGCGGCTAGGGTGTTAACCCGGCCACTTACCTCATATGGTGTGAGCAGGGGTTTGGAAAAAGCCTTTCCCCAGTCAATGGAGAGTCGCGGACAGGCGACCTGCACCCACCTAGAGACAGAACAAAGCAGCACTCTGAGTAAATGTCCCATCAGCAAAGCTGTGGGTGATAGCAGCACATGGAGACAACAAGAACATAGGAACAGGAGGAGTCCATTCAGCCCGTCGAGCCTGCAATACTATTATGGCTGGTCGGACACTTCAATGCTTTTTACACACACTATCCCCATAACTCTTGGTGTTATTGTTAATCAGAAATCTGTCAATCTCTGCTTTCGATACATTCAATAACTGAGCTTTACACCCCTCTGGGTGGAGAATTCTAAAGATTCACAACCCCCTGTGCAAAGACATTTTTGCTTATCTCGGTCCTACGTGGCTTCCTCCTTATTTTGAAATTGTGCCCCCTGGTTCTAAACTCCCCGACCTGCAGAAACATCTCACCTGCAGCTACCCTGTCTGTTCCTTTAAGTGTTCTGCAGGTTTCGATGAGATCACCTCTCATTCTTCGAAACCCTCGAGAATACAGACAGGCCCAATCTCCCTTCATAAGACAGTCGCACGATCGCCAGAACAAGTCTGGTGAACCTTCGTTGCGCTCCCTCTATGGCATTAATATCCTTTCTGAGGTTAAGGGGGCCAGCGCTGCACCCAGTACTCCAGGCGAGGTCTAACCGAGCTCTGACACGACTGAAGCTCCTGTACCCAAACCCTCTTGCATTTATATAGCACCTTTGACATCGTAAAACATCCCACAACATCCAAATAACAAAGTGAGTTACCCAGCTTATGAACGCAAAGACGTTTTATTAAAAATGATTAATTAAATCCAACTGCAACAGCAACTTGCATTCATACGGGGCCTTTCGATTAGTAAAATGTCCAATGAACCTCGCAAGTGCGTGGGTCAGACACTGAGCCAGAGGAGGGGCTAGCACAGGAGACCAAACAATTGGTAAAGGAGGGAGGGTTTTTTTTGGAAAAATATTTTATCGGAGGCATTTTCAAATGTACAGACCAGCAAACAACAACAATAAAACATACACAGTTAACACTATACTCCCACCTCGCCCCTCCACCCTCTCCTTTTACACCCAGCAGCTCCCCCATAACCCAAACAAAGCACAAGGAACAACCCCCCCCCCCCAATGACATGATAATATTCCTTAAAGTAGTCAATGGTGGCGGCATGATGATGCAGTGGTTAGCACTGCTGCCTCACGACACCGAGGACACAGGTTCGATCCCGGCCCCGGGTCACTGTCCGTGTGGAGTTTGCACATTCTCCCCGTGTCTGCGTGGGCTTCGCCCCCACAGCCCAGATGTGCCGGGTAGGTTGGCCACGCTAAATTGCCCCTTAATTGGAATTTTTTTTAAAAGAAGTCAATGAACAGCCCCAACTTGTGAACCCCTCCTCTACCCCTCTTACGGCAAACATTCGTTTTTTCTAGGTGGAGGAATTCTGCCAAGCCGCTCACCCAAGCCGCCGCTTTTGGCGGCTCCGAGTCCCGCCAGCACAGCAAGATCCACCTCCGGGCCGTCTGGGAGGCAAAGGCTACCATGTCAGCCTCTCTCCCCCCCCCCCCCCCCCCCCTGCGCTCCCGGATCCCCCGACACCCCAAATATCGCCAGCCATGGGCTCGGTGGCACCTGCACTCGCGAAATCTCCGACAGCACGTTCGCAAATTCTTTCCATAATCCCTCCAACTTTGGGCATGTCCAAAACATATGGACATGGTTCGCTGGGCTAAGTAGCGGGGGGAGGGGGGGGGGGGCGGGGTTTAAGGAGAGTCTTCAAGGAGCAGCAAATGGTAGAGAGGATTTTTAGGAGAGAATTTCAGGACATGGATGCTGAAGGAAATGGGAGATGCACGAGAGACCAGAACCGAAGGAGCTCTGGCTACTCAACCTGCAGGGCCGGAGGACAACACAGGAATAGAGGACCCCCCCTCCTTGTAGGACTAGGACTAGCCGAATCAGGAGGTTGGACCGCGGGAGTTAAGCTCCCCACTCCCTCCAAAACGGAGCAGTGTCCCATTGGACAGAACCCGTTCCCTGTCCTAAACCTGTCTGTCGCTTTGGCAGTGATATTGTCGGTGACAATATCTTCCCCCCCCCCCCCCCCCCCCCAACCCCCATAGCATATTCCCCAGGCACGGGGGCAGGAGGAGGTTCTGAGGAGAACGTTGGGCACTTAAAATGGTCACGGAGTCAACCAGCTCCCTGCAGACACCAAATATTTCAGAGGCTAATTTAATGGTGCCAACTGCAATCAGACATGTTTAATGCTACAACGTTGTGAGCAGGCAGCTCCTGAATATTTTATACAGACTGTCTGCTAAGTTACTGGACATGGATGCAACACACATCTTACTGGTTTCCTCCAGGGGCCTGGGCTTGTTTGGTCCTTGATTTCCCAGTATTATGGGTCCTGGTTATTGGGACACAGACGCTATTTATGGGAGCTCTTATGAGGTGATTATATGTGTTTGAGTTACGGTCCTAATCCTGTGCTCTCCCACAGGGACCATCCATCTCAGACACAGCCGGTTAGTGGGGCGATCCATCCCTTTTTAAAAATGTTTTAGTTTGGAAAATTCCTGACTGGAGTGAGGTCCCGCGAGCGCTTGGGCCAGGGTTCATTAAGGTTGCCAATCTCCAGGGTCCAGGCGATAGAACTTCAATTGCTGGAGACTCCAGTCCTATCCTGGAGGGTTGGCAACCCTAGGCCAAGTGGACGTGATGCTGCTTCTGTTGCCGGTGGCTACTCCAACAGGAGATCTGCTGTCAGGGGACCCTGCGCCCGTCTGTCTTGCGCCCGTCTCACACGTCCACAGTCGTTGGTCTGCAACATCCCTGTGATGTCCACCATCTAACTCTCCCTCGGGCGACTCCTCTTTCTGTTGCCCTCTGAAAGAGATCTCTGTAGCTTTACAGCTCTGATTAAATGGCCCAAATGCCAGCAATTTATTTTCAGGATATCACGTTTTAAGGGTTCTTTTTGCTGTTACATGTTCAAGCATTCATCTTATGGCCTGTGTATGAATTTTTAAGCGTATGCTTTAACATCCACATTTTAAAAGCCTCCGTTTTCTTCCATAGATTTTCACTGACTGATTTGATTCGAACTGTCTGTTTAACTGCAGAGACATCACCCCACTCTTGCCCGATGTCCACCACGCATGTTTTACACCAGGTGCTGGAATCTCCCAGATAATTCTCCACTTCCCCCGCTCACCCCATCCTTAGTCCTGGAGCAGTAAGGGCAGGAAACGGAGTACAGGCCCGGTTTTACAAGCTGCTCCATCTGACCAGTCTGGCTTACCGCGGAGTCTTTCGCATCAGGGATCAATATCAATAATCCCTTCTTTAAACACGGCTAAATGAGGATGGTCCAGGTGACAGTCTGTGATGGATCTGTGCACTGTCTGCTGTACGGTACTGCCACACAGGAACTTATATTTATAAAGTACCTTTAAAGGAGTAAAACGTCCCTGTGTGAATCGCAGGAGCACTATAGAACAATATGTGACACAGGGCCAGATGACCAAAAGCTTGGACAAAGAGGTAGGTTTTCAGGAGCACCTGACAGGTCGAGAGAGCGGTGGAGAGATCACGGAGAGAACGTCAATGCTTGGGGCGTAGGCACTAATGGTGGGGGGAGTAAAATTGGGGATACTCAATAATGTGATGGACATAAGAAATTGCCATATTATATATTTGATATGTATTTTTCAATCATGTTATTAAAACCTGGGCTAAGATGCATTCAGACAGTATGTCTGTTAAAGCTGTGATTGAGGGTTCGTAAGAGTGAGGCCATCATTGATTTTTTTCTGGTGAAGTGTTCTGCTGATAGATTTGAGACCCATTTTCTTGTTTATAGCTTGCTAATGGAGTATTGTTTACGTTTAACTGGGGTGTAGATAATTTATGAGGGGTAATGTGTTTGGTCTTGGCTAAACAGGTCATGGGTCATCTTGCAGGAGGAGCTAGAAGAATGTCTTATGCTTTGGGTACAGATGATGTAAGTATAGGGAGGAGCCAAGTCTGTCTGAAAAAGTTCATCTTCCTGGGGTTTTAATCTGAAACAGGGGTGTTGCAGTTTTGGCACTGAAAGTTATTTCTCCAGAGATCCTGCCCAGAGAAAAGCAAATAAAAAACGTGGTTGTTAACTTAATAAATGAGTGGGATTTGAACTATATTGATTTGCTTAATTGGAATATAGTGGCAGGTTTAGGGAGTAAGTTAAAGTTTCTTCTCTCACTGTTAGACCTGTTAATTGTAAAGCTATTTCTCTGTTGTGAATGTGGTTAATTGTGCGTTTAAATTAAAGTTTGTTTGAACATAAAAGATACCTATTGGTCAGTGTTATCAATCCCGGGGTGCAGTAACCTTTTCTCACAGCTTTACAAATTGCAAACAGTCGGGTTCTCGTCCGGGATGCTAACAAGAGGCTAGGCTTCCAGGAGCGCAGATTTCTCAGAGGACCGTGGAGCTGGACGAGATTACAGAAATAGAGAGAAGGTGGGCCACGGAAGGATTTGAACACAAGCACGAGAATTTTAAATTCAGACTGCCTCTCTATCTGTCTAAACACTCCCAGCTCTTTAAGCCTCCAATAACTTCCCGTTGCTTCAATTCTGGCCTCTCGTACAGCCCATTTCCTTCGGCTCACCATTAGCAGACACGCCTTCAGCTGCCCAGGCCCCGAGATCGACAAATCTGTTTCTAAACCTGTCTCCCTCCCCCTCTCCGCCTTTAACTCACTCCTTCACCTTACCTCTTCGTCCAAGCTTTCGGTCACCTGGATGCTAAAGGTGTAAGGGGGGCAGACGTTCCGCGCCCCACGCGTGGCGGCACGCGGTACATGCTGGTCTCGTCGTGGTCAATGGGATTTTCCATTGAGTCCACCCCCTCCCCCCGGCACCCACAGTAAGGTTCACCGCCAGCGGGACAGGAAGATCCCACTGGCAAGCATGTTCGGAAAATCTCCCCGATCCCGTTATACAAATGCAAGTTGTTGTTGCATTTAGCACGTTCGTTTGGTGACCTTGGATTGACCATCCCCCTGGCATTTCGTCAAAGGAATTGCCTGCCCCCTATGATCATTGGATGATGGACCCCCAACTGGAACCCCACCCCCGGCCTCTTTCCCCCTTCCACAGACTGGTCAAACCTGTTGCATTGTTTCCAGTATTTTCTATTTTCGCCTGCGTCCTATTTCCATGCCTGGCACATCAGAGTGTATCTATGCAGTGTCACGCACGCCAGGCTGGTACAACTCCGGAGACAAGGATCATCCAGAATAAATAAGTCAGCAGAGACACCACACCGCACAAAGTCTCCTCTGTGAAATTATCGGGGCTTAACCTGGCATTAATCTGCGCTCTACAAATGCCAAGTTCACTGGGATAATTTTTCTCCCTGGAATTGTATAAATAGGACAAATCCCTTTTTGGACACGAGTGTAAAAAGGCAAAGCTCCGGACCGGATGATGTGGTGTCACCTTGAGGGTTGCCCTTGGCAACCAAGCCTTTAAGTGGCAGAATGCTACGATTAACTTCTGCGTTCCTGAGCTGGAGAGAGAGAGAGAGGTAGAGAGAGAGAGAGAGAGTGACCAGGGGAACTGTCATGGTTCCTGCTCTGAATACCTGCCAGGCAATACCTGCAGCGGAGGGGGTAGTGCGTCGATGTGCAGCAAACAGGAGGTGGCAAACTGAGGATTCTTTGAACCAAAGTTCCGATGGTTCCAGTGTCAGACTGGAAACATTAACTCTGTTTTTCTCTCTCCGCAGAAACGGGCAGACCTGTGGAGCTTTTCTGCCATTTTTGGTGTATATTGCAAACTGGCAAATTATTTCAATGCAAAAAAAATGGTTAGTACCGTAATCTTGGGAGGTACAACATCAGGGTCAAGTGTTGTATATTTGGAGATTGCTCTTGTCCTCAGGCCAACATTGGTGGGGTTTTGGGGAGTTTGAATATAAAATAGATTGCTGAAAGGAGTAGACAATTTGCCAAAGCTTTCAAATATTTTTTCCTGCAGTGTAAATTGTGAGTGTTTGACATTTGGCGTTCTTGTGTTGGTTCTGGTGAAGAAGAAAAGCATCAATATGCCTCTTTTCAACAATATTCGGCTTCTGTGCCACCAAGTTGTGATGTTCTTTGTGTTGCTTATTTCAGGCTGGTTGGCGTAGTGTTCACAAAGACCACAAAATAGCTTTAACTTAAACGAAGCTGTAAATTTATTAACACTACTAACTTGGATTCGACACGTACTCCTAAAGAATACACAATTGATTAATAACATCTAAACTACACTCATCTACAACTAATCTCACTACTGGTGTGAACTATGATCTGCTCTCAATTACACTATCGATACATCTGACTCTCACTAGCTACCTCCTGCACACACACTCCCACAAGGCTTAGCAACACTGTCTTATATAGTTGTAACTGTAGCTCCCTCCAGTGGCTAGTCACGACACTACATTCATCCTTGCTGTGCTGATAGTTATGATAATACCAAACAAGTGACCAATATTTTTATTCTCCTCCTTTTCCACATTTTCTCCCAAATTTACACCCAACAATAAACAATGGTCAGTAACGAATGTAATGTCAATCCCCATATCAATAACAATGATCCCATCCTCCCACCAAACCCCCAGACATTGGCCCGCATGTTAACATAAACAAATGACAAAAAGGAATCAGGAATCACCCATAGTCACCATTAACACACACAGTCCCCCTCCCCCCAACCCTCTCTGCACCCCCCCTAATGTTCGATGTAATCCAATTCTCAAAAGTGCATGATTTAAAAATATATATATATATTTATTAAAGTTTTTTAACACAATTCTTCTCCCTTACAAACAATAACCACCCCCCTCGTAACAAAAAAAAAAGAGAAATCGCGCAGAGCAAGATATATACATGGCAAAATGATATATTTACACAGCTTTGTACACTGGCCCTCACCCGTACGTGCCAGTTTCCCCAACCCTTCATGTTATCTCTTGCTCATCCACCCTCCCAGGCAGTCCCCCCTTTCCCCCCCCCCTCCCAGGACGTCCCCTCCACCCCCCCAACCCCCAAGGTTGCTGCTGCTGCTGACCGACCTTCCTCTAACACTCTGCGAGATAGTCCAGGAACGGTTGCCACTCGAAAGTGCATGATGAATAACACCCATGAATTGTAGAACCTCTCCATCCTTCCCCTCAGTTCAAATTTGACCTTTTCAAGTGTCAAGAATTCCAGCAGGTCCCCCCGCCCTGCCAGGGCTCAGGGTGGAGAGGCTGCTCTCCATCCCAGCAGCCCTTTGGGCGATCAACGAGGCGAAGGCTACAACATCTGCCTCCGCACGCATTCCCAACTCCAGCTGGTCCGACACCCCGAATATAGCCTCCCGAGGGCCCGGGTCCCGTTTCACATGCACCACTTTAGAGATTACCCTAAAAACCTCCTTCCAGTAATCCTCCAGCTTTGGACAGGACCAAAACATATGAACGTGGTTTGCGGGGGCCCCCGAATATAAATTATCTTAACTGCAAGCACAGAAAGGGACCCTTCCTTCAGGCTTCTCTTCGGGACTATATGCAGGTAAGTTATTGCAGACTGCCAGAGGAAGGAGAGAGCATAGATCGCCAGGCACCAGGTTACAACACAAGAACAGAATTGTGGTGTTGGGTGCTCTGGTGCACAGATGAGCCAACACAGTTGTATGTGGTACAACTCTATTTTATTATAACTCTTATAATACAGTTCGTTCTGGATACTCTGCACGTGCTGTCTCCCTAAGTGTGTTTGGCAACAGATGTGTCCTGGTTCTCCTCTGCAGCTAATACTGACCATCGGGGGTCGTGTCTGTGCTTTTATATCTTTCTGTCATTGGTTGTGGTGTTGTGTGTTCTGATTTGTCTGTTGGTGTGTCTATCATGATGTGTGTGTTTGAATATCATGACATCCCCCCTTTTTACAAAGATATGTGCCTACGTGGTTATAAATATAATTGTGTCGTGAGTGCATCGAAGAGTGTGTGTGTGTGTTATGTACAGCGTGTGTATATGACGTAACTATTTACATGGGGCGATGTCGGGTGCGTCACACTAACAAGGTTGTACCATAACAAAACTTGGATGCGAGAGAAAAAAAAAACTTGAACATTGGTCTGGTCAGACGATATCTGGAACAATAAACAACAACAGGTTATAATACAGAAGTGTTTGACTTTTTGAACGTATGAACAGCATTATAAGTCCAGTCTAATGGGTGACCGCCTCAAGAATGGGCTGGTCCTCAAGCCGGTTCAGCTGTGGAGATTTGGGGTCACACTGGTTCACCTTGGACTGTTGGAGGTGATGCTGTTGCCGAAGTCTCTACTTTACCATTTGTTGTACTTCGTGCAGTGCTTGGTTTTTTCATTCGTGCAAATATAACATTCAACATCTTTGTTAGTGGTGCCTTGGCTGTGGTTTGGTTCTGGTGGCGATGGAAGGGGCATGATCCGTGGCATCTCCACGAAGTCATCCTTGGGAACCAGTGGAGGATCCGGCGTGTGCGTACGGTTCAGTTGCGAGCGTGGAAGGCGGCACAAAGCCCGCTGATTGCGCCTACGCACCAATCCATCCGCCCTGCATGCCAGGAACAAGGTGGAGTCTGTTTTCTTTTTATGTTTGTGGTGGACGGCATCTTGTAGCCGATGGGTCGTTGCCATCGAAGTAGCACCATCACTAATATCATGCAAGGCGATGACTGTGCCAGATGTGGAAGTTGGCCGAGACCGTGTACGCTGGTTCCGGCCACCTGCTGTGCCGGAAGGGCGACTCCGCAGAGAAACGTCGAAGCATGTCGCCTTGGAGAGAGAATTGTTGCTCGCATCAACGTCTGGCGATGGCGCGAATTGGTGTGTCCATCTTGGACCGCCGGTGCTGGTTGCCACTGCCGACCCAGTGGGACTGCCACGCGATCCATTCCCTGTCGCCGTGGCATCCGCCGTCACCCTGAGCGTGCCATCACCGAGGCCGCGACACCGCCCGTCCGGAGCAAGGTCTGGCGTGCGCAAATCAGAGTCGGCGCTTGGCTGCTCCCCATCTGGAGTCCGGTCTGCCTTCCGTCGATGCCCCCCGTCCGGAGTCCCAACAGGTTCACTGGAGGCAGCCGAGATTCCCTGAAGCTGCACTTCTGGAGTCGGAACATGCAGGAATGCACCAACCAGTGGAGAGGGTCGAGCCATCGAGGGTGGAAGCGGTGCGCCGCCACCGCAGTCGTCAGTGGTCCCACCGTGATCGTCGAGTGCCTCGGTACGCACTAGGCGAGGTCTGTCACCTTGCACCTTTTGCATGGGAAGTGGGATGCTGTCGTCACTCGTCTCACATCCCGTGGATAGATCCTCATTAGCAGCTTGCTGTTCACTAGGGTTGGGTAAATTGTCAGAGTTTTCATCTGGTGGTGCACACCATGTCGGTGGACTGTCATTGTCTTGCCGTTGTCCTTCATTTGGGCTTTTCTTCTTTGGAATTTTAAATCTTCCCCCAGATATTGCAGAACCTTGTTTATTACCCCCAAATTCTCCCATATGTATGGTCTCGAATATAGGATCCAATGTTTCTATCGACATTGTACTATTTTCCAAAGAACATTCCGTTTCACTTTTCTTCTCAGGTACCTCATATGTAACTTTGTCTAATGTACATGCCTTCATGGTCTCTGGGTCTGATTTTGCTGGGACTGGCATGGTCACAGTCTCTCTTTTACTGTTCTCAATTGCCCACATTATACTCCCCATACATAACTGCTTAATCACTGGGGTTAGTGTGGTACAATGGATAATCGGGTTGACCTTATCTGCATCTTCACCATTAGTGGAAAGCACACTTGGTTCACTTGAAACTGCTGTGGGTTTTAAATTCGTTATCTGGCTACTCGATGTCGGTGTCCTCAGGATTCTTGCTCCAATGTTCTGCTCAATAATCAGTGGAGTGTGTATAGGTTCAATGCAATTAATGTTCCCCTCAAGGTTTGAAGAGTCATTACTGACTAACTGCTGGTCTCCGAAGTTGGGATTTTGCGGCGTTGTGTTGAAGGGAGACATTTGTCCCTGCTGTAGATATGATTCAGGTTGTGTTATTTCCATTACCTGAGGATCAATGTCTTGTCCATTTTTTCGATCCGTACTAAAACACTGGCAATTCTCAGTCTGCTCCTTGCAAGTTAAACATTCAATTAATTTCGTTAGCAAATCCTCAGCATCCTTCTGTGGCCGTGCAGCATTATTAATCTCTGTTCGGCTATAATGATCCTGAAGGTCAGCGCATAAACCTTTTTTCTTCGGGCTTGGACGAGGCGATTCCTTTGGCTTGTCTTCAGTTGGGCTTGAACAGTCTTCAGCGCTGTGCCCTTCATTGTAGCATGAGAGACCGTCATGGTCATGCTGCTGTGTAGTGGAGCATAGTAGACTTGCATCGTCTGCCGCTGGTTGGTCAGGAGAGGTTGCTAGACCCTCATGGTCTTGTTCCTGCAAGGACTGCACATTGGAGTCTTGCGTTGCTTCTATCGTGGAGACTGTCCACGAGCTCTCTGTGGAGGCTTGTGACACTGGAGTCACTTCTTGTTCGTGCAAGGACTGCGCTCTGGAGTCTTGCGTTGCTTCTATCGTGGAGGCTGTCCACGAGCTCTCTGTGGAGGCTTGTGACACTGGAGTCACTTCTTGTTCGTGCAAGGACTGCGCTCTGGAGTCTTGCGTTGCTTCTATCGTGGAGGCTGTCCACGAGCTCTCTGTGGAGGCTTGTGACACTGGAGTCACTTCTGGTTCATGCGAGGACTGCACTCTGGAGTCTTGCATGTCTTCTTTCATAGAGTCGAGAACGTTGAGCGGGACGTGGACCACGCTCTGTGTGGCAGCAGGGCGCTCTCCATGTGCTTGCACCGCTCCCTGTCTGTTAATGTCAGGCTGCAGCATCATCCGGTACTGATAAGTTGGAACGTCATATCTGCTGGATTGAAGATCCTCAAATCCGAAAAATGAATCCGCATCTGCGTCGGATTCAATGTGGGGGCCGCCAATGTGCAACACGAAAGGTTCGTCCGAGTCATAGTCGTATAGGACCACGGAGCTATCATTGGGCTCGCGAGGTCCGGAAACACTGTAAAGATCGTCATCGAAGTATTCGAGGTCGGAATCATCGGCTTGTGCGTAGGTAACTGCTTGTCGGAGGGTTCTTCGGAGGTCAAATTCATCTCCTGGGTCAATTTGCGGCACTGTGCTGTCATTCCAGGTGAGGGAAGGTTGTTTTACAGCTTTAACAGATTTTTGTTTTTTTGATTTGGGACGTTTCCCTTTTAAATTGGATTTGGGACGTTTCCCCTTTAAATTGGTGCAGTCTGGGGCCTCTGACATCCTGACGCTCGGTATGTAGCACGTAGGAAGCGACTGCGCATGCTCAAATCGCTGTTCCTTTACCGATGGCCGTTTTCTTGACTGCGCATGCGCAGCATCTCGCGCATGCGCAAACGAAACTTCCGGTTCTGCGCACTGCTCGCGCAACTGTGCTAGCGTTATACCTTTAGCAAGATGGCCGCCAACCTCGACCCAGCCCTCTCTCAGGCCCGGGATTTCGGCCTCTGGGAATTCGGGCTCCGGGATCCCAGCCACGAGGTGAGTACTGCAGCTTTTCTTACCTTTATTTGCCGATTGGATTGCGTTTTCTTCACAGTACTTGGAGAATTTGTCCAGGACTGCCTGGTAATCGCACCTTTGCTGCCTCCTGAAGAACCTGAACCTTGTGAATATTTCTCTTGCCCTTGCACCGGCGATGGTGAGGAGAAATTCAATTTTTTCGCTATCATCCAGGTCTTGGAGTTCAGCTGCCACCAGGAACAATTCGAACATTTGCCGGAATCGCCGCCAGTTTTCGCGGAGATCGCCGTAGCACTGGAGCGGCTGCGGAACCGGGAGCTCTATCATTTTGCCTGGGCACTGCTGGTTGTCTCTGTACACTGAGGTATGCCGGCAGGTATCGATCCACTCCTGTACCATGTGGTGTTGGGTGCTCTGGTGCACAGATGAGCCAACACAGTTGTATGTGGTACAACTCTATTTTATTATAACTCTTATAATACAGTTCGTTCTGGATACTCTGCACGTGCTGTCTCCCTGAGTGTGTTTGGTAACAGATGTGTCCTGGTTCTCCTCTGCAGCTAATACTGACCACCGGGGGTCGTGTCTGTGCTTTTATATCTTTCTGTCATTGGTTGTGGTGTTGTGTGTTCTGATTTGTCTGTTGGTGTGTCTATCATGATGTGTGTGTTTGAATATCATGACAAGAATGTCGAGTAAGTTGGAGATCTGAAATGAAAACAGAGAATGGCGCAAATACTCAGCGGGTCTGGCCGCGTCTGTGGAGAGAGAAACAGAGGTAACGTTTCAGACCTATGACAAGTTAGAAATGTAATTGGTTGTGAGCGAATGAAAGGCAATGGGAAAAACAAGGAGCGCCTTCTGTTATAGGGCGGAGTGGAGGAGAGATCAGACGGCAAAAGGTTTCAAGGCGCAAGGCCAAAGAGAGTGGGAATGGGACAAGTAAAAGAACAAAAGTTGGATCGAGTTGAGGTGTGAATGGCAGGATGGGTCTTGTCCCAAAGCACAGAAAAAGAAATTGGATTGGATTGGATTTGTTTATTGTCACGTGTACCGAGGTACAGTGAAAAGTATTTTTCTGCGAGCAGCTCAACAGATCATTAAATACATGGGAAGAAAAGGGAATAAAAGAAAATACATAATAGGGCAAATAGAGGTGGAACAAGAAAATAAAAACACAAAAGAAAATGAGGCCAGGGTTTGTGGTCCAAAACCTTTGATCTCGATGTCGAATCTAGAAGGCTGTAAAGCGTCCAGTCGATCGACGAGGTGCTTTTCCACGAACTCGAGTTGAGTTTCGTTGGAAAACTGCACCTGGCCGTGGACAGAAAGGTCAAAGTGGCAGCAAAGTGGACAATTCAATTGATGGGCGATTGGGAGCTCAGCACCACGATCGTGGAACAAACAGTCACCCAGTCAGCAATTGGACTCCCAAAGGAAAAGGAGATCAGATAGAAACAGACACTGTCTGGACACTGGGTTATAACAGGCACTGTCTGGACACTGGGTTATAACAGGCACTGTCTGGACACTGGGTTATAACGACACTGTCTGGACACTGGGTTATAACAGACACTGTCTGGACACTGGGTTATAACAGAAACTGTCTGGACACTGGGTTATAACAGACACTGTCTGGACACTGGGTTATAACAGACACTGTCTGGACACTGGGTTATAACAGAAACTGTCTGGACACTGGGTTATAACAGACACTGTCTGGACACTGGGTTATAACAGACACTGTCTGGACACTGGGTTATAACAGACACTGTCTGGACACTGGGATATAACAGACACCGTCTGGACACTGGGTTATAACAGACACTGTCTGGACACTGGGTTATAACAGACACCGTCAGGACACTGGGTTATAACAGACACTGTCTGGACACTGGGTTATAACAGACACTGTCTGGACACTGGGTTATAACAGACACTGTCTGGACACTGGGTTATAACAGACACTGTCTGGACACTGGGTTATAACAGACACTGTCTGGACACTGGGTTATAACAGACACAGTCTGGACACTGGGTTATAACAGACACTGTCTGGACACTGGGTTATAACAGACACTGTCTGGACACTGGGTTATAACAGGCACTGTCTGGACACTGGGTTATAACAGACACCGTCTGGACACTGGGTTATAACAGACACTGTCTGGACACTGGGTTATAACAGACACGGTCTGGACACTGGGTTATAACAGACACGGTCTGGACACTGGGTTATAACAGACACTGTCTGGACACTGGGTTATAACAGACACTGTCTGGACACTGGGTTATAACAGACACTGTCTGGACACTGTGTTATAACAGGCACTGTCTGGACACTGGGTTATAACAGGCACTGTCTGGACACTGGGTTATAACAGACACAAACTGGACACTGGGTTATAACAGACACCGTCTGGACACTGGGTTATAACAGACACTGTCTGGACACTGGGTTATAACAGACACTGTCTGGACACTGGGTTATAACAGACACTGTCTGGACACTGGGTTATTACAGACACTGTCTGGACACTGGGTTATAACAGACACTGTCTGGACACTGGGTTATAACAGACACTGTCTGGACACTGGGTTATAACAGGCACTGTCTGGACACTGGGATATAACAGACACTGTCTGGACACTGGGTTATAACAGACACTGTCTGGACACTGGGTTATAACAGACACTGTCTGGACACTGGATTATAACAGGCACTGTCTGGACACTGGGTTATAACAGACACTGTCTGGACACTGGGATATAACAGACACTGTCTGGACACTGGGTTATAACAGGCACTGTCTGGACACTGGGTTATAACAGACACTGTCTGGACACTGGGTTATAACAGACACTGTCTGGACACTGGGTTATCACAGACACTGTCTGGACACTGGGTTATAACAGGCACTGTCTGGACACTGGGATATAACAGACACCGTCTGGAAACTGGGTTATAACAGGCACTGTCTGGACACTGGGTTATAACAGGCACTGTCTGGACACTGGGTTATA
Source organism: Scyliorhinus torazame (assembly GCF_047496885.1). NCBI lineage: Eukaryota > Metazoa > Chordata > Chondrichthyes > Carcharhiniformes > Scyliorhinidae > Scyliorhinus > Scyliorhinus torazame. The sequence continues at coordinate 212,943,524 of NC_092718.1, read as the reverse complement.
ACAGACACTGTCTGGACACTGGGTTATAACAGGCACTGTCTGGACACTGGGTTATAACAGGCACTGTCTGGACACTGGGTTATAACAGGCACTGTCTGGACACTGGGTTATAACAGGCACTGTCTGGACACTGGGTTATAACAGACACTGTCTGGACACTGGGTTATAACAGACACTGTCTGGACACTGGGTTATCACAGACACTGTCTGGACACTGGGTTATAACAGACACTGTCTGGACACTGGGTTATAACAGGCACTGTCTGGACACTGGGATATAACAGACACTGTCTGGACACTGGGTTATAACAGACACTGTCTGGACACTGGGATATAACAGACACTGTCTGGACACTGGGTTATAACAGACACTGTCTGGACACTGGGTTATAACAGACACTGTCTGGACACTGGGTTATAACAGACACTGTCTGGACACTGGGTTATAACAGACACTGTCTGGACACTGGGTTATAACAGGCACTGTCTGGACACTGGGATATAACAGACACTGTCTGGACACTGGGTTATAACAGACACTGTCTGGACACTGGGTTATAACAGACACTGTCTGGACACTGGGTTATAACAGACACTGTCTGGACACTGGGTTATAACAGACACTGTCTGGACACTGGGTTATAACAGGCACTGTCTGGACACTGGGATATAACAGACACCGTCTGGACACTGGGTTATAACAGGCACTGTCTGGACACTGGGTTATAACAGACACTGTCTGGACACTGGGTTATAACAGACACTGTCTGGACACTGGGTTATAACAGACACTGTCTGGACACTGGGTTATAACAGACACTGTCTGGACACTGGGTTATAACAGACACTGTCTGGACACTGGGTTATCACAGACACTGTCTGGACACTGGGTTATCACAGACACTGTCTGGACACTGGGTTATAACAGACACTGTCTGGACACTGGGTTATCACAGACACTGTCTGGACACTGGGTTATAACAGACACTGTCTGGACACTGGGTTATAACAGACACTGTCTGGACACTGGGTTATAACAGACACTGTCTGGACACTGGGTTATAACAGACACTGTCTGGACACTGGGTTATAACAGACACTGTCTGGACACTGGGTTATAACAGACACTGTCTGGACACTGGGTTATAACAGACACTGTCTGGACACTGGGTTATAACAGGCACTGTCTGGACACTGGGTTATAACAGGCACTGTCTGGACACTGGGTTATAACAGACACTGTCTGGACACTGGGTTATAACAGACACCGCCTGGACACTGGGTTATAACAGACACTGTCTGGACACTGGGTTATAACAGACGCTGTCTGGACACTGGGTTATAACAGGCACTGTCTGGACACTGGGTTATAACAGGCACTGTCTGGACACTGGGTTATAACAGACACTGTCTGGACACTGGGTTATAACAGACACTGTCTGGACACTGGGTTATAACAGACACCGTCTGGACACTGGATTATAACACGCACTGTCTGGACACTGGGTTATAACAGGCACTGTCTGGACACTGGGTTATAACAGACACTGTCTGGACACTGGGTTATAACAGACACTGTCTGGACACTGGGTTATCACAGACACTGTCTGGACACTGGGTTATAACAGACACTGTCTGGACACTGGGATATAACAGACACTGTCTGGACACTGGGTTATAACAGACACTGTCTGGACACTGGGATATAACAGACACTGTCTGGACACTGGGTTATAACAGACACTGTCTGGACACTGGGTTATAACAGACACTGTCTGGACACTGGGTTATAACAGACACTGTCTGGACACTGGGTTATAACAGGCACTGTCTGGACACTGGGATATAACAGACACTGTCTGGACACTGGGTTATAACAGACACTGTCTGGACACTGGGTTATAACAGACACTGTCTGGACACTGGGTTATAACAGACACTGTCTGGACACTGGGTTATAACAGGCACTGTCTGGACACTGGGATATAACAGACACCGTCTGGACACTGGGTTATAACAGGCACTGTCTGGACACTGGGTTATAACAGACACCGTCTGGACACTGGGTTATAACAGACACTGTCTGGACACTGGGTTATAACAGACACTGTCTGGACACTGGGTTATAACAGACACTGTCTGGACACTGGGTTATAACAGACACTGTCTGGACACTGGGTTATCACAGACACTGTCTGGACACTGGGTTATCACAGACACTGTCTGGACACTGGGTTATAACAGACACTGTCTGGACACTGGGTTATCACAGACACTGTCTGGACACTGGGTTATAACAGACACTGTCTGGACACTGGGTTATAACAGACACTGTCTGGACACTGGGTTATAACAGACACTGTCTGGACACTGGGTTATAACAGACACTGTCTGGACACTGGGTTATAACAGGCACTGTCTGGACACTGGGATATAACAGACACTGTCTGGACACTGGGTTATAACAGACACTGTCTGGACACTGGGTTATAACAGACACTGGGTTATAACAGACACTGGGTTATAACAGACACCGCCTGGACACTGGGTTATAACAGACACTGTCTGGACACTGGGTTATAACAGACACTGTCTGGACACTGGGTTATAACAGACACTGTCTGGACACTGGGTTATAACAGACACCGTCTGGACACTGGGTTATAACAGACACTGTCTGGACACTGGGTTATAACAGACACTGTCTGGACACTGGGTTATAACAGACACTGTCTGGACACTGGGTTATAACAGGCACTGTCTGGACACTGGGTTATAACAGGCACTGTCTGGACACTGGGTTATAACAGACACTGTCTGGACACTGGGTTATAACAGACACCGCCTGGACACTGGGTTATAACAGACACTGTCTGGACACTGGGTTATAACAGACGCTGTCTGGACACTGGGTTATAACAGGCACTGTCTGGACACTGGGTTATAACAGGCACTGTCTGGACACTGGGTTATAACAGACACTGTCTGGACACTGGGTTATAACAGACACTGTCTGGACACTGGGTTATAACAGACACCGTCTGGACACTGGATTATAACAGGCACTGTCTGGACACTGGGTTATAACAGACACAAACTGGACACTGGGTTATAACAGACACTGTCTGGACACTGGGTTATAACAGACACCGTCTGGACACTGGGTTATAACAGACACTGTCTGGACACTGGGTTATAACATACACTGTCTGGACACTGGGTTATAACAGACACTGTCTGGACACTGGGTTATAACACACAAACTGGACACTGGGTTATAACAGACACTGTCTGGACACTGGGTTATAACAGACACTGTCTGGACACTGGGTTATAACAGACACTGTCTGGACACTGGGTTATAACAGACACTGTCTGGACACTGGGTTATAACAGACACTGTCTGGACACTGGGTTATAACAGACACCGTCTGGACACTGGATTATAACAGGCACTGTCTGGACACTGGGATATAACAGACACTGTCTGGACACTGGGTTATAACAGACACTGTCTGGACACTGGGAGATAACAGACACTGTCTGGACACTGGGTTGTAACAGACACTTTCTGGACACTGGGATATAACAGACACTGTCTGGACACTGGGTTATAACAGACACTGTCTGGACACTGGGATATAACAGACACTGTCTGGACACTGGGTTATAACAGACACTGTCTGGACACTGGGTTATCACAGACACTGTCTGGACACTGGGTTATAACAGACACTGTCTGGACACTGGGTTATAACAGACACTGTCTGGACACTGGGTTATAACAGGCACTGTCTGGACACTGGGATATAGCAGACACTGTCTGGACACTGGGTTATAACAGACACTGTCTGGACACTGGGATATAACAGACACTGTCTGGACACTGGGTTGTAACAGACACTGTCTGGACACTGGGTTATCACAGACACTGTCTGGACACTGGGTTATAACAGACACTGTCTGGACACTGGGTTATAACAGACACCGTCTGGACACTGGGTTATAACAGACACTGTCTGGACACTGGGTTATAACAGACACTGTCTGGACACTGGAATATAACAGACACAGTCTGGACACTGGGTTATAACAGACACTGTCTGGACACTGGGTTATAACAGACACCGGCTGGACACTGGGTTATAACAGACACTGTCTGGACACTGGGTTATAACAGACACTGTCTGGACACTGGGTTATAACAGGCACTGTCTGGACACTGGGTTATAACAGACACCGTCTGGACACTGGGTTATAACAGACACTGTCTGGACACTGGGTTATAACAGACACAGTCTGGACACTGGGTTATAACAGACACCGTCTGGACACTGGGTTATAACAGGCACCGTCTGGACACTGGGTTATAACAGGCACTGTCTGGACACTGGGATATAACAGGCACTGTCTGGACACTGGGTTATAACAGACACTGTCTGGACACTGGGTTATAACAGGCACTGTCTGGACACTGGGTTATAACAGACACTGTCTGGACACTGGGTTATAACAGACACTGTCTGGACACTGGGTTATAACAGACACTGTCTGGACACTGGGTTATAACAGACACTGTCTGGACACTGGGTTATAACAGACACAGTCTGGACACTGGGTTATAACAGGCACTGTCTGGACACTGGGTTATAACAGGCACCGTCTGGACACTGGGTTATAACAGGCACTGTCTGGACACTGGGATATAACAGGCACTGTCTGGACACTGGGTTATAACAGACACTGTCTGGACACTGGGATATAACAGACACCGTCTGGACACTGGGTTATAACAGGCACTGTCTGGACACTGGGTTATAACAGACACTGTCTGGACACTGGGATATAACAGGCACTGTCTGGACACTGGGTTATAACAGACACTGTCTGGACACTGGGTTATAACAGGCGCTGTCTGGACACTGGGATATAACAGGCACTGTCTGGACACTGGGTTATAACAGGCGCTGTCTGGACACTGGGATATAACAGGCACTGTCTGGACACTGGGTTATAACAGACACTGTCTGGACACTGGGTTATAACAGACACTGTCTGGACACTGGGTTATAACAGGCACTGTCTGGACACTGGGATATAACAGGCACTGTCTGGACACTGGGTTATAACAGACACTGTCTGGACACTGGGTTATCACAGACACTGTCTGGACACTGGGTTATAACAGACACTGTCTGGACACTGGGTTATAACAGACACTGTCTGGACACTGGGTTATAACAGACACTGTCTGGACACTGGGTTATAACAGGCACTGTCTGGACACTGGGTTATAACAGGCACTGTCTGGACACTGGGTTATAACAGACACAAACTGGACACTGGGTTATAACAGACACCGTCTGGACACTGGGTTATAACAGACACTGTCTGGACACTGGGTTATAACAGACACTGTCTGGACACTGGGTTATAACAGACACTGTCTGGACACTGGGTTATAACAGACACTGTCTGGACACTGGGTTATAACAGACACTGTCTGGACACTGGGTTATAACAGGCACTGTCTGGACACTGGGATATAACAGACACTGTCTGGACACTGGGTTATAACAGACACTGTCTGGACACTGGGTTATAACAGACACTGGGTTATAACAGACACTGGGTTATAACAGACACCGCCTGGACACTGGGTTATAACAGACACTGTCTGGACACTGGGTTATAACAGACACTGTCTGGACACTGGGTTATAACAGACACTGTCTGGACACTGGGTTATAACAGACACTGTCTGGACACTGGGTTATAACAGACACTGTCTGGACACTGGGTTATAACAGACACTGTCTGGACACTGGGTTATAACAGACACTGTCTGGACACTGGGTTATAACAGGCACTGTCTGGACACTGGGTTATAACAGGCACTGTCTGGACACTGGGTTATAACAGACACTGTCTGGACACTGGGTTATAACAGACACCGCCTGGACACTGGGTTATAACAGACACTGTCTGGACACTGGGTTATAACAGACGCTGTCTGGACACTGGGTTATAACAGGCACTGTCTGGACACTGGGTTATAACAGGCACTGTCTGGACACTGGGTTATAACAGACACTGTCTGGACACTGGGTTATAACAGACACTGTCTGGACACTGGGTTATAACAGACACCGTCTGGACACTGGATTATAACAGGCACTGTCTGGACACTGGGTTATAACAGACACAAACTGGACACTGGGTTATAACAGACACTGTCTGGACACTGGGTTATAACAGACACCGTCTGGACACTGGGTTATAACAGACACTGTCTGGACACTGGGTTATAACATACACTGTCTGGACACTGGGTTATAACAGACACTGTCTGGACACTGGGTTATAACACACAAACTGGACACTGGGTTATAACAGACACTGTCTGGACACTGGGTTATAACAGACACTGTCTGGACACTGGGTTATAACAGACACTGTCTGGACACTGGGTTATAACAGACACTGTCTGGACACTGGGTTATAACAGACACTGTCTGGACACTGGGTTATAACAGACACCGTCTGGACACTGGATTATAACAGGCACTGTCTGGACACTGGGATATAACAGACACTGTCTGGACACTGGGTTATAACAGACACTGTCTGGACACTGGGATATAACAGACACTGTCTGGACACTGGGTTGTAACAGACACTTTCTGGACACTGGGATATAACAGACACTGTCTGGACACTGGGTTATAACAGACACTGTCTGGACACTGGGATATAACAGACACTGTCTGGACACTGGGTTATAACAGACACTGTCTGGACACTGGGTTATCACAGACACTGTCTGGACACTGGGTTATAACAGACACTGTCTGGACACTGGGTTATAACAGACACTGTCTGGACACTGGGTTATAACAGGCACTGTCTGGACACTGGGATATAACAGACACTGTCTGGACACTGGGTTATAACAGACACTGTCTGGACACTGGGATATAACAGACACTGTCTGGACACTGGGTTGTAACAGACACTGTCTGGACACTGGGTTATCACAGACACTGTCTGGACACTGGGTTATAACAGACACTGTCTGGACACTGGGTTATAACAGACACCGTCTGGACACTGGGTTATAACAGACACTGTCTGGACACTGGGTTATAACAGACACTGTCTGGACACTGGAATATAACAGACACAGTCTGGACACTGGGTTATAACAGACACTGTCTGGACACTGGGTTATAACAGACACCGGCTGGACACTGGGTTATAACAGACACTGTCTGGACACTGGGTTATAACAGACACTGTCTGGACACTGGGTTATAACAGGCACTGTCTGGACACTGGGTTATAACAGACACCGTCTGGACACTGGGTTATAACAGACACTGTCTGGACACTGGGTTATAACAGACACAGTCTGGACACTGGGTTATAACAGACACCGTCTGGACACTGGGTTATAACAGGCACCGTCTGGACACTGGGTTATAACAGGCACTGTCTGGACACTGGGATATAACAGGCACTGTCTGGACACTGGGTTATAACAGACACTGTCTGGACACTGGGTTATAACAGGCACTGTCTGGACACTGGGTTATAACAGACACTGTCTGGACACTGGGTTATAACAGACACTGTCTGGACACTGGGTTATAACAGACACTGTCTGGACACTGGGTTATAACAGACACTGTCTGGACACTGGGTTATAACAGACACAGTCTGGACACTGGGTTATAACAGGCACTGTCTGGACACTGGGTTATAACAGGCACCGTCTGGACACTGGGTTATAACAGGCACTGTCTGGACACTGGGATATAACAGGCACTGTCTGGATACTGGGTTATAACAGACACTGTCTGGACACTGGGTTATAACAGGCACTGTCTGGACACTGGGTTATAACAGACACTGTCTGGACACTGGGTTATAACAGACACTGTCTGGACACTGGGTTATAACAGACACTGTCTGGACACTGGGTTATAACAGACACTGTCTGGACACTGGGTTATAACAGACACTGTCTGGACACTGGGTTATAACAGGCACTGTCTGGACACTGGGTTATAACAGACACCGTCTGGACACTGGGTTATAACAGACACTGTCTGGACACTGGGTTATAACAGACACAGTCTGGACACTGGGTTATAACAGGCACCGTCTGGACACTGGGTTATAACAGGTACCGTCTGGACACTGGGTTATAACAGGCACCGTCTGGACACTGGGTTATAACAGACACCGTCTGGACACTGGGTTATAACAGACACTGTCTGGACACTGGGTTATAACAGACACAGTCTGGACACTGGGTTATAACAGACACCGTCTGGACACTGGGTTATAACAGGCACCGTCTGGACACTGGGTTATAACAGGCACTGTCTGGACACTGGGATATAACAGGCACTGTCTAGACACTGGGTTATAACAGACACTGTCTGGACACTGGGTTATAACAGGCACTGTCTGGACACTGGGTTATAACAGACACTGTCTGGACACTGGGTTATAACAGACACTGTCTGGACACTGGGTTATAACAGACACTGTCTGGACACTGGGTTATAACAGGCACTGTCTGGACACTGGGATATAACAGACACTGTCTGGACACTGGGTTATAACAGACACTGTCTGGACACTGGGTTATAACATCCACTGTCTGGAATCTGGATTATAACAGGCACTGTCTGGACACTGGGTTATAACAGACACTGTCTGGACACTGGGATATAACAGACACTGTCTGGACACTGGGTTATAACAGACACTGTCTGGACACTGGGTTATAACTGACACTGTCTGGACACTGGGTTATAACAGACACTGTCTGGACACTGGGTTGTAACAGGCACTGTCTGGACACTGGGTTATAACAGGCAGTGTCTGGACACTGGGATATAACAGACACCGTCTGGACACTGGGTTTTAACAGGCACTGTCTGGACACTGGGTTATAACAGGCACTGTCTGGACACTGGGTTATAACAGACACTGTCTGGACACTGGGTTATAACAGGCACTGTCTGGACACTGGGTTATAACAGGCACTGTCTGGACACTGGGTTATAACAGGCACTGTCTGGACACTGGGTTATAACAGACACTGTCTGGACACTGGGTTGTAACAGACACTGTCTGGACACTGGGTTATAACAGACACTGTCTGGACACTGGGTTATAACAGGCACTGTCTGGACACTGGGTTATAACAGACACTGTCTGGACACTGGATTATAACAGGCACTGTCTGGACACTGGGTTATAACAGACACTGTCTGGACACTGGGTTATAACAGGCACTGTCTGGACACTGGGTTATAACAGACACTGTCTGGACACTGGGTTATAACAGACACTGTCTGGACACTGGGTTATAACAGACACTGTCTGGACACTGGGTTATCACAGACACTGTCTGGACACTGGGTTATAACAGACACTGTCTGGACACTGGGTTATAACAGACACTGTCTGGACACTGGGTTATAACAGGCACTGTCTGGACACTGGGATATAACAGACACTGTCTGGACACTGGGTTATAACAGACACTGTCTGGACACTGGGATATAACAGACACTGTCTGGACACTGGGTTATAACAGACACTGTCTGGACACTGGGTTATAACAGACACTGTCTGGACACTGGGTTATAACAGACACTGTCTGGACACTGGGTTATAACAGGCACTGTCTGGACACTGGGATATAACAGACACTGTCTGGACACTGGGTTATAACAGACACTGTCTGGACACTGGGTTATAACAGACACTGTCTGGACACTGGGTTATAACAGACACTGCCTGGACACTGGGTTATAACAGGCACTGTCTGGACACTGGGATATAACAGACACCGTCTGGACACTGGGTTATAACAGGCACTGTCTGGACACTGGGCTATAACAGACACTGTCTGGACACTGGGTTATAACAGACACTGTCTGGACACTGGGTTATAACAGACACTGTCTGGACACTGGGTTATAACAGACACTGTCTGGACACTGGGTTATAACAGACACTGTCTGGACACTGGGTTAATACAGACACTGTCTGGACACTGGGTTATAACAGACACTGTCTGGACACTGGGATATAACAGACACTGTCTGGACACTGGATTATAACAGACACTGTCTGGACACTGGGTTATAACAGACACTGTCTGGACACTGGGTTATAACAGGCACTGTCTGGACACTGGGTTATAACAGACACTGTCTGGACACTGGATTATAACAGGCACTGTCTGGACACTGGGTTATAACAGACACCGTCTGGACACTGGGTTATAACAGACACTGTCTGGACACTGGGTTATAACAGACACTGTCTGGACACTGGGTTATAACAGACACTGTCTGGACACTGGGTTATAACAGACACTGTCTGGACACTGGGTTATAACAGACACTGTCTGGACACTGGGTTATAACAGACACTGTCTGGACACTGGGTTATAACAGACACTGTCTGGACACTGGGTTATAACAGACACTGTCTGGACACTGGATTATAACAGACACTGTCTGGACACTGGGTTATAACAGACACTGTCTGGACACTGGGTTATAACAGACACTGTCTGGACACTGGGTTATCACAGACACTGTCTGGACACTGGGTTATAACAGGCACTGTCTGGACACTGGGTTATAACAGACACTGTCTGGACACTGGGTTGTAACAGACACTGTCTGGACACTGGGTTATAACAGACACTGTCTGGACACTGGGTTATAACAGGCACTGTCTGGACACTGGGTTATAACAGACACTGTCTGGACACTGGATTATAACAGGCACTGTCTGGACACTGGGTTATAACAGACACTGTCTGGACACTGGGTTATAACAGGCACTGTCTGGACACTGGGTTATAACAGACACTGTCTGGACACTGGGTTATAACAGACACTGTCTGGACACTGGGTTATAACAGACACTGTCTGGATACTGGGATATAACAGGCACTGTCTGGACACTGGGTTATAACAGACACTGTCTGGACACTGGGTTATAACAGGCGCTGTCTGGACACTGGGATATAACAGGCACTGTCTGGACACTGGGTTATAACAGACACTGTCTGGACACTGGGTTATAACAGACACTGTCTGGACACTGGGTTATAACAGGCACTGTCTGGACACTGGGATATAACAGGCACTGTCTGGACACTGGGTTATAACAGACACTGTCTGGACACTGGGTTATCACAGACACTGTCTGGACACTGGGTTATAACAGACACTGTCTGGACACTGGGTTATAACAGACACTGTCTGGACACTGGGTTATAACAGACACTGTCTGGACACTGGGTTTTAACAGGCACTGTCTGGACACTGGGTTATAACAGGCACTGTCTGGACACTGGGTTATAACAGACACAAACTGGACACTGGGTTATAACAGACACCGTCTGGACACTGGGTTATAACAGACACTGTCTGGACACTGGGTTATAACAGACACTGTCTGGACACTGGGTTATAACAGACACTGTCTGGACACTGGGTTATAACAGACACTGTCTGGACACTGGGTTATAACAGACACTGTCTGGACACTGGGTTATAACAGACACTGTCTGGACACTGGGTTATAACAGACACTGTCTGGACACTGGGTTATAACAGACACAAACTGGACACTGGGATATAACAGACACTGTCTGGACACTGGGGTATAACAGACACTGTCTGGACACTGGGTTATAACAGACACTGTCTGGACACTGGGATATAACAGACACCGTCTGGACACTGGGTTATAACAGACACTGTCTGGACACTGGATTATAACAGACACTGTCTGGACACTGGGTTATAACAGACACTGTCTGGACACTGGGTTATAACAAACACTGTCTGGACACTGGGTTATAACAGACACTGTCTGGACACTGGGTTATAACAGACACTGTCTGGACACTGGGTTATAACAGACACCGTCTGGACACTGGGTTATAACAGGCACTGTCTGGACACTGGATTATAACAGGCACTGTCTGGACACAGGATTATAACAGGCACTGTCTGGACACTGGGTTATAACAGACACTGTCTGGACACTGGGTTATAACAGACACTGTCTGGACACTGGGTTATAACAGACACCGTCTGGACACTGGGTTATAACAGACACCGTCTGGACACTGGGTTATAACAGACACTGTCTGGACACTGGGTTATAACAGGCACTGTCTGGACACTGGGTTATAACAGACAGTGTCTGGACACTGGGTTATAACAGACAGTGTCTGGACACTGGGTTATAACAGACACTGTCTGGACACTGTGTTATAACAGGCACTGTCTGGACACTGGGTTATAACAGGCACTGTCTGGACACTGGGTTATAACAGACACTGTCTGGACACTGGGTTATAACAGGCACTGTCTGGACACTGGGTTATAACAGACACTGTCTGGACACTGGGTTATAACAGACACAAACTGGACACTGCGTTATAACAGATACTGTCTGGACACTGGGTTATAACAGACACTGTCTGGACACTGGGTTATAACAGACACTGTCTGGACACTGGGTTATAACAGACACTGTCTGGACACTGGGTTATAACAGACACTGTCTGGACACTGGGTTATAACAGACACAAACTGGACACTGGGTTATAACAGACACCGTCTGGACACTGGGTTATAACAGACACTGTCTGGACACTGGGTTATAACAGACACTGTCTGGACACTGGGATATAACAGGCACTGTCTGGACACTGGGTTATAACAGACACTGTCTGGACACTGGGTTATAACAGGCACTGTCTGGACACTGGGATATAACAGGCACTGTCTAGACACTGGGTTATAACAGACACTGTCTGGACAATGGGTTATAACAGACACTGTCTGGACACTGGGTTATAACAGGCACTGTCTGGACACTGGGATATAACAGGCACTGTCTGGACACTGGGTTATAACAGACACTGTCTGGACACTGGGTTATCACAGACACTGTCTGGACACTTGGTTATAACAGACACTGCCTGGACACTGGGTTATAACAGACACTGTCTGGACACTGGGATATAACAGACACTGTCTGGACACTGGGTTATAACAGGCACTGTCTGGACACTGGGTTATAGCAGGCACTGTCTGGACACTGGGTTATAACAGACACAAACTGGACACTGGGTTATAACAGACACTGTCTGGACACTGGGTTATAACAGACACTGTCTGGACACTGGGTTATAACAGACACTGTCTGGACACTGGGTTATAACAGACACTGTCTGGACACTGGGTTATAACAGACACTGTCTGGACACTGGGTTATAACAGACACTGTCTGGACACTGGGTTATAACAGACACTGTCTGGACACTGGGTTATAACAGACACTGTCTGGACACTGGGTTATAACAGACACTGTCTGGACACTGGGTTATAACAGACATAAACTGGACACTGGGTTATAACAGACACTGCCTGGACACTGGGGTATAACAGACACTGTCTGGACACTGGGTTATAACAGACACAGTCGGGACACTGGGTTATAACAGACACCGTCTGGACACTGGGTTATAACAGGCACCGTCTGGACACTGGGTTATAACAAGCACTGTCTGGACACTGGGATATAACAGGCACTGTCTGGACACTGGGTTATAACAGACACTGTCTGGACACTGGGTTATAACAGGCACTGTCTGGACACTGGGTTATAACAGACATTGTCTGGACACTGGGTTATAACAGACACTGTCTGGACACTGGGTTATAACAGACACTGTCTGGACACTGGGTTATAACAGGCACTGTCTGGACACTGGGATATAACAGACACTGTCTGGACACTGGGTTATAACAGACACTGTCTGGACACTGGGTTATAACAGACACTGTCTGGACACTGGATTATAACAGGCACTGTCTGGACACTGGGTTATAACAGACACTGTCTGGACACTGGGATATAACAGACACTGTCTGGACACTGGGTTATAACAGACACTGTCTGGACACTGGGTTATAACAGACACTGTCTGGACACTGGGTTATAACAGACACTGTCTGGACACTGGGTTATAACAGGCACTGTCTGGACACTGGGTTATAACAGGCACTGTCTGGACACTGGGATATAACAGACACCGTCTGGACACTGGGTTATAACAGGCACCGTCTGGACACTGGGTTATAACAGGCACCGTCTGGACACTGGGTTATAACAGGCACTGTCTGGACACTGGGTTATAACAGGCACTGTCTGGACACTGGGTTATAACAGGCACTGTCTGGACACTGGGTTATAACAGGCACTGTCTGGACACTGGGTTATAACAGACACTGTCTGGACACTGGGTTGTAACAGACACTGTCTGGACACTGGGTTATAACAGACACTGTCTGGACACTGGGTTATAACAGACACTGTCTGGACACTGGATTATAACAGACACTGTCTGGACACTGGGTTATAACAGACACTGTCTGGACACTGGGTTATAACAGGCACTGTCTGGACACTGGGTTATAACAGACACTGTCTGGACACTGGATTGTAACAGGCACTGTCTGGACACTGGGTTATAACAGACACCGTCTGGACACTGGGTTATAACAGACACCGTCTGGACACTGGGTTATAACAGACACTGTCTGGACACTGGGTTATAACAGACACTGTCTGGACACTGGGTTATAACAGACACTGTCTGGACACTGGGTTATAACAGACACTGTCTGGACACTGGGTTATAACAGACACTGTCTGGACACTGGGTTATAACAGACACTGTCTGGACACTGGGTTATAACAGGCACTGTCTCACACTGGGTTATAACAGACACTGTCTGGACACTGGATTATAACAGACACTGTCTGGACACTGGGTTATAACAGACACTGTCTGGACACTGGGTTATAACAGGCACTGTCTGGACACTGGATTATAACAGACACAAACTGGACACTGGGTTATAACAGACACTGTCTGGACACTGGGTTATAACAGACACTGTCTGGACACTGGGTCATAACAGACGCTGTCTGGACACTGGGTTATAACAGACACTGTCTGGACACTGGGTTATAACAGACACAAACTGGACACTGGGTTATAACAGACACCGTCTGGACACTGGGTTATAACAGACACTGTCTGGACACTGGGTTATAACAGACACTGTCTGGACACTGGGATATAACAGGCACTGTCTGGACACTGGGTTATAACAGACACTGTCTGGACACTGGGTTATAACAGGCACTGTCTGGACAATGGGATATAACAGGCACTGTCTAGACACTGGGTTATAACAGACACTGTCTGGACAATGGGTTATAACAGACACTGTCTGGACACTGGGTTATAACAGGCACTGTCTGGACACTGGGATATAACAGGCACTGTCTGGACACTGGGTTATAACAGACACTGTCTGGACACTGGGTTATCACAGACACTGTCTGGACACTTGGTTATAACAGACACTGCCTGGACACTGGGTTATAACAGACACTGTCTGGACACTGGGATATAACAGACACTGTCTGGACACTGGGTTATAACAGGCACTGTCTGGACACTGGGTTATAGCAGGCACTGTCTGGACACTGGGTTATAACAGACAGAAACTGGACACTGGGTTATAACAGACACTGTCTGGACACTGGGTTATAACAGACACTGTCTGGACACTGGGTTATAACAGACACTGTCTGGACACTGGGTTATAACAGACACTGTCTGGACACTGGGTTATAACAGACACTGTCTGGACACTGGGTTATAACAGACACTGTCTGGACACTGGGTTATAACAGACACTGTCTGGACACTGGGTTATAACAGACACTGTCTGGACACTGGGTTATAACAGACACTGTCTGGACACTGGGTTATAACAGACACAAACTGGACACTGGGTTATAACAGACACTGCCTGGACACTGGGGTATAACAGACACTGTCTGGACACTGGGTTATAACAGACACAGTCGGGACACTGGGTTATAACAGACACCGTCTGGACACTGGGTTATAACAGGCACCGTCTGGACACTGGGTTATAACAGGCACTGTCTGGACACTGGGATATAACAGGCACTGTCTGGACACTGGGTTATAACAGACACTGTCTGGACACTGGGTTATAACAGGCACTGTCTGGACACTGGGTTATAACAGACATTGTCTGGACACTGGGTTATAACAGACACTGTCTGGACACTGGGTTATAACAGACACTGTCTGGACACTGGGTTATAACAGGCACTGTCTGGACACTGGGATATAACAGACACTGTCTGGACACTGGGTTATAACAGACACTGTCTGGACACTGGGTTATAACAGACACTGTCTGGACACTGGATTATAACAGGCACTGTCTGGACACTGGGTTATAACAGACACTGTCTGGACACTGGGATATAACAGACACTGTCTGGACACTGGGTTATAACAGACACTGTCTGGACACTGGGTTATAACAGACACTGTCTGGACACTGGGTTATAACAGACACTGTCTGGACACTGGGTTATAACAGGCACTGTCTGGACACTGGGTTATAACAGGCACTGTCTGGACACTGGGATATAACAGACACCGTCTGGACACTGGGTTATAACAGGCACCGTCTGGACACTGGGTTATAACAGGCACCGTCTGGACACTGGGTTATAACAGGCACTGTCTGGACACTGGGTTATAACAGGCACTGTCTGGACACTGGGTTATAACAGGCACTGTCTGGACACTGGGTTATAACAGGCACTGTCTGGACACTGGGTTATAACAGACACTGTCTGGACACTGGGTTGTAACAGACACTGTCTGGACACTGGGTTATAACAGACACTGTCTGGACACTGGGTTATAACAGACACTGTCTGGACACTGGATTATAACAGACACTGTCTGGACACTGGGTTATAACAGACACTGTCTGGACACTGGGTTATAACAGGCACTGTCTGGACACTGGGTTATAACAGACACTGTCTGGACACTGGATTGTAACAGGCACTGTCTGGACACTGGGTTATAACAGACACCGTCTGGACACTGGGTTATAACAGACACCGTCTGGACACTGGGTTATAACAGACACTGTCTGGACACTGGGTTATAACAGACACTGTCTGGACACTGGGTTATAACAGACACTGTCTGGACACTGGGTTATAACAGACACTGTCTGGACACTGGGTTATAACAGACACTGTCTGGACACTGGGTTATAACAGGCACTGTCTCACACTGGGTTATAACAGACACTGTCTGGACACTGGATTATAACAGACACTGTCTGGACACTGGGTTATAACAGACACTGTCTGGACACTGGGTTATAACAGGCACTGTCTGGACACTGGATTATAACAGACACAAACTGGACACTGGGTTATAACAGACACTGTCTGGACACTGGGTTATAACAGACACTGTCTGGACACTGGGTCATAACAGACGCTGTCTGGACACTGGGTTATAACAGACACTGTCTGGACACTGGGTTATAACAGACACTGTCTGGACACTGGGTTATAACAGACACTGTCTGGACACTGGGTTATAACAGACACTGTCTGGACATTGGGTTATAACAGACACCATCTGGACACTGGGTTATAACAGACACCGTCTGGACACTGGGTTATAACAGACACCGTCTGGACACTGGATTATAACAGGCACTGTCTGGACACTGGGTTATAACAGGCACTGTCTGGACACTGGGTTATAACAGACACCGTCTGGACACTGGGTTATAACAGGCACTGTCTGGACACTGGGTTATAACAGACACTGTCTGGACACTGGGTTATAACAGACACTGTCTGGACACTGGGTTATAACAGACACTGTCTGGACACTGGGTTATAACAGGCACTGTCTCACACTGGGTTATAACAGACACTGTCTGGACACTGGATTATAACAGACACTGTCTGGACACTGGGTTATAACAGACACTGTCTGGACACTGGGTTATAACAGGCACTGTCTGGACACTGGATTATAACAGACACAAACTGGACACTGGGTTATAACAGACACTGTCTGGACACTGGGTTATAACAGACACTGTCTGGACACTGGGTCATAACAGACGCTGTCTGGACACTGGGTTATAACAGACACTGTCTGGACACTGGGTTATAACAGACACAAACTGGACACTGGGTTATAACAGACACCGTCTGGACACTGGGTTATAACAGACACTGTCTGGACACTGGGTTATAACAGACACTGTCTGGACACTGGGATATAACAGGCACTGTCTGGACACTGGGTTATAACAGACACTGTCTGGACACTGGGTTATAACAGGCACTGTCTGGACAATGGGATATAACAGGCACTGTCTAGACACTGGGTTATAACAGACACTGTCTGGACAATGGGTTATAACAGACACTGTCTGGACACTGGGTTATAACAGGCACTGTCTGGACACTGGGATATAACAGGCACTGTCTGGACACTGGGTTATAACAGACACTGTCTGGACACTGGGTTATCACAGACACTGTCTGGACACTTGGTTATAACAGACACTGCCTGGACACTGGGTTATAACAGACACTGTCTGGACACTGGGATATAACAGACACTGTCTGGACACTGGGTTATAACAGGCACTGTCTGGACACTGGGTTATAGCAGGCACTGTCTGGACACTGGGTTATAACAGACAGAAACTGGACACTGGGTTATAACAGACACTGTCTGGACACTGGGTTATAACAGACACTGTCTGGACACTGGGTTATAACAGACACTGTCTGGACACTGGGTTATAACAGACACTGTCTGGACACTGGGTTATAACAGACACTGTCTGGACACTGGGTTATAACAGACACTGTCTGGACACTGGGTTATAACAGACACTGTCTGGACACTGGGTTATAACAGACACTGTCTGGACACTGGGTTATAACAGACACTGTCTGGACACTGGGTTATAACAGACACAAACTGGACACTGGGTTATAACAGACACTGCCTGGACACTGGGGTATAACAGACACTGTCTGGACACTGGGTTATAACAGACACAGTCGGGACACTGGGTTATAACAGACACCGTCTGGACACTGGGTTATAACAGGCACCGTCTGGACACTGGGTTATAACAGGCACTGTCTGGACACTGGGATATAACAGGCACTGTCTGGACACTGGGTTATAACAGACACTGTCTGGACACTGGGTTATAACAGGCACTGTCTGGACACTGGGTTATAACAGACATTGTCTGGACACTGGGTTATAACAGACACTGTCTGGACACTGGGTTATAACAGACACTGTCTGGACACTGGGTTATAACAGGCACTGTCTGGACACTGGGATATAACAGACACTGTCTGGACACTGGGTTATAACAGACACTGTCTGGACACTGGGTTATAACAGACACTGTCTGGACACTGGTTTATAACAGGCACTGTCTGGACACTGGGTTATAACAGACACTGTCTGGACACTGGGATATAACAGACACTGTCTGGACACTGGGTTATAACAGACACTGTCTGGACACTGGGTTATAACAGACACTGTCTGGACACTGGGTTATAACAGACACTGTCTGGACACTGGGTTATAACAGGCACTGTCTGGACACTGGGTTATAACAGGCACTGTCTGGACACTGGGATATAACAGACACCGTCTGGACACTGGGTTATAACAGGCACCGTCTGGACACTGGGTTATAACAGGCACCGTCTGGACACTGGGTTATAACAGGCACTGTCTGGACACTGGGTTATAACAGGCACTGTCTGGACACTGGGTTATAACAGGCACTGTCTGGACACTGGGTTATAACAGGCACTGTCTGGACACTGGGTTATAACAGACACTGTCTGGACACTGGGTTGTAACAGACACTGTCTGGACACTGGGTTATAACAGACACTGTCTGGACACTGGGTTATAACAGACACTGTCTGGACACTGGATTATAACAGACACTGTCTGGACACTGGGTTATAACAGACACTGTCTGGACACTGGGTTATAACAGGCACTGTCTGGACACTGGGTTATAACAGACACTGTCTGGACACTGGATTGTAACAGGCACTGTCTGGACACTGGGTTATAACAGACACCGTCTGGACACTGGGTTATAACAGACACCGTCTGGACACTGGGTTATAACAGACACTGTCTGGACACTGGGTTATAACAGACACTGTCTGGACACTGGGTTATAACAGACACTGTCTGGACACTGGGTTATAACAGACACTGTCTGGACACTGGGTTATAACAGACACTGTCTGGACACTGGGTTATAACAGGCACTGTCTCACACTGGGTTATAACAGACACTGTCTGGACACTGGATTATAACAGACACTGTCTGGACACTGGGTTATAACAGACACTGTCTGGACACTGGGTTATAACAGGCACTGTCTGGACACTGGATTATAACAGACACAAACTGGACACTGGGTTATAACAGACACTGTCTGGACACTGGGTTATAACAGACACTGTCTGGACACTGGGTCATAACAGACGCTGTCTGGACACTGGGTTATAACAGACACTGTCTGGACACTGGGTTATAACAGACACTGTCTGGACACTGGGTTATAACAGACACTGTCTGGACACTGGGTTATAACAGACACTGTCTGGACATTGGGTTATAACAGACACCGTCTGGACACTGGGTTATAACAGACACCGTCTGGACACTGGGTTATAACAGACACCGTCTGGACACTGGATTATAACAGGCACTGTCTGGACACTGGGTTATAACAGGCACTGTCTGGACACTGGGTTATAACAGACACCGTCTGGACACTGGGTTATAACAGGCACTGTCTGGACACTGGGATATAACAGGCACTGTCTGGACACTGGGCTATAACAGACACTGTCTGGCCACTGGGTTATAACAGACACTGTCTGGACACTGGGTTATAACAGGCACTGTCTGGACACTGGGATATAACAGGCACTGTCTGGACACTGGGTTATAACAGACACTGTCTGGACACTGGGTTATCACAGACACTGTCTGGACACTGGGTTATAACAGACACTGTCTGGACACTGGGTTATAACAGACACTGTCTGGACACTGGGTTATAACAGGCACTGTCTGGACACTGGGTTATAACAGGCACTGTCTGGACACTGGGTTATAACAGACACAAACTGGACACTGGGTTATAACAGACACTGTCTGGACACTGGGTTATAACAGACACTGTCTGGACACTGGGATATAACAGGCACTGTCTGGACACTGGGTTATAACAGGCACTGTCTGGACACTGGGTTATAACAGACACTGTCTGGACACTGGGATATAACAGGCACTGTCTGGACACTGGGTTATAACAGACACTGTCTGGACACTGGGTTATAACAGACACTGTCTGGACACTGGGTTATAACAGGCACTGTCTGGACACTGGGATATAACAGGCACTGTCTGGACACTGGGTTATAACAGACACTGTCTGGACACTGGGTTATCACAGACACTGTCTGGACACTGGGTTATAACAGACACTGTCTGGACACTGGGTTATAACAGACACTGTCTGGACACTGGGTTATAACAGACACTGTCTGGACACTGGGTTATAACAGGCACTGTCTGGACACTGGGTTATAACAGGCACTGTCTGGACACTGGGTTATAACAGACACAAACTGGACACTGGGTTATAACAGACACCGTCTGGACACTGGGTTATAACAGACACTGTCTGGACACTGGGTTATAACAGACACTGTCTGGACACTGGGTTATAACAGACACTGTCTGGACACTGGGTTATAACAGACAATGTCTGGACACTGGGTTATAACAGACACTGTCTGGACACTGGGTTATAACAGACACTGTCTGGACACTGGGTTATAACAGACACTGTCTGGACACTGGGTTATAACAGACACAAACTGGACACTGGGTTATAACAGACACTGTCTGGACACTGGGGTATAACAGACACTGTCTGGACACTGGGTTATAACAGACACTGTCTGGACACTGGGATATAACAGACACCGTCTGGACACTGGGTTATAACAGACACTGTCTGGACACTGGATTATAACAGACACTGTCTGGACACTGGGTTATAACAGACACTGTCTGGACACTGGGTTATAACAGACACTGTCTGGACACTGGGTTATAACAGACACTGTCTGGACACTGGGTTATAACAGACACTGTCTGGACACTGGGTTATAACAGACACCGTCTGGATACTGGGTTATAACAGACACTGTCTGGACACTGGGTTATAACAGACACTGTCTGGACACTGGGTTATAACAGACACCGTCTGGACACTGGGTTATAACAGACACTGTCTGGACACTGGGTTATAACAGACACTGTCTGGACACTGGGTTATAACAGACACCGTCTGGATACTGGGTTATAACAGACACTGTCTGGACACTGGATTATAACAGGCACTGTCTGGACACTGGGTTATAACAGGCACTGTCTGGACACTGGGTTATAACAGACACTGTCTGGACACTGGGTTATAACAGACACCGTCTGGATACTGGGTTATAACAGACACTGTCTGGATACTGGTTATAACAGACACCGTCTGGATACTGGGTTATAACAGGCACTGTCTGGACACTGGGTTATAACAGACACTGTCTGGACACTGGATTATAACAGGCACTGTCTGGACACTGGGTAATAACAGACACCGTCTGGACACTGGGTTATAACAGACACTGTCTGGACACTGGGTTATAACAGACACTGTCTGGACACTGGGTTATAACAGACACTGTCTGGACACTGGGTTATAACAGACACTGTCTGGACACTGGGTTATAACAGACACTGTCTGGACACTGGGTTATAACAGACACTGTCTGGACACTGGGTTATAACAGGCACTGTCTCACACTGGGTTATAACAGACACTGTCTGGACACTGGATTATAACAGACACTGTCTGGACACTGGGTTATAACAGACACTGTCTGGACACTGGGTTATAACAGGCACTGTTTGGACACTGGATTATAACAGACACAAACTGGACACTGGGTTATAACAGACACTGTCTGGACACTGGGTTATAACAGACACTGTCTGGACACTGTGTTATAACAGGCACTGTCTGGACACTGGGTTATAACAGGCACTGTCTGGACACTGGGTTATAACAGACACTGTCTGGACACTGGGTTATAACAGGCACTGTCTGGACACTGGGTTATAACAGACACTGTCTGGACACTGGGTTATAACAGACACAAACTGGACACTGCGTTATAACAGATAATGTCTGGACACTGGGTTATAACAGACACTGTCTGGACACTGGGTTATAACAGACACTGTCTGGACACTGGGTTATAACAGACACTGTCTGGACACTGGGTTATAACAGGCACTGTCTGGACACTGGGTTATAACAGACACTGTCTGGACACTGGGTTATAACAGACACCGTCTGGACACTGGGTTATAACAGACACTGTCTGGACACTGGGTTATAACAGACACTGTCTGGACACTGGGATATAACAGGCACTGTCTGGACACTGGGTTATAACAGACACTGTCTGGACACTGGGTTATAACAGACACTGTCTGGACACTGGGTTATAACAGACACTGTCTGGACATTGGGTTATAACAGACACCGTCTGGACACTGGGTTATAACAGACACTGTCTGGACACTGGGTTATAACAGACACTGTCTGGACACTGGATTATAACAGGCATTGTCTGGACACTGGGTTATAACAGGCACTGTCTGGACACTGGGTTATAACAGACACCGTCTGGACACTGGGTTATAACAGGCACTGTCTGGACACTGGGATATAACAGGCACTGTCTGGACACTGGGTTATAACAGACACTGTCTGGACACTGGGTTATAACAGACACTGTCTGGACACTGGGTTATAACAGGCACTGTCTGGACACTGGGATATAACAGGCACTGTCTGGACACTGGGTTATAACAGACACTGTCTGGACACTGGGTTATCACAGACACTGTCTGGACACTGGGTTATAACAGACACTGTCTGGACACTGGGTTATAACAGACACTGTCTGGACACTGGGTTATAACAGGCACTGTCTGGACACTGGGTTATAACAGGCACTGTCTGGACACTGGGTTATAACAGACACACACTGGGTTATAACAGACACTGTCTGGACACTGGGTTATAACAGACACTGTCTGGACACTGGGATATAACAGGCACTGTCTGGACACTGGGTTATAACAGACACTGTCTGGACACTGGGTTATCACAGACACTGTCTGGACACTGGGTTATAACAGACACTGTCTGGACACTGGGTTATAACAGACACTGTCTGGACACTGGGTTATAACAGACACTGTCTGGACACTGGGTTATAACAGGCACTGTCTGGACACTGGGTTATAACAGGCACTGTCTGGACACTGGGTTATAACAGACACAAACTGGACACTGGGTTATAACAGACACCGTCTGGACACTGGGTTATAACAGACACTGTCTGGACACTGGGTTATAACAGACACTGTCTGGACACTGGGTTATAACAGACACTGTCTGGACACTGGGTTATAACAGACACTGTCTGGACACTGGGTTATAACAGACACTGTCTGGACACTGGGTTATAACAGACACTGTCTGGACACTGGGTTATAACAGACACTGTCTGGACACTGGGTTATAACAGACACAAACTGGACACTGGGTTATAACAGACACTGTCTGGACACTGGGGTATAACAGACACTGTCTGGACACTGGGTTATAACAGACACTGTCTGGACACTGGGATATAACAGACACCGTCTGGACACTGGGTTATAACAGACACTGTCTGGACACTGGATTATAACAGACACTGTCTGGACACTGGGTTATAACAGACACTGTCTGGACACTGGGTTATAACAGACACTGTCTGGACACTGGGTTATAACAGACACTGTCTGGACACTGGGTTATAACAGACACTGTCTGGACACTGGGTTATAACAGACACCGTCGGGATACTGGGTTATAACAGACACTGTCTGGACACTGGGTTATAACAGACACTGTCTGGACACTGGGTTATAACAGACACCGTCTGGATACTGGGTTATAACAGACACTGTCTGGACACTGGATTATAACAGGCACTGTCTGGACACTGGGTTATAACAGACACTGTCTGGACACTGGGTTATAACAGGCACTGTCTGGACACTGGGATATAACAGGCACTGTCTGGACACTGGGTTATAACAGACACTGTCTGGACACTGGGTAATAACAGACACTGTCTGGACACTGGGTAATAACAGACACTGTCTGGACACTGGGTTATAACAGGCACTGTCTGGACACTGGGATATAACAGGCACTGTCTGGACACTGGGTTATAACAGACACTGTCTGGACACTGGGTTATCACAGACACTGTCTGGACACTGGGTTATAACAGACACTGTCTGGACACTGGGTTATAACAGACACTGTCTGGACACTGGGTTATAACAGACACTGTCTGGACACTGGGTTATAACAGGCACTGTCTGGACACTGGGTTATAGCAGGCACTGTCTGGACACTGGGTTATAACAGACACAAACTGGACACTGGGTTATAACAGACACAAACTGGACACTGGGTTATAACAGACACTGTCTGGACACTGGGTTATAACAGACACTGTCTGGACACTGGGTTATAACAGACACTATCTGGACACTGGGTTATAACAGGCACTGTCTGGACACTGGGTTATAACAGACACTGTCTGGACACTGGATTATAACAGGCACTGTCTGGACACTGGGTTATAACAGACACTGTCTGGCCACTGGGTTATAACAGGCACTGTCTGGACACTGGGTTATAACAGACACTGTCTGGACACTGGGTTATAACAGACACTGTCTGGACACTGGGTTATAACAGACACTGTCTGGACACTGGGATATAACAGACACTGTCTGGACACTGGATTATAACAGACACTGTCTGGACACTGGGTTATAACAGACACTGTCTGGACACTGGATTATAACAGGCACTGTCTGGACACTGGGTTATAACAGATACTGTCTGGACACTGGGTTATAACAGGCACTGTCTGGACACTGGGTTATAACAGACACTGACTGGACACTGGGTTATAACAGACACTGTCTGGACACTGGGTTATAACAGACACTGTCTGGACACTGGGATATAACAGACACTGTCTGGACACTGGGTTATAACAGACACTGTCTGGACACTGGGATATAACAGACACTGTCTGGACACTGGGTTGTAACAGACACTGTCTGGACACTGGGTTATCACAGACACTGTCTGGACACTGGGTTATAACAGACACTGTCTGGACACTGGGTTATAACAGACACCGTCTGGACACTGGGTTATAACAGACACTGTCTGGACACTGGGTTATAACAGACACTGTCTGGACACTGGGATATAACAGACACAGTCTGGACACTGGGTTATAACAGACACTGTCTGGACACTGGGTTATAACAGACACCGTCTGGACACTGGGTTATAACAGACACTGTCTGGACATTGGGTTATAACAGACACTGTCTGGACACTGGGTTATAACAGGCACTGTCTGGACACTGGGTTATAACAGACACCGTCTGGACACTGGGTTATAACAGACACTGTCTGGACACTGGGTTATAACAGACACAGTCTGGACACTGGGTTGTAACAGACACCGTCTGGACACTGGGTTATAACAGGCACCGTCTGGACACTGGGTTATAACAGGCACTGTCTGGACACTGGGATATAACAGGCACTGTCTGGACACTGGGTTATAACAGACACTGTCTGGACAATGGGTTATAACAGGCACTGTCTGGACACTGGGTTATAACAGACACTGTCTGGACACTGGGTTATAACAGACACTGTCTGGACACTGGGTTATAACAGACACTGTCTGGACACTGGGTTATAACAGACACTGTCAGGACACTGGGATATAACAGACACTGTCTGGACACTGGGTTATAACAGACACTGTCTGGACACTGGGTTATAACAGACACTGTCTGGACACTGGATTATAACAGGCACTGTCTGGACACTGGGTTATAACAGACACTGTCTGGACACTGGGATATAACAGACACTGTCTGGACACTGGGTTATAACAGACACTGTCTGGACACAGGGTTATAACAGACACTGTCTGGACACTGGGTTATAACAGACACTGTCTGGACACTGGGTTATAACAGGCACTGTCTGGACACTGGGTTATAACAGGCACTGTCTGGACACTGGGATATAACAGACACCGTCTGGACACTGGGTTATAACAGGCACTGTCTGGACACTGGGTTATAACAGGCACTGTCTGGACACTGGGTTATAACAGACACTGTCTGGACACTGGGTTATAACAGGCACTGTCAGGACACTGGGTTATAACAGGCACTGTCTGGACACTGAGTTATAACAGGCACTGTCTGGACACTGGGTTATAACAGACACTGTCGGGACACTGGGTTGTAACACACACTGTCTGGACACTGGGTTATAACAGACACTGTCTGGACACTGGGTTATAACAGGCACTGTCTGGACACTGGGTTATAACAGACACTGTCTGGACACTGGATTATAACAGGCACTGTCTGGACACTGGGTTATAACAGACACTGTCTGGACACTGGGTTATAACAGACACTGTCTGGACACTGGGTTATAACAGACACTGTCTGGACACTGGGTTATAACAGGCACTGTCTGGACACTGGGATATAACAGACACCGTCTGGACACTGGGTTATAACAGGCACTGTCTGGACACTGGGTTATAACAGACACTGTCTGGACACTGGGTTATAACAGACACTGTCTGGACACTGGGTTATAACAGACACTGTCTGGACACTGGGTTATAACAGACACTGTCTGGACACTGGGTTATAACAGACACTGTCTGGACACTGGGTTATAACAGACACTGTCTGGACACTGGGTTATCACAGACACTGTCTGGACACTGGGTTATAACAGACACTGTCTGGACACTGGGTTATAACAGACACTGTCTGGACACTGGGTTATCACAGACACTGTCTGGACACTGGGTTATAACAGACACTGTCTGGACACTGGGTTATAACAGACACTGTCTGGACACTGGGTTATAACAGACACTGTCTGGACACTGGGTTATAACAGACACTGCCTGGACACTGGGTTATAACAGACACTGTCTGGACACTGGGTTATAACAGACACTGTCTGGACACTGGGTTATAACAGACACTGTCTGGACACTGGGTTATAACAGACACCGTCTGGACACTGGATTATAACAGGCACTGTCTGGACACTGGGTTATAACAGACACAAACTGGACACTGGGTTATAACAGGCACTGTTTGGACACTGGGTTATAACAGACACCGTCTGGACACTGGGTTATAACAGACACTGTCTGGACACTGGGTTATAACAGACACTGTCTGGACACTGGGTTATAACAGACACTGTCTGGACACTGGGTTATAACACACAAACTGGACACTGGGTTATAACAGACACTGTCTGGACACTGGGTTATAACAGACACCGTCTGGACACTGGGTTATAACAGACACTGTCTGGACACTGGGTTATAACAGACACTGTCTGGACACTGGGTTATAACAGACACTGTCTGGACACTGGGTTATAACAGACACAAACTGGACACTGGGTTATAACAGACACTGTCTGGACACTGGGTTATAACAGACACTGTCTGGACACTGGGTTATGACAGACACTGTCTGGACACTGGGTTATCACAGACACTGTCTGGACACTGGGTTATAACAGACACTGTCTGGACACTGGGTTATAACAGACACTGTCTGGACACTGGGTTATAACAGGCACTGTCTGGACACTGGGATATAACAGACACTGTCTGGACACTGGGTTATAACAGACACTGTCTGGACACTGGGATATAACAGACACTGTCTGGACACTGGGTTATAACAGACACTGCCTGGACACTGGGTTATAACAGACACTGTCTGGACACTGGGTTATAACAGACACTGTCTGGACACTGGGTTATAACAGGCACTGTCTGGACACTGGGATATAACAGACACTGTCTGGACACTGGGTTATAACAGACACTGTCTGGACACTGGGTTATAACAGACACTGTCTGGACACTGGGTTATAACAGACACTGTCTGGACACTGGGTTATAACAGGCACTGTCTGGACACTGGGATATAACAGACACCGTCTGGACACTGGGTTATAACAGGCACTGTCTGGACACTGGGTTATAACAGACACTGTCTGGACACTGGGTTATAACAGACACTGTCTGGACACTGGGTTATAACAGACACTGTCTGGACACTGGGTTATAACAGACACTGTCTGGACACTGGGTTATCACAGACACTGTCTGGACACTGGGTTATAACAGACACTGTCTGGACACTGGGTTATAACAGACACTGTCTGGACACTGGGTTATAACAGACACTGTCTGGACACTGGGTTATAACAGACACTGTCTGGACACTGGGTTATAACAGACACTGTCTGGACACTGGGTTATAACAGACACTGTCTGGACACTGGGTTATAACAGACACTGTCTGGACACTGGGTTATAACAGACACTGTCTGGACACTGGGTTATAACAGACACTGTCTGGACACTGGGTTGTAACAGACACTGTCTGGACACTGGGTTATCACAGACACTGTCTGGACACTGGGTTATAACAGACACTGTCTGGACACTGGGTTATAACAGACACTGTCTGGACACTGGGTTATAACAGGCACTGTCTGGACACTGGGTTATAACAGGCACTGTCTGGACACTGGGTTATAACAGACACTGTCTGGACACTGGGTTATAACAGACACTGTCTGGACACTGGGTTATAACAGACACCGTCTGGACACTGGATTATAAGAGGCACTGTCTGGACACTGGGTTATAACAGACACAAACTGGACACTGGGTTATAACAGACACTGTCTGGACACTGGGTTATAACAGACACTGTCTGGACACTGGGTTATAACAGACACTGTCTGGACACTGGGTTATAACAGACACTGTCTGGGCACTGGGTTATAACAGACACTGTCTGGACACTGGTTTATAACAGACACTGTCTGGACACTGGGTTATAACAGACACAAACTGGACACTGGGTTATAACAGACACTGTCTGGACACTGGGTTATAACAGACACTGTCTGGACACTGGGTTATAACAGACACTGTCTGGACACTGGGTTATAACAGACACTGTCTGGACACTGGGTTATAACAGACACTGTCTGGACACTGGGTTATCACAGACACTGTCTGGACACTGGGTTATAACAGACACTGTCTGGACACTGGGTTATAACAGACACTGTCTGGACACTGGGTTATAACAGGCACTGTCTGGACACTGGGATATAACAGACACTGTCTGGACACTGGGTTATAACAGACACTGTCTGGACACTGGGATATAACAGACACTGTCTGGACACTGGGTTATAACAGACACTGTCTGGACACTAGGTTATAACAGACACTGTCTGGACACTGGGTTATAACAGACACTGTCTGGACACTGGGTTATAACAGGCACTGTCTGGACACTGGGATATAACAGACACTGTCTGGACACTGGGTTATAACAGACACTGTCTGGACACTGGGTTATAACAGACACTGTCTGGACACTGGGTTAT
The DNA here is from genome assembly GCF_047496885.1 of Scyliorhinus torazame. Taxonomy (NCBI): domain Eukaryota; kingdom Metazoa; phylum Chordata; class Chondrichthyes; order Carcharhiniformes; family Scyliorhinidae; genus Scyliorhinus; species Scyliorhinus torazame. Next base: position 212,912,732 of record NC_092718.1, on the reverse strand, counting down.
AACAGACACTGTCTGGACACTGGGTTATAACAGGCACTGTCTGGACACTGGGATATAACAGACACCGTCTGGACACTGGGTTATAACAGGCACTGTCTGGACACTGGGTTATAACAGACACTGTCTGGACACTGGGTTATAACAGACACTGTCTGGACACTGGGTTATAACAGACACTGTCTGGACACTGGGTTATAACAGACACTGTCTGGACACTGGGTTATAACAGACACTGTCTGGACACTGGGTTATCACAGACACTGTCTGGACACTGGGTTATAACAGACACTGTCTGGACACTGGGTTATAACAGACACTGTCTGGACACTGGGTTATTACAGACACTGTCTGGACACTGGGTTATAACAGACACTGTCTGGACACTGGGTTATAACAGACACTGTCTGGACACTGGGTTATAACAGACACTGTCTGGACACTGGGTTATAACAGACACTGTCTGGACACTGGGTTATAACAGACACTGTCTGGACACTGGGTTATAACAGACACTGTCTGGACACTGGGTTATAACAGACACTGTCTGGACACGGGGTTGTAACAGACACTGTCTGGACACTGGGTTATCACAGACACTGTCTGGACACTGGGTTATAACAGACACTGTCTGGACACTGGGTTATAACAGACACTGTCTGGACACTGGGTTATAACAGGCACTGTCTGGACACTGGGTTATAACAGGCACTGTCTGGACACTGGGTTATAACCGACACTGTCTGGACACTGGGTTATAACAGACACTGTCTGGACACTGGGTTATAACAGACACCGTCTGGACACTGGATTATAACAGGCACTGTCTGGACACTGGGTTATAACAGACACTGTCTGGACACTGGGTTATAACAGACACCGTCTGGACACTGGGTTATAACAGACACTGTCTGGACACTGGGTTATAACAGACACTGTCTGGGCACTGGGTTATAACAGACACTGTCTGGACACTGGGTTATAACAGACACTGTCTGGACACTGGGTTATAACAGACACAAACTGGACACTGGGTTATAACAGACACTGTCTGGACACTGGGTTATAACAGACGCTGTCTGGACACTGGGTTATAACAGACACTGTCTGGACACTGGGTTATAACAGGCATTGTCTGGACACTGGGATATAACAGACACTGTCTGGACACTGGGTTATAACAGACACTGTCTGGACACTGGGTTATAACAGACACTGTCTGGACACTGGGTTATAACAGACACTGTCTGGACACTGGGTTATAACAGACACTGTCTGGACACTGGGTTATAACAGGCACTGTCTGGACACTGGGTTATAACAGACACTGTCTGGACACTGGGTTATAACAGACACTGTCTGGACACTGGGTTATAACAGACACAAACTGGACACTGGGTTATAACAGACACTGTCTGGACACTGGGTTATAACAGACACCGTCTGGACACTGGGTTATAACAGACACTGTCTGGACACTGGGTTATAACAGACACTGTCTGGACACTGGGTTATAACAGACACTGTCTGGACACTGGGTTATAACAGACACTGTCTGGACACTGGGTTATAACAGACACTGTCTGGACACTGGGTTATAACAGACACTGTCTGGACACTGGGTTATAACAGACACTGTCTGGACACTGGGTTATAACAGACACTGTCTGGACACTGGGTTATAACAGACACTGTCTGGACACTGGGTTATAACAGACACTGTCTGGACACTGGATTATAACAGACACTGTCTGGACACTGGGTTATAACAGACACTGTCTGGACACTGGGTTATAACAGACACTGTCTGGACACTGGATTATAACAGGCACTGTCTGGACACTGGGTTATAACAGACACCGTCTGGACACTGGGTTATAACAGACACTGTCTGGACACTGGGTTATAACAGACACTGTCTGGACACTGGGTTATAACAGACACTGTCTGGACACTGGGTTATAACAGACACTGTCTGGACACTGGGTTATAACAGACACTGTCTGGACACTGGGTTATAACAGGCACTGTCTGGACACTGGGTTATAACAGACACTGTCTGGACACTGGGTTATAACAGACACTGTCTGGACACTGGGTTATAACAGACACTGTCTGGACACTGGGTTATAACAGGCACTGTCTGGACACTGTTTATAACAGACACAAACTGGACACTGGGTTATAACAGACACTGTCTGGACACTGGGTTATAACAGGCACTGTCTGGACACTGGGTTATAACAGACACTGTCTGGACACTGGATTATAACAGGCACTGTCTGGACACTGGGTTATAACAGGCACTGTCTGGACACTGGGATATAACAGGCACTGTCTGGACACTGGGTTATAACAGACACTGTCTGGACACTGGGTTATAACAGGCACTGTCTGGACACTGGGATATAACAGGCACTGTCTGGACACTGGGTTATAACAGACACTGTCTGGACACTGGGTTATCACAGACACTGTCTGGACACTGGGTTATAACAGACACTGTCTGGACACTGGGTTATAACAGACACTGTCTGGACACTGTGTTATAACAGGCACTGTCTGGACACTGGGTTATAACAGGCACTGTCTGGACACTGGGTTATAACAGACACAAACTGGACACTGGGTTATAACAGACACCGTCTGGACACTGGGTTATAACAGACACTGTCTGGACACTGGGTTATAACAGACACTGTCTGGACACTGGGTTATAACAGACACTGTCTGGACACTGGGTTATTACAGACACTGTCTGGACACTGGGTTATAACAGACACTGTCTGGACACTGGGTTATAACAGGCACTGTCTGGACACTGGGTTATAACAGACACTGTCTGGACACTGGGTTATAACAGACACAAACTGGACACTGGGTTATAACAGACACTGTCTGGACACTGGGGTATAACAGACACTGTCTGGACACTGGGTTATAACAGACACTGTCTGGACACTGGGATATAACAGACACCGTCTGGACACTGGGTTATAACAGACACTGTCTGGACACTGGATTATAACAGACACTGTCTGGACACTGGGTTATAACAGACACTGTCTGGACACTGGGTTATAACAGACACTGTCTGGACACTGGGATATAACAGACACTGTCTGGACACTGGGTTATAACAGACACTGTCTGGACACTGGGTTATAACAGACACTGTCAGGACACTGGGTTATAACAGACACTGTCTGGACACTGGGTTATAACAGACGCTGTCTGGACACTGGGTTATAACAGACACTGTCTGGACACTGGGTTATAACAGACACTGTCTGGACACTGGGATATAACAGACACTGTCTGGACACTGGGTTATAACAGACACTGTCTGGACACTGGGTTATAACAGACACTGTCTGGACACTGGGTTATAACAGACACTGTCTGGACACTGGATTATAACAGACACTGTCTGGACACTGGGTTATAACAGCCACTGTCTGGACACTGGGTTATAACAGGCACTGTCTGGACACTGGGTTATAACAGACACAAACTGGACACTGGGTTATAACAGACACCGTCTGGACACTGGGTTATAACAGACACTGTCTGGACACTGGGTTATAACAGACACTGTCTGGACACTGGGTTATAACAGGCACTGTCTGGACACTGGGTTATAACAGCCACTGTCTGGACACTGGGTTATAACAGGCACTGTCTGGACACTGGGTTATAACAGACACAAACTGGACACTGGGTTATAACAGACACCGTCTGGACACTGGGTTATAACAGACACTGTCTGGACACTGGGTTATAACAGACACAGTCTGGACACTGGGTTATAACAGGCACTGTCTGGACACTGGGTTATAACAGACACTGTCTGGACACTGGGTTATAACAGACACTGTCTGGACACTGGGTTATAACAGACACCGTCTGGACACTGGGATATAACAGGCACTGTCTGGACACTGGGTTATAACAGACACCGTCTGGATACTGGGTTATAACAGACACTGTCTGGACACTGGGTTATAACAGACACTGTCTGGACACTGGGTTATAACAGACATTGAAAACCTATTTCAAGCAACAGGGTGTAGAGTGAAGTGCTATGTTTTCCAGAGATCAATAAACATCAGAAAGATTTGGTCAATGTTCAATTTAACTCGGCACTGTTGGCTGTCTGTACTTTCTGTGTCTCCTGAATGGGAAACAACCTGACAAGAGGCAAACGGATCTGTTCGAAGGCTCTGAACTCTCTGCCGAGGGGAGTGGGCGGGTGTTGCTCCGTTGCTTGACAGGATATTGATTGAAACTGTTCTGCTAATTAACAGGAAACATGAGTTTCCTCTTCAGGTAACACTAAACATTCGAACAAAAAAAATGACAAGTGCCCCTGTGAGAGAGCAGAGCGATGTCTGCTTTGTTATTGTGTGGATTATCCAGTGTCAGCACTACTGCAAACAGAAGTCCTGTTCCTTGTCTTCCCTGTGCTGTGTAAACATCCCGTCAGCCCAGCTCCCTTAGTCTTACTGTCACCATTGGTTTCTGGTTCAAGCCCCTCTCTGCATTTGAGTAGTTAATCAGGCCTGACACCAGGGCAGCACTCAGGCAGATCCAGCACTGATGGTACAAAACAACTTGCATTGTTATAGCACCTCCCACAACCTCAGGCCCACTGAGGTGAATGTAAAAGATTCCCGGCCGCCATTTCAAAGGGGAACAGGGGAGTTATCGCCATGTTTATCCCTAAACCAAAATCATTTCAGAAAAAATGCTTCTCTGGTCATTATCATCTCACTATTTAATAATAATCATTATTGTCACAAGTGGGCTTACATTAACACTGCAATGAAGTTACTGTGAAAAGCCCCTAGTCGCCACATTCCGCCGCCTGTTCGGGTACACAGAGGGAGAATTCAGAATGTCCAATTCACCTAACAACACGTCTTTCGGGACTGGTGGGAGGAAACCGGAGCGCCCGGAGGAAACCCACGCAGACATGGGGAGAACGTGCAGACTCCGCACAGACAGTGACCCAAGCCGGGAATCGAACCCGGGACCCTGGAGCTGTGAAGCAACTGTGCTAACCACTGTGCTACCATGCTGCCTAATGCGGGAGCTCATTAGGCAACATTTCCCACCTTCCAACGGTGGCTGCGTTTCCAAAAATACTTCATTGGATGTGAGATGCTTTGGGACATCCCGAGGTCAAGCACGGCACTATATAAATGCAGGTTCCTTCCGTTTTTGGTACAGATATACCTTCCAATTCTAAAAGGAATCAGAGAACGAGTCACCACTCAAACGCATGGAGCCGTGGAAATCATGTCCTGTGTTCACTGTCTCAGTCTGGGAATCATGTCCTGTGCTCACTGTCTCAGTCTGGGAATCATGTCCTGTGCGCAATGTCTCAGTCTGGGAATAATGTCCTGTGTTCACTGTCTCAGTCTGGGAATCATGTCCTGTGCTCACTGTCTCAGTCTGGGGGAATCATGTCCTGTATTCACTGTCTCAGTCTGGGAATCATGTCCTGTGTTCACTGTCTCAGTCTGGGGGAATCATGTCCTGTGCTCACCGTCTCAGTCTGGGAATCATGTCCTGTGTTCACTGTCTCAGTCTGGGGGAATCATGTCCTGTGCTCACTGTCTCAGTCTGGGGGAATCATGTCCTGTGCTCACTGTCTCAGTCTGGGAATCATGTCCTGTGCTCACTTTCTCAGTCTGGGGGAATCATGTCCTGTGTTCACTGTCTCAGTCTGGGGGAATCATGTCCTGTGCTCACTGTCTCAGTCTAGGAATCATGTCCTGTGTTCACTGTCTCAGTCTGGGAATCATGTCCTGTGTTCACTGTCTCAGTCTGGGAATCATGTCCTGTGCTCACTGTCTCAGTCTGGGGGAATCATGTCCTGTATTCACTGTCTCAGTCTGGGAATCATGTCCTGTGTTCACTGTCTCAGTCTGGGGGAATCATGTCCTGTGCTCACCGTCTCAGTCTGGGAATCATGTCCTGTGTTCACTGTCTCAGTCTGGGGGAATCATGTCCTGTGCTCACTGTCTCAGTCTGGGGGAATCATGTCCTGTGCTCACTGTCTCAGTCTGGGAATCATGTCCTGTGCTCACTTTCTCAGTCTGGGGGAATCATGTCCTGTGTTCACTGTCTCAGTCTGGGGGAATCATGTCCTGTGCTCACTGTCTCAGTCTAGGAATCATGTCCTGTGTTCACTGTCTCAGTCTGGGAATCATGTCCTGTGTTCACTGTCTCAGTCTGGGGGAATCATGTCCTGTGCTCACTTTCTCAGTCTGGGGGAATCATGTCCTGTGCTCACTGTCTCCGTCTGGGGGAATCATGTCCTGTGCTCACTGTCTCAGTCTGGGAATCATGTCCTGTGCTCACTTTCTCAGTCTGGGGGAATCATGTCCTGTGTTCACTGTCTCAGTCTGGGGGAATCATGTCCTGTGCTCACTGTCTCAGTCTAGGGATCATGTCCTGTGCGCAATGTCTCAGTCTGGGGGAATCATGTTCTGTGCTCACTGTTGCAGTCTGGGAATCATGTCCTGTGCTCACTGTCTCAGTCTGGGGGAATCATGTTCTGTGCTCACTGTCTCAGTCTGGGGGAATCATGTCCTGTGCTCACTGTCTCAGTCTGGGAATCATGTCCTGTGCTCACTGTCTCAGTCTGGGAATCATGTCCTGTGCTCACTGTCTCAGTCTGGGAATCCTGTCCTGTGTTCACTGTCTCAGTCTGAGAATCATGTCCTGTGCTCACTGTCTCAGTCTGGGAATCATGTCCTGTGTTCACTGTCTCAGTCTGGGAATCATGTCCTGTGCTCACTGTCTCAGTCTGGGGGAATCATGTCCTGTGTTCACTGTCTCAGTCTGGGGGAATCATGTCCTGTGCTCACTGTCTCAGTCTAGGAATCATGTTCTGTGCGCAATGTCTCAGTCTGGGGGAATCATGTCCTGTGTTCACTGTCTCAGTCTGGGAATCATGTCCTGTGCTCACTGTCTCAGTCTGGGAATCATGTCCTGTGCTCACTGTCTCAGTCTGGGAATCATGCCCTGTGTTCACTGTCTCAGTCTGGGGGAATCATGTCCTATGCTCACTGTCTCAGTCTAGGAATCATGTCCTGTGCGCAATGTCTCAGTCTGGGGGAATCATGTCCTGTGTTCACTGTCTCAGTCTGGGAATCATGTCCTGTGCTCACTGTCTCAGTCTGGGGGAATCATGTCCTGTGCTCACTGTCTCAGTCTGGGAATCCTGTCCTGTGCTCACTGTCTCAGTCTGGGAATCCTGTCCTGTGTTCACTGTCTCAGTCTGAGAATCATGTCCTGTGTTCACTGTCTCAGTCTGGGAATCATGTCCTGTGCTCACTGTCTCAGTCTGGGGGAATCATGTCCTGTGCTCACTGTCTCAGTCTGGGGGAATCATGTCCTGTGTTCACTGTCTCAGTCTGGGGGAATCATGCCCTGTGCTCACTGTCTCAGTCTGGGGGATTCATGTCCTGTGTTCACTGTCTCAGTCTGGGGGAATCATGTCCTGTGTTCACTGTCTCAGTCTGGGAATCATGTCCTGTGCTCACTGTCTCAGTCTGGGGGAATCATGTCCTGTGTTCACTGTCTCAGTCTGGGGGAATCATGTCCTGTGTTCACTGTCTCAGTCTGGGGGAATCATGTCCTGTGCTCACTGTCTCAGTCCAGGAATCATGTCCTGTGTTCACTGTCTCAGTCTGGGAATCATGTCCTGTGTTCACTGTCTCAGTCTGGGGGAATCATGTCCTGTGCTCACTGTCTCAGTCTGGGAATCATGTCCTGTGTTCACTGTCTCAGTCTGGGGGAATCATGTCCTGTGCTCACTGTCTCAGTCTTGGAATCATGTCCTGTGTTCACTGTCTCAGTCTGGGGCAATCATGTCCTGTGCTCACTGTCTCAGTCTGCGGGAATCATGTCCTGTGCTCACTGTCTCAGTCTGGGAATCATGTCCTGTGCTCACTTTCTCAGTCTGGGGGAATCATGTCCTGTGTTCACTGTCTCAGTCTGGGGGAATCATATCCTGTGCTCACTGTCTCAGTCTAGGAATCATGTCCTGTGCGCAATGTCTCAGTCTGGGGGAATCATGTTCTGTGCTCACTGTCGCAGTCTGGGGGAATCATGTCCTGTGCTCACTGTCTCAGTCTGGGAATCATGTCCTGTGCTCACTGTCTCAGTCTGGGGGAATCATGTCCTGTGTTCACTGTCTCAGTCTGGGGGAATCATGTCCTGTGCTCACTGTCTCAGTCTAGGAATCATGTTCTGTGCGCAATGTCTCAGTCTGGGGGAATCATGTCCTGTGTTCACTGACTCAGTCTGGGAATCATGTCCTGTGCTCACTGTCTCAGTCTGGGGGAATCATGCCCTGTGCTCACTGTCTCAGTCTGGGGGATTCATGTCCTGTGTTCACTGTCTCAGTCTGGGGGAATCAGGTCCTGTGTTCACTGTCTCAGCCTGGGAATCATGTCCTGTGCTCACTGTCTCAGTCTGGGGGAATCATGTCCTGTGTTCACTGTCTCAGTCTGGGAATCATGTCCTGTGCTCACTGTCTCAGTCTGGGGGAAATCATGTCCTGTGTTCACTGTCTCAGTCTGGGAATCATGTCCTGTGCTCACTGTCTCAGTCTGGGGGAATCATGTCCTGTGTTCACTGTCTCAGTCTGGGGGAATCATGTCCTGTGCTCACTGTCTCAGTCTAGGAATCATGTTCTGTGCGCAATGTCTCAGTCTGGGGGAATCATGTCCTGTGTTCAGTGTCTCAGTCTGGGAATCATGTCCTGTGCTCACTGTCTCAGTCTGGGAATCATGTCCTGTGCTCACTGTCTCAGTCTGGGAATCATGCCCTGTGTTCACTGTCTCAGTCTGGGGGAATCATGTCCTATGCTCACTGTCTCAGTCTAGGAATCATGTCCTGTGCGCAATGTCTCAGTCTGGGGGAATCATGTCCTGTGTTCACTGTCTCAGTCTGGGAATCATGTCCTGTGCTCACTGTCTCAGTCTGGGGGAATCATGTCCTGTGCTCACTGTCTCAGTCTGGGAATCATGTCCTGTGCTCACTGTCTCAGTCTGGGAATCCTGTCCTGTGTTCACTGTCTCAGTCTGAGAATCATGTCCTGTGCTCACTGTCTCAGTCTGGGAATCATGTCCTGTGCTCACTGTCTCAGTCTGGGGGAATCATGTCCTGTGCTCACTGTCTCAGTCTGGGGGAATCATGTCCTGTGTTCACTGTCTCAGTCTGGGGGAATCATGCCCTGTGCTCACTGTCTCAGTCTGGGGGATTCATGTCCTGTGTTCACTGTCTCAGTCTGGGGGAATCATGTCCTGTGTTCACTGTCTCAGTCTGGGAATCATGTCCTGTGCTCACTGTCTCAGTCTGGGGGAATCATGTCCTGTGTTCACTGTCTCAGTCTGGGGGAATCATGTCCTGTGTTCAATGTCTCAGTCTGGGGGAATCATGTCCTGTGCTCACTGTCTCAGTCTAGGGATCATGTCCTGTGTTCACTGTCTCAGTCTGGGAATCATGTCCTGTGCTCACTGTCTCAGTCTAGGAATCATGTCCTGTGTTCACTGTCTCAGTCTGGGAATCATGTCCTGTGTTCACTGTCTCAGTCTGGGGGAATCATGTCCTGTGCTCACTGTCTCAGTCTGGCGGAATCATGTCCTGTGTTCACTGTGTCAGTCTGGGAATCATGTCCTGTGTTCACTGTCTCAGTCTGGGGGAATCATGTCCTGTGCTCACTGTCTCAGTCTTGGAATCATGTCCTGTGCTCACTTTCTCAGTCTGGGGGAATCATGTCCTGTGTTCACTGTCTCAGTCTGGGGGAATCATATCCTGTGCTCACTGTCTCAGTCTAGGAATCATGTCCTGTGCGCAATGTCTCAGTCTGGGGGAATCATGTTCTGTGCTCACTGTCGCAGTCTGGGGGAATCATGTCCTGTGCTCACTGTCTCAGTCTGGGAATCATGTCCTGTGCTCACTGTCTCAGTCTGGGAATCCTGTCCTGTGTTCACTGTCTCAGTCTGGGGGAATCATGCCCTGTGCTCATTGTCTCAGTCTGGGGGATTCATGTCCTGTGTTCACTGTCTCAGTCTGGGGGAATCATGTCCTGTGTTCACTGTCTCAGTCTGGGAATCATGTCCTGTGCTCACTGTCTCAGTCTGGGGGAATCATGTCCTGTGTTCACTGTCTCAGTCTGGGAATCATGTCCTGTGTTCACTGTCTCAGTCTGGGGGAATCATGCCCTGTGCTCACTGTCTCAGTCTGGGAATCATGTCCTGTGCTCACTGTCTCAGTCTGGGGGAATCATGTCCTGTGCTCACTGTCTCAGTCTGGGAATCATGTCCTGTGCTCACTGTCTCAGTCTGGGAATCCTGTCCTGTGTTCACTGTCTCAGTCTGAGAATCATGTCCTGTGCTCACTGTCTCAGTCTGGGAATCATGTCCTGTGCTCACTGTCTCAGTCTGGGGGAATCATGTCCTGTGCTCACTGTCTCAGTCTGGGGGAATCATGTCCTGTGTTCACTGTCTCAGTCTGGGGGAATCATGCCCTGTGCTCACTGTCTCAGTCTGGGGGATTCATGTCCTGTGTTCACTGTCTCAGTCTGGGGGAATCATGTCCTGTGTTCACTGTCTCAGTCTGGGAATCATGTCCTGTGCTCACTGTCTCAGTCTGGGAATCATGTCCTGTGTTCACTGTCTCAGTCTGGGGGAATCATGTCCTGTGCTCAATTTCTCAGTCTGGGAATCATGTCCTGTGCTCACTGTCTCAGTCTGGGGGAATCATGTCCTGTGTTCACTGTCTCAGTCTGGGGGAATCATGTCCTGTGCTCACTGTCTCAGTCTGGGAATCATGTCCTGTGCTCACTGTCTCAGTCTGGGAATCATGTCCTGTGTTCACTGTCTCAGTCTGGGAATCATGTCCTGTGCTCACTGTCTCAGTCTGGGAATCATGTCCTGTGTTCACTGTCTCAGTCTGGGAATCACGTTCTGTGCTCACTGTCTCAGTCTGGGGGAATCATGTCCTGTGCTCACTGTCTCAGTCTGGGGGAATCATGTCCTGTGTTCACTGTCTCAGTCTGGGGGAATCATGTCCTGTGCTCACTGTCTCAGTCTGGGAATCATGTCCTGTGCTCACTGTCTCAGTCTGGGAATCATGTCCTGTGTTCACTGTCTCTGTCTGGGAATCATGTCCTGTGTTCACTGTCTCAGTCTGGGGGAATCATGTCCTGTGTTCACTGTCTCAGTCTGGGAATCATGTTCTGTGCTCACTGTCTCAGTCTGGGAATCATGTCCTGTGCTCACTGTCTCTGTCTGGGAATCATGTCCAGTGCTCACTGTCTCAGTCTGGGAATCATGTCCTGTGCTCACTGTCTCAGTCTGGGAATCATGTCCTGTGCTCACTGTCTCAGTCTGGGGGAATCATGTCCTGTGTTCAGTGTCTCAGTCTGGGAATCTTGTCCTGTGCTCACTGTCTCAGTCTGGGAATCATGTCCTGTGCTCACTGTCTCAGTCTGGGAATCATGTCCTGTGCTCACTGTCTCAGTCTGGGGGAATCATGTCCTGTGTTCAGTGTCTCAGTCTGGGAATCATGTCCTGTGCTCACTGTCTCAGTCTGGGAATCATGTCCTGTGCTCACTGTCTCAGTCTGGGGCAATCATGTCCTGTGCTCACTGTCTCAGTCTGGGGGAATCATGTCCTGTGTTCACTGTCTCAGTCTGGGGGAATCATGTCCTGTGCTCACTGTCTCAGTCTGGGAATCATGTCCTGTGCTCACTGTCTCAGTCTGGGAATCATGTCCTGTGCTCACTGTCTCAGTGTTGGGGGTGCGGTGTTGGGGGGGGGTGTTGGGGAGCGGTGTTAGGGGGGTGTTGGGGGTGCGGTGTTGGGTGGGTGTTGGGGGGGCATTGGGGGTGCGGTGTTGGGTGTGGTTGGGGCGGTGTTGGGGGGTGGTGTAGGGGGGTGTAGGTGGGTGTTGGGGGGGCAGTGTTGGTGGGGTGTAGGGGGTGCGGTGTTGGGCGGTGTTGGGGGGGGTGTTGGGCGGGTGTTGGGTGAACTGTTGGAGGGGTGTGGGGGTGCGGTGTTGGGGGTTGTTGGGGGGGTGTTGGTGGAATTGTTGGGGGGGGTGTAGGGGGTGCGGTGTTGGGGGGGTGTTGGGAGGGTTGTTGGGGGTGCGGTTTTGGGCGGGGGTTGGGGGATGCGTTGTTGGGGGGGGTGATGGGGGCCTGGTGTTGGGGGGGGCGGTGTTGGGGGGTGTTGGGGGGTGCGGTGTTGGAGGGGTGTTGGTGGGGTTGTTGGGGGTGGTGTTGGGGGGGGTGTTGGGGTTGCGGTGTTGGGGGGGTTGTTGGGGGGTGTAGGGGGGTGAAGGGGGGTGGTGTTGGGGGGGTGATGGGGGGGCGATGGGCGGGGTGTAGGGGGTGCGGTGTTGGGGGGGTGCGGTGTTGGGGGGGTTGTTGGAGGGGTGTTGGGGGGTGTGGTGTTGGAGGGGTGTTGGGGGGGTTGTTGGGGGGGTGTTGGGGTTGCGGTGTTGGGGGTGCGGTGTTGGGGGGGTGTTGTTGGGTGTGCGGTGTTGGGGGGGCGGTGTTGGGGGGGTGTTGTTGGGTGTGCGGTGTTGGGTGGGCGGTGTTGGGGGGGTGTTGGTTGGCGGGTGTTGGAAGGGGTGTTGGGGGGTTGTTCGGGGGGTTGTTGGAGGGGTGTTGGGGGGTGTAGGGGGTGCGGTGTTGGGGTGTTGGGGGGGTTGTTGGGGGGGTGTAGGGGTGTGTTGGGGGGGTGATGGGAGGATATTGGGCGGGGTGTTGGGGGTGTAGGGGGTGCGGTGTTGGGGGGTTTGTTGGAGGGGTGTTGTTGGGGGGGTGTTGGGGGTGCGGTGTTGGGGGGGTGTTGGGGGTGTGCGGTGTTGGGGGGAGTGTTGGGGGGTGGTGGTGGGTGGTGCTGGGGGGGGGCTGTTGGGGGTCCGGTGTTGGGGGGTGTTGGGGGTGCGGTGTTGTGGGGGTTCGGAGTTGGGGGTAGTAGGGGGTGCGGTGTAGGGGGGGTGTTGGGGGGGCAGTGTTGGGGGGGGCAGTGTTGGGAGGCATTGTAGGGGGTTGGTTGGGGGGGGTGTGGGGGGGCAGTGTTGGGGAGGGTAGTGTTGGGAGGCAGTGTTGGGGGGGCAGTGTTGGGGGGGCAGTGTTGGGGGGGCGGTGTTGGGGGGGCGGTGTTGGGGGGGCAGTGTTGGGGGGGCAGTGTTGGGGGGGCAGTGTTGGGGGGGCGGTGTTGGGGGATGGTGTTGGGGGGTCAGTGTTGGGGGGCAGTGTTGGGGGGGCAGTGTTGGGGGGCAGTGTTGGGGGGGCAGTGTTGGTGGGGACAGTGTTGGGGGGCAGTGTTGGGGGGGCAGTGTTGGGGGGGTTCGGTGTTGGGGGGGCTGTGTAGGGGGGGGTTCGGAGTTGGGGGGTGTAGGGGGTGCGGTGTAGGGGGGGTGTTGGGGGGGGCAGTGTTGGGGGGGCAGTGTTGGAGGTGCAGTGTTGTGGGGGCGGTGTTGGGGGGCATTGTAGTGGGTTGGTTGGGGGGGTGTAGGGGGGGCAGTGTTGGGGGGGCAGTGTTGGGGGCGCAGTGTTGGGGGCGCAGTGTTGGGGGGGCGGTGTTGGGGGGGCAGTGTTGGGGGGGCAGTGTTGGGGTGGCGGTGTTGGGGGGTGGTGTTGGGGGGGTGGTGTTGGGGGGGGCGGTGTTGGGGGGCGGTGTTGGGGGGGTGGTGTTGGGGGGGGCGGTGTTGGGAGGGTGTTGGGGGGGCAGTGTTGGGGGGGCAGTGTTGGGGGCGTTTGGTGTTGGGGGGGTTTGGTGTTGGGGGGGTTTGGTGTTGGGGGGTTCAGTGTTGGGGGGCAGTGTTGGGGGGCAGTGTTGGGGGGCAGTGTTGGGGGGCAGTGTTGGGGGGGCAGTGTTGGTGGGGCAGTGTTGGGGGGGTTCGGTGTTGGTGGGGCAGTGTTGGGGGGGTTCGGTGTTGGGGGGGCAGTATAGGGGGGGCGGTGTTGGGGGGTTCGGTGTTGGGGAGGGTTCGGTGTTGGGGGGGCGGTGTTGGGGGGGCAGTGTTGGGGGGCATTGTTGGGGGGGCAGTGTTGGGGGGGCAGTGTTGGGGGGGCAGTGTTGGGGGGGTTTGGTGTTGGGGGGGTTCGGTGTTGGGGGGGTTCAGTGTTGGTGGGGGCAGTGTTGGGGGGGCAGTGTTGGGGGGCAGTGTTGGGGGGGCAGTGTTGGGGGGGTTCAGTGTTGGTGGGGGCAGTGTTGGGGGGCAGTGTTGGGGGGGCAGTGTTGGGGGGGACAATGTTGGGGGGGCAGTGTTGGTGGGGCAGTGTTGGGGGGGTTCGGTGTTGGGGGGGTTCGGTGTTGGGGGGCAGTGTTGGGGGGGCAGTGTTGGGGGGGCAGCGTTGGTGGGGCAGTGTTGGGGGGGCAGTGTTGGGGGGGCAGTGTTGGGGGGGCAGTGTTGGTGTGGCAGTGTTGGGGGGGTTCGGTGTTGGGGGGGCAGTGTAGGGGGGGCGGTGTTGGGGGGTTCGGTGTTGGGGGGGTTCGGTGTTGGGGGGGTTCGGTGTTGGGGGGGTTCGGTGTTGGGGGGGTGGTGTTGGGGGGCAGTGTTGAGGGGGCAGTGTTGGGGGGGCAGTGTTGGGGGGGTTCGGTGTTGAGGGGGCGGTGTTGGGGGGCTTCGGTGTTGGGGGGGTGTTGGGGGTTCGGTGTTGGGGGGGTTCGGTGTTGGGGGGGTGTTGGGGGGGGTTCGGTGTTGGGGGGGGTGTTGAGGGGGTTCGGTGTTGGGGGGTCTTGGGGGGTTCGGTTTTGGGGGGGTGTTGGGGGTTCGGTGTTGGGGGGGTTCGGTGTTGGGGGGGTGTTGGGGGGGTTCGGTGTTGGGGTGGTGTTGAGGGGGTTCGGTGTTGGGGGGTGCTGGGGGGGTTCAGTATTGGGGGGGTTCGGTGTTAGGGGGTTTTGGGGGGGTTCGGTGTTGGGGTGGTTCTGTGTTGGGGGGGTTCGGTGTTACGGGGGTATTGGGGGGGTTCGGTGTTGGGGTGGTTCTGTGTTGGGGGGGTTCGGTGTTACGGGGGTGTTGGGGGGTTCGGTGTTGGGGGAGTTCGTTGTTGGGGGGGTTCGGTGTTGGGGCGGTTCGGTGTTGGGGGGGTTTGGTGTTGGGGGGGTTCAATGTTGCGGGGGTTCGGTGTTGGGAGGGGTTTGGGGGGTTCGGTGTTGGGGGGGTTTGGTGTTGGGGGGGTTTGGGGGGTTCGGTGTTAGGGGGGTTCAGTGTTGGGGGGTTTGGTGTTCGGGGGTTCACCGTTGAGGGGGTTCGGTGTTGGGAGCGGTTTGGGGGGTTTGGTGTTGGGGGGGTTCAGTGTTGGTGGGGGCAGTGTTGGGGGGGTTGGTGTTGGAGGGGTTCGGTGTTGGGGGGGTTCAGTGTTGGTGGGGGCAGTGTTGGGGGGGGCAGTGTTGGGGGGGCAGTGTTGGGGGGGCAGTGTTGGGGGGGCAGTGTTGGGGGGGCAGTGTTGGGGGGCAGTGTTGGGGGGGCAGTGTTGGTGGGGACAGTGTTGGGGGGGCAGTGTTGGTGGGGCAGTGTTGGGGGGGTTCGGTGTTGGGGGGGTTCGGTGTTGGGGGGGCAGTGTTGGGGGGGCAGTGTTGGGGGGGCAGTGTAGGGGGGGCAGTGTTGGAGGGGCAGTGTTGGTGGGGACAGTGTTGGGGGGGCCGTGTTGGTGGGGGCAGTGTTGGGGGGGCAGTGTTGGGGGGGCAGTGTTGGTGGGGACAGTGTTGGGGGGGCAGTGTTGGTGGGGCAGTGTTGGGGGGGTTCGGTGTTGGGGGGGTTCGGTGTTGGGGGGGCAGTGTTGGTGGGGGCAGTGTTGGGGGGGCAGTGTTGGGGGGGCAGTGTTGGTGGGGACAGTGTTGGGGGGGCAGTGTTGGTGGGGCAGTGTTGGGGGGTGGTGGTGGGTGGTGCTGGGGGGGGGCTGTTGGGGGTCCGGTGTTGGGGGGTGTTGGGGGTGCGGTGTTGTGGGGGTTCGGAGTTGTGGGTAGTAGGGGGTGCGGTGTAGGGGGGGTGTTGGGGGGGGCAGTGTTGGGGGGGGCAGTGTTGGGAGGCATTGTAGGGGGTTGGTTGGGGGGGGTGTGGGGGGGCAGTGTTGGGGAGGGTAGTGTTGGGAGGCAGTGTTGGGGGGCAGTGTTGGGGGGGCAGTGTTGGGGGGGCGGTGTTGGGGGGGGCGGTGTTGGGGGGGCAGTGTTGGGGGGCAGTGTTGGGGGGGCAGTGTTTGGGGGGCGGTGTTGGGGGATGGTGTTGGGGGGTTCGGTCTTGGGGGGGTTCATTGTTGGGGGGGCAGTGTTGGGGGGGCAGTGTTGGGGGGGCAGTGTTGGGGGGGCAGTGTTGGTGGGGCAGTGTTGGGGGGTTCGGTGTTGGGGGGGTTCGGTGTTGGGGGGGTTCGGTGTTGGGGGGGCAGTGTTGGGGGGCAGTGTTGGGGGGGCAGTGTTGGGGGGCAGTGTTGGGGGGGCAGTGTTGGTGGGGACAGTGTTGGGGAGCAGTGTTGGGGGGGCAGTGTTGGGGGGGTTCGGTGTTGGGGGGGCTGTGTAGGGGGGGTTCGGAGTTGGGGGGTGTAGGGGGTGCGGTGTAGGGGGGGTTTTGGGGGGGGCAGTGTTGGGGGGGCAGTGTTGGAGGTGCAGTGTTGTGGGGGCGGTGTTGGGGGGCATTGTAGTGGGTTGGTTGGGGGGGTGTAGGGGGGGCAGTGTTGGGGGGGCAGTGTTGGGGGCGCAGTGTTGGGGGCGCAGTGTTGGGGGGGCGGTGTTGGGGGGGCAGTGTTGGGGTGGCGGTGTTGGGGGGTGGTGTTGGGGGGGTGGTGTTGGGGGGGGCGGTGTTGGGGGGCGGTGTTGGGGGGTGGTGTTGGGGGGGGCGGTGTTGGGGGGCAGTGTTGGGGGGGCAGTGTTGGGGGGGCAGTGTTGGGGGCGTTTGGTGTTGGGGGGGTTTGGTGTTGGGGGGGTTTGGTGTTGGGGGGGTTTGGTGTTGGGGGGGTTCAGTGTTGGTGGGGCAGTGTTGGGGGGCAGTGTTAGGGGGCAGTGTTGGGGGGCAGTGTTGGGGGGGCAGTGTTGGTGGGGCAGTGTTGGGGGGGTTCGGTGTTGGTGGGGCAGTGTTGGGGGGGTTCGGTGTTGGGGGGGCAGTATACGGGGGGCGGTGTTGGGGGGTTCGGTGTTGGGGAGGGTTCGGTGTTGGGGGGGCGGTGTTGGGGGGGCAGTGTTGGGGGGCATTGTTGGGGGGGCAGTGTTGGGGGGGCAGTGTTGGGGGGGTTTGGTGTTGGGGGGGTTCGGTGTTGGGGGGGTTCAGTGTTGGTGGGGGCAGTGTTGGGGGGGCAGTGTTGGGGGGCAGTGTTGGGGGGGCAGTGTTGGGGGGGTTCAGTGTTGGTGGGGGCAGTGTTGGGGGGGCAGTGTTGGGGGGGCAGTGTTGGGGGGGACAATGTTGGGGGGGCAGTGTTGGTGGGGCAGTGTTGGGGGGGTTCGGTGTTGGGGGGGTTCGGTGTTGGGGGGCAGTGTTGGGGGGGCAGTGTTGGGGGGGCAGCGTTGGTGGGGCAGTGTTGGGGGGGCAGTGTTGGGGGGCAGTGTTGGGGGGGCAGTGTTGGTGTGGCAGTGTTGGGGGAGTTCGGTGTTGGGGGGGCAGTGTAGGGGGGGCGGTGTTGGGGGGTTCGGTGTTGGGGGGTTCGGTGTTGGGGGGGTTCGGTGTTGGGGGGGTGGTGTTGGGGGGCAGTGTTGAGGGGGCAGTGTTGGGGGGGCAGTGTTGGGGGGGTTCGGTGTTGAGGGGGCGGTGTTGGGGGGCTTCGGTGTTGGGGGGGTGTTGGGGGTTCGGTGTTGGGGGGGTTCGGTGTTGGGGGGGTGTTGGGGGGGGTTCGGTGTTGGGGGGGTGTTGAGGGGGTTCGGTGTTGGGGGGTCTTGGGGGGTTCGGTTTTGGGGGGGTGTTGGGGGTTCGGTGTTGGGGGGGTTCGGTGTTGGGGGGGTGTTGGGGGGGTTCGGTGTTGGGGTGGTGTTGAGGGGGTTCGGTGTTGGGGGGTGCTGGGGGGTTCAGTATTGGGGGGGTTCGGTGTTAGGGGGTTTTGGGGGGGTTCGGTGTTGGGGTGGTTCTGTGTTGGGGGGGTTCGGTGTTACGGGGGTATTGAGGGGGTTCGGTGTTGGGGTGGTTCTGTGTTGGGGGGGTTCGGTGTTACGGGGGTGTTGGGGGGTTCGGTGTTGGGGGAGTTCATTGTTGGGGGGGTTCGGTGTTGGGGCGGTTCGGTGTTGGGGGGTGTTGGGGGGGTTTGGTGTTGGGGGGGTTCAATGTTGCGGGGGTTCGGTGTTGGGAGGGGTTTGGGGGGTTCGGTGTTGGGGGGGTTTGGTGTTGGGGGGGTTTGGGGGGTTCGGTGTTAGGGGGGTTCGGTGTTGGGGGGTTTGGTGTTCGGGGGTTCACCGTTGAGGGGGTTCGGTGTTGGGAGCGGTTTGGGGGGTTTGGTGTTGGGGGGGTTCAGTGTTGGTGGGGGCAGTGTTGGGGGGGTTGGTGTTGGAGGGGTTCGGTGTTGGGGGGGTTCAGTGTTGGTGGGGGCAGTGTTGGGGGGGGCAGTGTTGGGGGGGCAGTGTT
The DNA here is from genome assembly GCF_047496885.1 of Scyliorhinus torazame. Classification (NCBI taxonomy): domain Eukaryota; kingdom Metazoa; phylum Chordata; class Chondrichthyes; order Carcharhiniformes; family Scyliorhinidae; genus Scyliorhinus; species Scyliorhinus torazame. Next base: position 212,894,159 of record NC_092718.1, on the reverse strand, counting down.
GGGGGGGCAGTGTTGGGGGGGCAGTGTTGGGGGGGCAGTGTTGGGGGGCAGTGTTGGGGGGCAGTGTTGGGGGGGCAGTGTTGGGGGGGCAGTGTTGGTGGGGACAGTGTTGGGGGGGCAGTGTTGGTGGGGCAGTGTTGGGGGGGTTCGGTGTTGGGGGGGTTCGGTGTTGGGGGGGCAGTGTTGGTGGGGACAGTGTTGGGGGGGCAGTGTTGGGGGGGCAGTGTAGGGGGGGCAGTGTTGGAGGGGCAGTGTTGGTGGGGACAGTGTTGGGGGGGCCGTGTTGGTGGGGGCAGTGTTGGGGGGGCAGTGTTGGGGGGGCAGTGTTGGTGGGGACAGTGTTGGGGGGGCAGTGTTGGTGGGGCAGTGTTGGGGGGGTTCGGTGTTGGGGGGGTTCGGTGTTGGGGGGGCAGTGTTGGTGGGGGCAGTGTTGGGGGGGCAGTGTTGGGGGGGCAGTGTTGGTGGGGACAGTGTTGGGGGGGCAGTGTTGGTGGGGCAGTGTTGGGGGGGTTCGGTGTTGCGGGGGTTCGGTGTTGGGGGGGCAGTGTTGGTGGGGGCAGTGTTGGGGGGGCAGTGTTGGGGGGGCAGCGTTGGTGGGGCAGTGTTGGGGGGGCAGTGTTGGGGGGGCAGTGTTGGTGGGGCAGTGTTGGGGGGGTTCGGTGTTGGGGGGGCAGTGTAGGGGGGGCGGTGTTGGGGGGTTCGGTGTTGGGGGGGTTCAGTGTTGGGGGGGTTCGGTGTTGGGGGGGCAGTGTTGGGGGGGCAGTGTTGGGGGGGCTGTGTTGGGGGGGCTGTGTTGGGGGGCTTCGGTGTTGGGGGGGTTCGGTGTTGGGGGGTCTTGGGGGGTTCGGTGTTGGGGGGGTGTTGGGGGTTCGGTGTTGGGGGGTTCGGTGTTGGGGGGGTGTTGGGGGGGTTCGGTGTTGGGGGGGTGTTGAGGGGGTTTGGTGTTGGGGGTGCTGGGGGGGTTCGGTATTGGGGGGGTTCGGTGTTAGGGGGGTATTGGGGGGGTTCGGTGTTGGGGTGGTTCTGTGTTGGAGGGGTTCGGTGTTACGGGGGTGTTGGGGGGGTTCGGTGTTGGGGGGTTCGGTGTTACGGGGGTGTTGGGGGGGTTCGGTGTTGGGGGAGTTCGTTGTTGGGGGGGTTCGGTGTTGGGGGGGTGTTGGGGGGGTTTGGTGTTGGGGGGGTTCGATGTTGCGGGGGTTCGGTGTTGGGAGGGGTTTGGGGGGTTCGGTGTTGGGGGGTTTGGTGTTGGGGGGTTTGGAGGGTTCGGTGTTAGGGGGTTCGGTGTTGGGGGGTTTGGTGTTCGGGGGTTCAACGTTGAGGGGGTTCGGTGTTGGGAGCGGTTTGGGGGGTTTGGTGTTGGGGGGGTTTGGTGTTAGAGGGGTTAGGTGTTGGGGGGGTGTTGGGGGGTTCGGTGTTGGGGGGGTTCGATGTTGGGGGGAGTCGGTGTTGGGAGGGGTGTTGGGGGCGGTGTTGGGGGGTTTGGTGTTGGGGGGGTTCAGTGTTGGGGGGTCTTGGGGGGGTTCGGTGTTGGGGGGTTGTGTTGGGGTTCGGTGTTGGGGGGTTTGGTGTTGGGGGTGTGTTGGGGGGGTGCTGGGGGGGTTCGGTATTGGGGGGGTTCAGTGTTAGGGGGGTATTGGGGGGGTTCGGTGTTGGGGTGGTTCGGTGTTGGGGGGGTTCGGTGTTACGGGGATGTTGGGGGGGGTTCGGTGTTGGGGGGGTTCGTTGTTGGGGGGGTTCGGTGTTGGGGGGGTGTTGGGGGTTCGGTGTTGGGGGGGTTCGTTGTTGGGGGGCTTCGGTGTTGGGGGGGTGTTGGGGGTTCGGTGTTGGGGGGGTTCGGTGTTGGGGGGGTGTTGGGGGGGGTTCGGTGTTGGGGGGGGTGTTGAGGGGGTTCGGTGTTGGGGGGTCTTGGGGGGTTCGGTTTTGGGGGGGTGTTGGGGGTTCGGTGTTGGGGGGGTTCGGTGTTGGGGGGGTGTTGGGGGGGTTCGGTGTTGGGGTGGTGTTGAGGGGGTTCGGTGTTGGGGGGTGCTGGGGGGGTTCAGTATTGGGGGGGTTCGGTGTTGGGGTGGTTCTGTGTTGGGGGGGTTCGGTGTTACGGGGGTATTGGGGGGGTTCGGTGTTGGGGTGGTTCTGTGTTGGGGGGGTTCGGTGTTACGGGGGTGTTGGGGGGTTCGGTGTTGGGGGAGTTCGTTGTTGGGGGGGTTCGGTGTTGGGGCGGTTCGGTGTTGGGGGGGTTTGGTGTTGGGGGGGTTCAATGTTGCGGGGGTTCGGTGTTGGGAGGGGTTTGGGGGGTTCGGTGTTGGGGGGGTTTGGTGTTGGGGGGGTTTGGGGGGTTCGGTGTTCGGGGGGTTCAGTGTTGGGGGGTTTGGTGTTCGGGGGTTCACCGTTGAGGGGGTTCGGTGTTGGGAGCGGTTTGGGGGGTTTGGTGTTGGGGGGGTTCAGTGTTGGTGGGGGCAGTGTTGGGGGGGTTGGTGTTGGAGGGGTTCGGTGTTGGGGGGGTTCAGTGTTGGTGGGGGCAGTGTTGGGGGGGGCAGTGTTGGGGGGGCAGTGTTGGGGGGGCAGTGTTGGGGGGGCAGTGTTGGGGGGGCAGTGTTGGGGGGCAGTGTTGGGGGGGCAGTGTTGGGGGGGCAGTGTTGGTGGGGACAGTGTTGGGGGGGCAGTGTTGGTGGGGCAGTGTTGGGGGGGTTCGGTGTTGGGGGGGTTCGGTGTTGGGGGGGCAGTGTTGGGGGGGCAGTGTTGGGGGGGCAGTGTAGGGGGGGCAGTGTTGGAGGGGCAGTGTTGGTGGGGACAGTGTTGGGGGGGCCGTGTTGGTGGGGGCAGTGTTGGGGGGGCAGTGTTGGGGGGGCAGTGTTGGTGGGGACAGTGTTGGGGGGGCAGTGTTGGTGGGGCAGTGTTGGGGGGGTTCGGTGTTGGGGGGGTTCGGTGTTGGGGGGGCAGTGTTGGTGGGGGCAGTGTTGGGGGGGCAGTGTTGGGGGGGCAGTGTTGGTGGGGACAGTGTTGGGGGGGCAGTGTTGGTGGGGCAGTGTTGGGGGGTGGTGGTGGGTGGTGCTGGGGGGGGGCTGTTGGGGGTCCGGTGTTGGGGGGTGTTGGGGGTGCGGTGTTGTGGGGGTTCGGAGTTGTGGGTAGTAGGGGGTGCGGTGTAGGGGGGGGTGTTGGGGGGGGCAGTGTTGGGGGGGGCAGTGTTGGGAGGCATTGTAGGGGGTTGGTTGGGGGGGGTGTGGGGGGGCAGTGTTGGGGAGGGTAGTGTTGGGAGGCAGTGTTGGGGGGCAGTGTTGGGGGGGCAGTGTTGGGGGGGCGGTGTTGGGGGGGGCGGTGTTGGGGGGGCAGTGTTGGGGGGCAGTGTTGGGGGGGCAGTGTTTGGGGGGCGGTGTTGGGGGATGGTGTTGGGGGGTTCGGTCTTGGGGGGGTTCATTGTTGGGGGGGGCAGTGTTGGGGGGGCAGTGTTGGGGGGGCAGTGTTGGGGGGGCAGTGTTGGTGGGGCAGTGTTGGGGGGTTCGGTGTTGGGGGGGTTCGGTGTTGGGGGGGTTCGGTGTTGGGGGGCAGTGTTGGGGGGCAGTGTTGGGGGGGCAGTGTTGGGGGGCAGTGTTGGGGGGGCAGTGTTGGTGGGGACAGTGTTGGGGAGCAGTGTTGGGGGGGCAGTGTTGGGGGGGTTCGGTGTTGGGGGGGCTGTGTAGGGGGGGTTCGGAGTTGGGGGGTGTAGGGGGTGCGGTGTAGGGGGGGTTTTGGGGGGGGCAGTGTTGGGGGGGCAGTGTTGGAGGTGCAGTGTTGTGGGGGCGGTGTTGGGGGGCATTGTAGTGGGTTGGTTGGGGGGGTGTAGGGGGGGCAGTGTTGGGGGGGGCAGTGTTGGGGGCGCAGTGTTGGGGGCGCAGTGTTGGGGGGGCGGTGTTGGGGGGGCAGTGTTGGGGTGGCGGTGTTGGGGGGTGGTGTTGGGGGGGTGGTGTTGGGGGGGGCGGTGTTGGGGGGCGGTGTTGGGGGGTGGTGTTGGGGGGGGCGGTGTTGGGGGGCAGTGTTGGGGGGGCAGTGTTGGGGGGGCAGTGTTGGGGGCGTTTGGTGTTGGGGGGGTTTGGTGTTGGGGGGGTTTGGTGTTGGGGGGGTTCAGTGTTGGTGGGGCAGTGTTGGGGGGCAGTGTTGGGGGGCAGTGTTGGGGGGCAGTGTTGGGGGGGCAGTGTTGGTGGGGCAGTGTTGGGGGGGTTCGGTGTTGGTGGGGCAGTGTTGGGGGGGCAGTGTTGGGGGGGTTCGGTGTTGGGGGGGCAGTATACGGGGGGCGGTGTTGGGGGGTTCGGTGTTGGGGAGGGTTCGGTGTTGGGGGGGCGGTGTTGGGGGGGCAGTGTTGGGGGGCATTGTTGGGGGGGCAGTGTTGGGGGGGCAGTGTTGGGGGGGTTTGGTGTTGGGGGGGTTCGGTGTTGGGGGGGTTCAGTGTTGGTGGGGGCAGTGTTGGGGGGGCAGTGTTGGGGGGCAGTGTTGGGGGGGCAGTGTTGGGGGGGTTCAGTGTTGGTGGGGGCAGTGTTGGGGGGGCAGTGTTGGGGGGGCAGTGTTGGGGGGGACAATGTTGGGGGGGCAGTGTTGGGGGGGTTCGGTGTTGGGGGGGTTCGGTGTTGGGGGGCAGTGTTGGGGGGGCAGTGTTGGGGGGGCAGTGTTGGGGGGGCAGCGTTGGTGGGGCAGTGTTGGGGGGGCAGTGTTGGGGGGCAGTGTTGGGGGGGCAGTGTTGGTGTGGCAGTGTTGGGGGAGTTCGGTGTTGGGGGGGCAGTGTAGGGGGGGCGGTGTTGGGGGGTTCGGTGTTGGGGGGTTCGGTGTTGGGGGGGTTCGGTGTTGGGGGGGTGGTGTTGGGGGGCAGTGTTGAGGGGGCAGTGTTGGGGGGGCAGTGTTGGGGGGGTTCGGTGTTGAGGGGGCGGTGTTGGGGGGCTTCGGTGTTGGGGGGGTGTTGGGGGTTCGGTGTTGGGGGGGTTCGGTGTTGGGGGGGTGTTGGGGGGGGTTCGGTGTTGGGGGGGTGTTGAGGGGGTTCGGTGTTGGGGGGTCTTGGGGGGTTCGGTTTTGGGGGGGTGTTGGGGGTTCGGTGTTGGGGGGGTTCGGTGTTGGGGGGGTGTTGGGGGGGTTCGGTGTTGGGGTGGTGTTGAGGGGGTTCGGTGTTGGGGGGTGCTGGGGGGGTTCAGTATTGGGGGGGTTCGGTGTTAGGGGGTTTTGGGGGGGTTCGGTGTTGGGGTGGTTCTGTGTTGGGGGGGTTCGGTGTTACGGGGGTATTGAGGGGGTTCGGTGTTGGGGTGGTTCTGTGTTGGGGGGGTTCGGTGTTACGGGGGTGTTGGGGGGTTCGGTGTTGGGGGAGTTCGTTGTTGGGGGGGTTCGGTGTTGGGGCGGTTCGGTGTTGGGGGGTGTTGGGGGGGTTTGGTGTTGGGGGGGTTCAATGTTGCGGGGGTTCGGTGTTGGGAGGGGTTTGGGGGGTTCGGTGTTGGGGGGGTTTGGTGTTGGGGGGTTTGGGGGGTTCGGTGTTAGGGGGGTTCGGTGTTGGGGGGTTTGGTGTTCGGGGGTTCACCGTTGAGGGGGTTCGGTGTTGGGAGCGGTTTGGGGGGTTTGGTGTTGGGGGGGTTCAGTGTTGGTGGGGGCAGTGTTGGGGGGGTTGGTGTTGGAGGGGTTCGGTGTTGGGGGGGTTCAGTGTTGGTGGGGGCAGTGTTGGGGGGGGCAGTGTTGGGGGGGCAGTGTTGGGGGGGCAGTGTTGGGGGGGCAGTGTTGGGGGGGCAGTGTTGGGGGGCAGTGTTGGGGGGCAGTGTTGGGGGGGCAGTGTTGGGGGGGCAGTGTTGGTGGGGACAGTGTTGGGGGGGCAGTGTTGGTGGGGCAGTGTTGGGGGGGTTCGGTGTTGGGGGGGTTCGGTGTTGGGGGGGCAGTGTTGGTGGGGGCAGTGTTGGGGGGGCAGTGTTGGTGGGGACAGTGTTGGGGGGGCAGTGTTGGGGGGGCAGTGTAGGGGGGGCAGTGTTGGAGGGGCAGTGTTGGTGGGGACAGTGTTGGGGGGGCCGTGTTGGTGGGGGCAGTGTTGGGGGGGCAGTGTTGGGGGGGCAGTTTTGGTGGGGACAGTGTTGGGGGGGCAGTGTTGGTGGGGCAGTGTTGGGGGGGTTCGGTGTTGGGGGGGTTCGGTGTTGGGGGGGCAGTGTTGGTGGGGGCAGTGTTGGGGGGGCAGTGTTGGGGGGGCAGTGTTGGTGGGGACAGTGTTGGGGGGGCAGTGTTGGTGGGGCAGTGTTGGGGGGGTTCGGTGTTGCGGGGGTTCGGTGTTGGGGGGGCAGTGTTGGTGGGGGCAGTGTTGGGGGGGCAGTGTTGGGGGGGCAGCGTTGGTGGGGCAGTGTTGGGGGGGCAGTGTTGGGGGGGCAGTGTTGGTGGGGCAGTGTTGGGGGGGTTCGGTGTTGGGGGGGCAGTGTAGGGGGGGCGGTGTTGGGGGGTTCGGTGTTGGGGGGGTTCAGTGTTGGGGGGGTTCGGTGTTGGGGGGGCAGTGTTGGGGGGGCAGTGTTGGGGGGGCTGTGTTGGGGGGGCTGTGTTGGGGGGCTTCGGTGTTGGGGGGGTTCGGTGTTGGGGGGTCTTGGGGGGTTCGGTGTTGGGGGGGTGTTGGGGGTTCGGTGTTGGGGGGTTCGGTGTTGGGGGGGTGTTGGGGGGGTTCGGTGTTGGGGGGGTGTTGAGGGGGTTTGGTGTTGGGGGTGCTGGGGGGGTTCGGTATTGGGGGGGTTCGGTGTTAGGGGGGTATTGGGGGGGTTCGGTGTTGGGGTGGTTCTGTGTTGGAGGGGTTCGGTGTTACGGGGGTGTTGGGGGGGTTCGGTGTTGGGGGGTTCGGTGTTACGGGGGTGTTGGGGGGGTTCGGTGTTGGGGGAGTTCGTTGTTGGGGGGGTTCGGTGTTGGGGGGGTGTTGGGGGGGTTTGGTGTTGGGGGGGTTCGATGTTGCGGGGGTTCGGTGTTGGGAGGGGTTTGGGGGGTTCGGTGTTGGGGGGTTTGGTGTTGGGGGGTTTGGAGGGTTCGGTGTTAGGGGGTTCGGTGTTGGGGGGTTTGGTGTTCGGGGGTTCAACGTTGAGGGGGTTCGGTGTTGGGAGCGGTTTGGGGGGTTTGGTGTTGGGGGGGTTTGGTGTTAGAGGGGTTAGGTGTTGGGGGGGTGTTGGGGGGTTCGGTGTTGGGGGGGTTCGATGTTGGGGGGAGTCGGTGTTGGGAGGGGTGTTGGGGGCGGTGTTGGGGGGTTTGGTGTTGGGGGGGTTCAGTGTTGGGGGGTCTTGGGGGGGTTCGGTGTTGGGGGGTTCAGTGTTGGGGTTCGGTGTTGGGGGGTTTGGTGTTGGGGGTGTGTTGGGGGGGTGCTGGGGGGGTTCGGTATTGGGGGGGTTCGGTGTTAGGGGGGTATTGGGGGGGTTCGGTGTTGGGGTGGTTCGGTGTTGGGGGGGTTCGGTGTTACGGGGGTGTTGGGGGGGGTTCGGTGTTGGGGGGGTTCGTTGTTGGGGGGGTTCGGTGTTGGGGCGGTTCGGTGTTGGGGGGTGTTGGGGGGGTTTGGTGTTGGGGGGTTTCGGTGTAGGGGCGGTTCGGTGTTGGGGGGTGTTGGGGGGTTCGGTGTTGGGGGGGTTTGGGGGGTTCGGTGTTGGGGGGTGTTGGGGGGGTTTGGTGTTGGGGGGGTTCGATGTTGAGGGGGTTCGGTGTTGGGAGGGGTTTGGGGGGTTCGGTGCTGGGGGGGTTTGGTGTTGGGGGGGGTTCGGTGTTGGGGGGTTTGGTGTTGTGGGGTTCGGTGTTGGGAGGGGTGTTGGGAGGGCGGTGTTGGGGGGGGCGGTGTTGGGGGGTTTGGTGTTGGGGGGTTTGGGGGGTTCGGTGTTAGGGGGGTTCGGTGTTGGGGGGTTTGGTGTTGGGGGGTTCAACGTTGAGGGGGTTCGGTGTTGGGAACGGTTTGAGGGGTTTGGTGTTGGGGGGTTCGGTGTTGGGGGGTTCGGTGTTGGGGGGTGTTGGGTGGTTCGGTGTTGGGGGGGTTCGATGTTGGGGGGGTTCGCTGTTGGGAGGGGTGTTGGGGGGGCGGTGTTGGGGGGGTTTTGTGTTGGGGGGGTTCAGTGTTGGAGGGGGTTCAGTGTTGGGGGTGGTGGGGGGGTGTTGTTGGGGGAGGTTTGGTGTTGGGGGGGGGGCGGTGTTGATGCTGGCATTACCACAGCAAGCAGACTGTTACTTTACCATCTATGTGAAGTACTGCAAACACTTGTACTGGTAAAGGTCAAAGTTAATCGATCTGCAAGACAGCAAGGAAAGGTTAGTGATGAGGATTGCAGCGCAGCGATCACTGGAGGGCCTGGTGAGTCTCTGGGGGTGGGTGGGGGAGTGAGTTCCCTCCCTGGCACTGAGGTCAGAGTGTGGAGGGGCACTGTGTGAATGAGCAGTGATTCACTCTGACCCTTGATTGATCCAATGTCTTGCGCAGTCTGGTAGCTTAATGTACATGAGCGTAAATTCACTCAGTAACAAATTTCCCCAAAGCAATTTTATTCATTACAAATACCTCTCAATGTATTGAATAAATATTGTTTAGTCTTCAAGTACTGAACTAATCTTGACAACATTCATGATTTCATAATAACTCCCTGTATATTCTAGTTAAGTGGATCATTTTTTAAAGGGTCAAGATGTTCCCATTATTCATTTACACTATTCTCAGTACATAAAAGAGATTTATCCTTATTTTCATTGAGATTATGTTAATTGTTCCTCTACATTCGCGACAAATGCAAATAATACACCATCAACCCTTTCAATGCCCATTTATCCTGATGCCAGTGGTAAATGCACAATACCCTGCCATCAAAAACTCTCAGAAGCACGAGAAAACCTTGCAGCTGCCAATCCCGCCGATTCTTCAAGTGTTTGCGTGCCAGCTATGGGATGGGCATTCTCCATTATTTATGATGGAAATGTGACCGTGGAGCTGGAATGCATGTTTTTCAAATAGGGACTGGATTAGGGCCTGCACGCTAACCTTGTTTCCTCCAAAGGCAATGCTTGAGTCTTGACTCTGGGGTAGGGTCTGCCCACTGAGTGACAGCGCCCAATGCTGCAGCTCCCCCAACTCTGTTAATGTCACAGAATCACAGAGTACCGAAGGAGGCCATTCAGCCCATCATCTCTGTGTTGGCTCTGTGGATGGAGCCATCCAATTAGTCCCGCTCCCCTACTCCTTCCCCATCGACAAGCAAATATTTCCTTGGTTTAACCAATTGCCCGGTTCCATTCACCAGCCATAAAGACAGTGCACTCCGGATCTGTCTGAGGACATTTCAAAGAACAAAGAAAAGTACAGCACAGGAACAGGCCCTTCGGCCCTCCAAGCCCGCGCCGACCATGCTGTCCGTCTAAACTAAAATCTTCTACACTTCCGGGGTCTGTATCCCTCTATTCCCATCCTATTCATGCATTTGTCAAGATGCCCCTTAAATGTCACTATCGTCCCTGCTTCCACCACCTCCTCCGGCAGTGAGTTCCAGGCACCCACTCCCCTCTGTGTAAAAAAACTTGCCTCGTACATCTCCTCTGAACCTTGCCCCTCGCACCTTAAACCTATGCCCCCTAGTTATGACCCCTCTACTCTGGGAAAAAGTCTCTGACTATCCATTCTGTCTTTCCCCCTCTTAATTTTGTGTACCCTGACTGTAACCTGAACTGCACATGCCCACCGACCCCCGCTAACCTTTGACCCACTTGCTTATTGTTATGGGCCAGTGTTTAGAGAGCCCCAAAGTGTATCATGGAGTTCACCTGACCCACAACTTTTAATGGATTGTGGTTATGGGGAGCACACTGGCCTACCTTACAGGTGGGATGCAACAGAGAGTTAAAGTACTTTTAAATTAAAACAATGTTTATTTATGAAACCAGTTAACACTTAATAAACCCACAGCAAACATCTTAACAACAATCAACACCAATAAATCCCCCAAAGAATACAGTACTCTATAAGTAATCCTTAAATCTTTCCTTTTAACATCCATAAGACAAAAACCCTTTTTACAGAAAGACATCAGGTTTAACTTCTCTACTGAGAGCAGTTACCACTTTGAAATCACCAAATGAACATTCTTTAGTTTGCAGAGTTTCATACACATCTTGCTGTGATTGCAGCTTCTCCAAATCTAAAACAAAACCAAACACACCCTGTAGCAAACAGCCTAAAACAAAAGTAAAAGCAGACAGACAGCCCAGCTCCACCCACACTCTGACATCACTGATAAACACCCATTTCTTAAAGGTACATCCACTACAGCTATTTTATAAACACCCATTTCTTAAAGGTACATCCACTACAGCTATTTTATAAACACCCATTTCTTAAAGGTACATCCACTACAGCTATTTTATAAACACCCATTTCTTAAAGGTACTCTCACATGACACTTATCATGAATCGATCCGCCACGGACTTCGAAATATTCAAAGATTCTGCTTTCACCCCCATTTGAGGAAGAGACGCACGACCCTCAATCGAGATAAAAAAATGATCCTCCTTCCTGTCTTATAAGGCGACCCCTTATTCTTAAACAGTGACCCCCCCAGTTCTAGATTCTTCCGCAACAGGAAACATCCTCTCCCACATCCAACCTGTCAGCATCTTTCAGGATCTTAAAGGTTTCGATCAAGTCGCCTCTTACTCTTCTAAACTCCAGCAGAAAGAAGCGAAGCCTGTCTAACCTTTCCTCGTAAGACAACCCACACATTCCAGGCATTAGTCCAGTAAGCCTTCTCTGAGCTGCTTCCAACACATTTACATCTTCCCTTGAATAAGGGGACTAATAGTGTGCACAGTACAGATCTTTGCCCACTCACCTAACCAATCTGTGTCACTTTGTAGCCTCCTTACGTACTCTTCACAATTTACTTCCCGACCTATCTTTGTATTGTCGGCAAATCGAGCAACAATACCTTCAGTCCCTTCATCCAAGTCATTTATATAAATTGTAAATGGTTGCGATCCCAGCACTGATCCCCGTGGCACACCACATATCACGTCCTGCCAATCAGAAATTGACCCATTCATTCCTATTCTCTATTTCCTTTTAGTTAGTCAATCTTCAATCTGTGCCAACATGTTACACCCTACAACATGAGTTTTTATTTTCTCAATAACCTTTGATGAAATGCCTTCTGGAAATCTAAGTACAGCACATCAACTTATTCCCCTTTATCCGTACTTCTTTATTCAAAGGCCTCCAATAAATTGGATAAACATAACTTTCCTTTCACAAAACCATGTTGACTCTGCTCGATTACCGTGAGCTTATCCAAGTCCCCTGCGAGAACCTTTAATCATAGCTTCTAACATTTTCCCAATTTCAGATGTTCAGCTGGCCTGTAGATTCCTGTTTTCTGTCTCCATTTGTGAATAAAGGAGTTACATTTGCTATTTCCCCATTTGATAGAACCTTAGATGTTTAAATATAAACCCTTTATTGGTAGGCTTTAACTATGTCCAGTTCCAGGATGCTGCTCCACTATACAGGCTGGAAGAGTTCTTCGAGAGTCTGTTACCATGTGACTGCATATATCATACTGAGAATGGTGCTATTCCTCTGTCCCACGTTAACCTTTGCTCTGCCAAGTGCCTTCGCATTACAATGGCATGCAGGCATTGCGATGAATCGTTACATGTTATATATCTTATATATCATGTTATATGCCGTGGACAGCATGGTAGCACAGTGGGTAGCACAGTTGCTTCACAGCTCCAAGGTCCCGGGTTCGATTCCCGGCTTGGGTCACTGTCTGTGTGGAGTCTGCACGTTCTCCCCGTGTCTGCGTGGGTTTCCTCCGGGTGCACCGGTTTCCTCCCACAGTCCAAAGATGTGCAGGTTAGGTGGATTGGCCATGCTAAATAGCCCTTAGTGTCCAAAAAGGTTAGATGGGGTTACTGGGTTACAGGGGTAAGGTTGAGGTGTGGGCTTAAGTAGGGTGCTCTTTCCAAGGGCCGGTGCAGACCCGATGGGCCAAATGGCCTCCTTCTGCACTGTAAATTCTATGTCTATGTCTATATCATATTAGTGGCAGAAATATTATTAAAAGCCCTGGTTTAAAATACATACAGGAAGTGTGTCTACTAAAGCTGTAATTAAGGAATCGTAAAAGGTAAGGTAATGATTATTTTACGTGTTTACAGAGAGATGGCTAATGGAATATTGTTTTGATTGCTGGAGATTCCCTAGAGAATAGATAATGTATGAGGATTGCATTTGGTCCTAGCTAAGCAGGCGGTGGAACATCTTAGTGGGATGCAGATGACGTAATTTTTAAAAACAATTCCAATTAAGGGGCAACTTGGCGTGGCCAATTCACCTATCCTGCAAATCTTTGGGTTGTGGGGGTGAGACCCACACAGATAGGGGGAGAATGTACAAACCCCAAACGGACAGTGACCCGGGGCCGGGGATCAAACCTGGATCCACGGCGCCATGACAGATGATGTAATTAATGGCAAGAGCCAGGTCTGTCTGTCGTTTGCAGTTTTTCCAATGCTGGTGGGTTGAGCAGAAGAATCTGACAAGACAGAAGGATTTTCAGGTTGTTCCTGAAAAGGATCCATATCTCCGAAGGTCTGCACAGATAATCAGGTAACCTGTTTTTTCAAAGTTAATCATAATATGTGAACTGTTTGGGTTGCTTAATTGGAATTAGTGCCAGGTGCAGATAGTAAGTTAATGTTTTTCCTGATGTTTTTAGAACCGTTCAACTGATAATTGCAAAGTTATTTCTTCGATGTAAATGTGGCAAATTCTGTGTTTAAATTAAAGTTTATTTTAACATAAAAGATGGGGTGAAGTATCCTTTCCTCAAAGTTTTACAGATATAAAAATTATATGGGGTTCTCGTCTGGTAGCCTAACACAAGTTGGGGCCTGGCCTGGTATCTTAACACAAGTTGGGGTCTGGCCTGGTAGCCTAACACAAGTTGGGGTTTGGCCTGGTAGCCTAAGACAAGTTCAGTCTGGCCTGGTATCCTAACACAAGTTGAGTCTGGCCTGGTATCCAAACACAAGGTGAGTCTGGCCTGGTATCCTAACACAAGTTGAGTCTGGCCTGGTATCCTAACACAAGTTGGGGTTTGGCTTGGTAGCCTAACACAAGGTGGGGTCTGGCCTGGTATCCGAACACAAGTTGGGATTTGGCCTGGTACCTAACACAAGTTGGGGCCTGGCCTGGTATCTTAACACAAGTTGGGGTCTGGCCTGGTATCCTAACACAAGTTGAGTCTGGCCTGGTAGCCTAACACAAGTTGAGTCTGGCCTGGTATCCTAACACAAGTTGGGGTTTGGCCTGGTACCTAACACAAGTTGGGGTTTGGCCTGGTATCCGAACACAAGTTGGGGTCTGGCCTGGTATCCTAAGACAAGTTGGGGTTTGGCCTGGTAGCCTAACACAAGTTGAGTCTGGCCTGGTATCCTAACACTAGTTGGGTTCAGGCCTGGTATCCTAACACAAGCTGGGGTCTGGCCTGGTATCCTAACACAATGTGGGGGTTGGCCTGGTAGCCTAACACAAGTTGGGCTTTGGCCTGGTATCCTAACACAAGGTGGGGTCTGGCCTGGTATCCTAACACAAGCTGGGGTCTGGCCTGGTATCCTAACACAATGTGGGGGTTGGCCTGGTAGCCCAACACAAGTTGGGCTTTGGCCTGGTAGCCTAACACAAGTTGAGTCTGGCCTGGTATCCTAACACAAGTTGGGGTCAGGCCTGGTATCCTAACACAAGCTGGGGTCTGGCCTGGTACCCTAACACAAGTTGGGGTCAGGCCTGGTATCCAAACACAAGTTGAGTCTGGCCTGGTATCCTAACACAAGTTCAGTCTGGCCTGGCAGGCTAACACAAGTTGAGTCTGGCCTGGTAGCCTAACACAAGTTGAGTCTGGCCTGGTATCCTAACACAAGTTGAGTCTGGCCTGGTAGTCTAACACAAGCTGAGTCTGGCCTGGTAGCCTAACAGAAGTTGGGGTCTGGCCTGGTAGCCTAACACAAGTTGAATCTGGCCTGGTAGCCTAACACAAGTTGGGGTTTGGCCTGGTATCCGAACACAAGTTGGGGTCTGGCCTGGTATCCTAAGACAAGTTGGGGTTTGGCCTGGTAGCCTAACACAAGTTGAGTCTGGCCTGGTATCCTAACACTAGTTGGGTTCAGGCCTGGTATCCTAACACAAGCTGGGGTCTGGCCTGGTATCCTAACACAATGTGGGGGTTGGCCTGGTAGCCTAACACAAGTTGGGGTTTGGCCTGGTAGCCTAACACAAGTTGGGCTTTGGCCTGGTATCCTAACACAAGGTGGGGTCTGGCCTGGTATCCTAACACAAGCTGGGGTCTGGCCTGGTATCCTAACACAATGTGGGGGTTGGCCTGGTAGCCCAACACAAGTTGGGCTTTGGCCTGGTAGCCTAACACAAGTTGAGTCTGGCCTGGTATCCTAACACAAGTTGGGGTCAGGCCTGGTATACTAACACAAGCTGGGGTCTGGCCTGGTACCCTAACACAAGTTGGGGTCAGGCCTGGTATCCAAACACAAGTTGAGTCTGGCCTGGTATCCTAACACAAGTTGAGTCTGGCCTGGCAGGCTAACACAAGTTGAGTCTGGCCTGGTAGCCTAACACAAGTTGAGTCTGGCCTGGTATCCTAACACAAGTTGAGTCTGGCCTGGTAGTCTAACACAAGCTGAGTCTGGCCTGGTAGCCTAACAGAAGTTGGGGTCTGGCCTGGTAGCCTAACACAAGTTGAATCTGGCCTGGTAGCCTAACACAAGTTGGGGTCTGGCCTGGTAGCCTAACACAAGTTGAATCTGGCCTGGTAGCGTAACACAAGTTGAGTCTGGCCTGGTATCCTAACACGAGTTGAGTCTGGCCTGGTATCCTAACACAAGTTGAGTCTGGCCTGGTATCCTAACACAAGTTGAGTCTGGCCTGGTAGCCTAACACAAGTTGAGTCTGGCCTGGTATCCTAACACAAGTTGAGTCTGGCCTGGTATCCTAACACAAGTTGAGTCTGGCCTGGTAGCCTAACACAAGTTGAGTCTGGCCTGGTATCCTAACACAAGTTGGGGTTTGGCCTGGTATCCTAACACAAGTTGAGTCCGGCCTGGTATCCTAACACAAGTTGAGTCTGGCCTGGTAGCCTAAAACAAGATGGGGTTTGGCCTGGTATCCTAACACAAGTTGAGTCTGGCCTGGTAGCCTAAGACAAGATGGGGTTTGGCCTGGTATCCTAACACAAGTTGAGTCCGGCCTGGTATCCTAACACAAGTTGAGTCCGGCCTGGTAGCCTAACACAAGTTGGGGTTTGGCCTGGTAGCCGAACACAAGTTGGGGTTTGGCATGGTATCCTAACACAAGTTGAGTCTGGCCTAGTAGCCTAACACAAGGTGGGGACTAGCCTGGTATCCTAACACAAGCTGGGGTTTGGCCTGGTATCCTAACATAAGTTGAGTCTGGCCTGGTATCCTAACACAAGTTGAGTCCGGCCTGGTAGCCTAACACAAGTTGGGGTTTGGCCTGGTAGCCGAACACAAGTTGGGGTTTGGCCTGGTATCCTAACACAAGTTGAGTCTGGCCTGGTAGCCTAACACAAGGTGGGGACTAGCCTGGTATCCTAACACAAGTTGGGGTTTGGCCTGGTAGCCGAACACAAGTTGGGGTTTGGCCTGGTAGCCTAACACAAGTTGGGGTTTGGCCTGGTAGCCTAACACAAGTTGGAGTTTGGCCTGGTATCCTAACACAAGTTGAGTCTGGCCTGGTAGCCTAACACAAGGTGGGGACTAGCCTGGTATCCTAACACAAGCTGGGGTTTGGCCTGGTATCCTAACACAAGTTGAGTCTGGCCTGGTATCCTAACACAAGTTGAGTCCGGCCTGGTAGCCTAACACAAGTTGGGGTTTGGCCTGGTAGCCGAACACAAGTTGGGGTTTGGCCTGGTATCCTAACACAAGTTGAGTCTGGCCTGGTAGCCTAACACAAGGTGGGGACTAGCCTGGTATCCTAACAAAAGTTGGGGTTTGGCCTGGTAGCCGAACACAAGTTGGGGTTTGGCCTGGTAGCCTAACACAAGTTGGGGTTTGGCCTGGTAGCCTAACACAAGTTGGGGTTTGGCCTGGTAGCCTAACACAAGGTGGGGACTAGCCTGGTATCCTAACAAAAGTTGGGGTTTGGCCTGGTAGCCGAACACAAGTTGGGGTTTGGCCTGGTAGCCTAACACAAGTTGGGGTTTGGCCTGGTAGCCTAACACAAGTTGGGGTTTGGCCTGGTAGCCTAACACAAGCTGGGGTCTGGCCTGGTATCCTAACACAAGGTGGGGTCTGGCCTGGTAGCCTAACACAAGTTGGGATTTGGCCTGGTAGCCTAACACAAGTTGGGGTTTGGCCTGGTAGCCTAACACAAGTTGGGGTTTGGCCTGGTAGCCTAACACAAGTTGAGTCTGGCCTGGTATCCTAACACAAGTTGGGGTTTGGCCTGGTAGCCTAACACAAGTTGGGGTTTGGCCTGGTAGCCTAACACAAGTTTGAGTCTGGCCTGGTATCCTAACATAAGTTGGGGTTTGGCCTGGTAGCCTAACACAAGTTGGGGTTTGGCCTGGTAGCCTAACACAAGTTGGGGTTTGGCCTGGTAGCCTAACACAAGGTGGGGACTAGCCTGGTATCCTAACAAAAGTTGGGGTTTGGCCTGGTAGCCGAACACAAGTTGGGGTTTGGCCTGGTAGCCTAACACAAGTTGGGGTTTGGCCTGGTAGCCTAACACAAGTTGGGGTTTGGCCTGGTAGCCTAACACAAGCTGGGGTCTGGCCTGGTATCCTAACACAAGGTGGGGTCTGGCCTGGTATCCTAACACAAGTTGGGGTTTGGCCTGGTAGCCTAACACAAGTTGGGGTTTGGCCTGGTAGCCTAACACAAGTTGGGGTTTGGCCTGGTAGCCTAACACAAGTTGGGGTTTGGCCTGGTAGCCTAACACAAGTTGAGTCTGGCCTGGTATCCTAACACAAGTTGGGGTTTGGCCTGGTAGCCTAACACAAGTTGGGGTTTGGCCTGGTAGCCTAACACAAGTTTGAGTCTGGCCTGGTATCCTAACATAAGTTGGGGTTTGGCCTGGTAGCCTAACACAAGTTGGGGTTTGGCCTGGTAGCCTAACACAAGTTGGGGTTTGGCCTGGTAGCCTAACACAAGGTGGGGACTAGCCTGGTATCCTAACAAAAGTTGGGGTTTGGCCTGGTAGCCGAACACAAGTTGGGGTTTGGCCTGGTAGCCTAACACAAGTTGGGGTTTGGCCTGGTAGCCTAACACAAGTTGGGGTTTGGCCTGGTAGCCTAACACAAGCTGGGGTCTGGCCTGGTATCCTAACACAAGGTGGGGTCTGGCCTGGTATCCTAACACAAGTTGGGGTTTGGCCTGGTAGCCTAACACAAGTTGGGGTTTGGCCTGGTAGCCTAACACAAGTTGGGGTTTGGCCTGGTAGCCTAACACAAGTTGGGGTTTGGCCTGGTAGCCTAACACAAGTTGAGTCTGGCCTGGTATCCTAACATAAGTTGGGGTTTGGCCTGGTAGCCTAACACAAGTTGGGGTTTGGCCTGGTAGCCTAACACAAGTTGAGTCTGGCCTGGTAGCCTAACACAAGTTGGGGTTTGGCCTGGTACCTAACACAAGTTGGGGTTTTCCTGGTAGCCTAACACAAGTTGGGGTTTGGCCTGGTAGCCTAACACAAGTTGAGTCTGGCCTGGTAGCCTAACACAAGTTGAGTCTGGCCTGATATCCTAACACAAGTTGAGTCTGGCCTGGAAGCCTAACACAAGGTGGGGTCTGGCCTGGTATCCTAACACAAGTTGAATCTGGCCAGGTATCCTAACACAAGTTGAGTATGGCCTGGTATCCTAACACAAGGTGGGGCCTGGCCTGGTATCCTAACACAAGTTTGGTCTGGCCTGGTATCCTAACACAAGGTGGGGTCTGGCCTGGTATCCTAACACAAGTTGGGGTTTGGCCTGGTAGCCTAACACAAGTTGAGTCTGGCCTGGTAGCCTAACACAAGTTTGGTCTGGCCTGGTATCCTAACACAAGCTGGGGTCTGGCCTGGTATCCTAACACAAGGTGGGGTCTGGCCTGGTAGCCTAACACAAGTTGGGGTTTGGCCTGGTAGCCTAACACAAGTTGGGGTTTGGCCTGGTAGCCTAACACAAGTTGGGGTTTGGCCTGGTAGCCTAACACAAGTTGAGTCTGGCCTGGTATCCTAACACAAGTTGGGGTTTGGCCTGGTAGCCTAACACAAGTTGGGGTTTGGCCTGGTAGCCTAACACAAGTTGAGTCTGGCCTGGTAGCCTAACACAAGTTGGGGTTTGGCCTGGTAGCCTAACACAAGTTGGGGTTTGGCCTGGTAGCCTAACACAAGCTGGGGTCTGGCCTGGTATCCTAACACAAGGTGGGGTCTGGCCTGGTATCCTAACACAAGTTGGGGTTTGGCCTGGTAGCCTAACACAAGTTGGGGTTTGGCCTGGTAGCCTAACACAAGTTGGGGTTTGGCCTGGTAGCCTAACACAAGTTGAGTCTGGCCTGGTATCCTAACACAAGTTGGGGTTTGGCCTGGTAGCCTAACACAAGTTGGGGTTTGGCCTGGTAGCCTAACACAAGTTGAGTCTGGCCTGGTAGCCTAACACAAGTTGAGTCTGGCCTGATATCCTAACACAAGTTGAGGCTGGCCTGGAAGCCTAACACAAGGTGGGGTCTGGCCTGGTATCCTAACACAAGTTGAATCTGGCCAGGTATCCTAACACAAGTTGAGTATGGCCTGGTATCCTAACACAAGTTGGGGCCTGGCCTGGTATCCTAACACAAGTTTGGTCTGGCCTGGTATCCTAACACAAGGTGGGGTCTGGCCTGGTATCCTAACACAAGTTGGGGTTTGGCCTGGTAGCCTAACACAAGTTGAGTCTGGCCTGGTAGCCTAACACAAGTTTGGTCTGGCCTGGTATCCTAACACAAGGTGGGGTCTGGCCTGGTATCCTAACACAAGTTGAATCTGGCCAGGTATCCTAACACAAGTTGAGTATGGCCTGGTATCCTAACACAAGTTGAGTCTGGCCTGGTATCCTAACACAAGCTGGGGTCTGGCCTGGTATCCTAACACAAGTTGAATCTGGCCAGGTATCCTAACACAAGTTGAGTATGGCCTGGACGCCTAACACAAGTTGAGTCTGGCCTGGTATCCTAACACAAGGTGGGGTCTGGCCTGGTATCCTAACACAAGTTGAGTCTGGCCTGGACGCCTAACACAAGTTGAGTCTGGCCTGGATGCCTAACACAAGTTGAGTCTGGCCTGGACGCCTAACACAAGTTGAGTCTGGCCTGGTATCCTAACACAAGCTGGGGTCTGGCCTGGTATCCTAACACAAGGTGGGGTCTGGCCTGGTATCCTAACACAAGGTGGGGTCTGGCTTGGTATCCTAACACAAGCTGGGGTCTGGCCTGGTATCCTAACACAAGGTGGGGTCTGGCCCGGTATCCTAACACAAGGTGGGGCCTGGCCTGGTATCCTAACACAAGTTGAATCTGGCCAGGTATCGTAACATAAGTTGGGGTCTGGCCTGGTATCCTAACACAAGTTGAATCTGGCCTGGTATCCTAACACAAGTTGGGGTCTGGCCTGGTATCCTAACACAAGTTGAGTCTGGCCTGGTATCCTAACACAAGTTGAATCTGGCCTGGTATCCTAACACAAGTTGGGGTCTGGCCTGGTATCCTAACACAAGTTGAGTCTGGCCTGGTATCCTAACACAAGTTGAGTCTGGCCTGGTATCCTAACACAAGTTGGGGTCTGGCCTGGTATCCTAACACAAGTTGAGTCTGGCCTGGTAGCCTAACACAAGTTGGGGTTTGGCCTGGTATCCTAACACAAGTTGGGGTTTGGCCTGGTAGCCTAACACAAGTTGAGTCTGGCCTGGTAGCCTAACACAAGTTGAGTCTGGCCTGGTATCCTAACACAAGTTGGGGTTTGGCCTGGTATCCTAACACAAGTTGAGTCCGGCCTGGTATCCTAACACAAGTTGAGTCTGGCCTGGTATCCTAACACAAGTTGAGTCTGGCCTGGTAGCCTAAGACAAGATGGGGTTTGGCCTGGTATCCTAACACAAGTTGAGTCTGGCCTGGTAGCCTAAGACAAGATGGGGTTTGGCCTGGTATCCTAACACAAGTTGAGTCCGGCCTGGTATCCTAACACAAGTTGAGTCCGGCCTGGTAGCCTAACACAAGTTGGGGTTTGGCCTGGTAGCCGAACACAAGTTGGGGTTTGGCATGGTATCCTAACACAAGTTGAGTCTGGCCTGGTAGCCTAACACAAGGTGGGGACTAGCCTGGTATCCTAACACAAGCTGGGGTTTGGCCTGGTATCCTAACACAAGTTGAGTCTGGCCTGGTATCCTAACACAAGTTGAGTCCGGCCTGGTAGCCTAACACAAGTTGGGGTTTGGCCTGGTAGCCGAACACAAGTTGGGGTTTGGCCTGGTATCCTAACACAAGTTGAGTCTGGCCTGGTAGCCTAACACAAGGTGGGGACTAGCCTGGTATCCTAACACAAGTTGGGGTTTGGCCTGGTAGCCGAACACAAGTTGGGGTTTGGCCTGGTAGCCTAACACAAGTTGGGGTTTGGCCTGGTAGCCTAACACAAGTTGGAGTTTGGCCTGGTATCCTAACACAAGTTGAGTCTGGCCTGGTAGCCTAACACAAGGTGGGGACTAGCCTGGTAGCCTAACACAAGGTGGGGACTAGCCTGGTATCCTAACACAAGCTGGGGTTTGGCCTGGTATCCTAACACAAGTTGAGTCTGGCCTGGTAGCCTAACACAAGGTGGGGACTAGCCTGGTATCCTAACAAAAGTTGGGGTTTGGCCTGGTAGCCGAACACAAGTTGGGGTTTGGCCTGGTAGCCTAACACAAGTTGGGGTTTGGCCTGGTAGCCTAACACAAGTTGGGGTTTGGCCTGGTAGCCTAACACAAGGTGGGGACTAGCCTGGTATCCTAACAAAAGTTGGGGTTTGGCCTGGTAGCCTAACACAAGTTGGGGTTTGGCCTGGTAGCCTAACACAAGTTGGGGTTTGGCCTGGTAGCCTAACACAAGTTGGGGTTTGGCCTGGTAGCCTAACACAAGCTGGGGTCTGGCCTGGTATCCTAACACAAGGTGGGGTCTGGCCTGGTAGCCTAACACAAGTTGGGGTTTGGCCTGGTAGCCTAACACAAGTTGGGGTTTGGCCTGGTAGCCTAACACAAGTTGGGGTTTGGCCTGGTAGCCTAACACAAGTTGAGTCTGGCCTGGTATCCTAACACAAGTTGGGGTTTGGCCTGGTAGCCTAACACAAGTTGGGGTTTGGCCTGGTAGCCTAACACAAGTTGAGTCTGGCCTGGTAGCCTAACACAGGTTGGGGTTTGGCCTGGTAGCCTAACACAAGTTGGGGTTTGGCCTGGTAGCCTAACACAAGCTGGGGTCTGGCCTGGTATCCTAACACAAGGTGGGGTCTGGCCTGGTATCCTAACACAAGTTGGGGTTTGGCCTGGTAGCCTAACACAAGTTGGGGTTTGGCCTGGTAGCCTAACACAAGTTGGGGTTTGGCCTGGTAGCCTAACACAAGTTGAGTCTGGCCTGGTATCCTAACACAAGTTGGGGTTTGGCCTGGTAGCCTAACACAAGTTGGGGTTTGGCCTGGTAGCCTAACACAAGTTGAGTCTGGCCTGGTATCCTAACATAAGTTGGGGTTTGGCCTGGTAGCCTAACACAAGTTGGGGTTTGGCCTGGTAGCCTAACACAAGTTGAGTCTGGCCTGGTAGCCTAACACAAGTTGGGGTTTGGCCTGGTACCTAACACAAGTTGGGGTTTTCCTGGTAGCCTAACACAAGTTGGGGTTTGGCCTGGTAGCCTAACACAAGTTGAGTCTGGCCTGGTAGCCTAACACAAGTTGAGTCTGGCCTGATATCCTAACACAAGTTGAGTCTGGCCTGGAAGCCTAACACAAGGTGGGGTCTGGCCTGGTATCCTAACACAAGTTGAATCTGGCCAGGTATCCTAACACAAGTTGAGTATGGCCTGGTATCCTAACACAAGTTGGGGCCTGGCCTGGTATCCTAACACAAGTTTGGTCTGGCCTGGTATCCTAACACAAGGTGGGGTCTGGCCTGGTATCCTAACACAAGTTGGGGTTTGGCCTGGTAGCCTAACACAAGTTGAGTCTGGCCTGGTAGCCTAACACAAGTTTGGTCTGGCCTGGTATCCTAACACAAGGTGGGGTCTGGCCTGGTATCCTAACACAAGTTGAATCTGGCCAGGTATCCTAACACAAGTTGAGTATGGCCTGGTATCCTAACACAAGTTGAGTCTGGCCTGGTATCCTAACACAAGCTGGGGTCTGGCCTGGTATCCTAACACAAGTTGAATCTGGCCAGGTATCCTAACACAAGTTGAGTATGGCCTGGACGCCTAACACAAGTTGAGTCTGGCCTGGTATCCTAACACAAGGTGGGGTCTGGCCTGGTATCCGAACACAAGTTGAGTCTGGCCTGGACGCCTAACACAAGTTGAGTCTGGCCTGGATGCCTAACACAAGTTGAGTCTGGCCTGGACGCCTAACACAAGTTGAGTCTGGCCTGGTATCCTAACACAAGCTGGGGTCTGGCCTGGTATCCTAACACAAGGTGGGGTCTGGCCTGGTATCCTAACACAAGGTGGGGTCTGGCTTGGTATCCTAACACAAGCTGGGGTCTGGCCTGGTATCCTAACACAAGGTGGGGTCTGGCCCGGTATCCTAACACAAGGTGGGGCCTGGCCTGGTATCCTAACACAAGTTGAATCTGGCCAGGTATCGTAACATAAGTTGGGGTTTGGCCTGGTAGCCGAACACAAGTTGGGGTTTGGCCTGGTAGCCTAACACAAGTTGGGGTTTGGCCTGGTAGCCTAACACAAGTTGGGGTTTGGCCTGGTAGCCTAACACAAGGTGGGGACTAGCCTGGTATCCTAACAAAAGTTGGGGTTTGGCCTGGTAGCCGAACACAAGTTGGGGTTTGGCCTGGTAGCCTAACACAAGTTGGGGTTTGGCCTGGTAGCCTAACACAAGTTGGGGTTTGGCCTGGTAGCCTAACACAAGCTGGGGTCTGGCCTGGTATCCTAACACAAGGTGGGGTCTGGCCTGGTAGCCTAACACAAGTTGGGGTTTGGCCTGGTAGCCTAACACAAGTTGGGGTTTGGCCTGGTAGCCTAACACAAGTTGGGGTTTGGCCTGGTAGCCTAACACAAGTTGAGTCTGGCCTGGTAGCCTAACACAAGTTGAGTCTGGCCTGATATCCTAACACAAGTTGAGTCTGGCCTGGAAGCCTAACACAAGGTGGGGTCTGGCCTGGTATCCTAACACAAGTTGAATCTGGCCAGGTATCCTAACACAAGTTGAGTATGGCCTGGTATCCTAACACAAGTTGGGGCCTGGCCTGGTATCCTAACACAAGTTTGGTCTGGCCTGGTATCCTAACACAAGGTGGGGTCTGGCCTGGTATCCTAACACAAGTTGGGGTTTGGCCTGGTAGCCTAACACAAGTTGAGTCTGGCCTGGTAGCCTAACACAAGTTTGGTCTGGCCTGGTATCCTAACACAAGGTGGGGTCTGGCCTGGTATCCTAACACAAGTTGAATCTGGCCAGGTATCCTAACACAAGTTGAGTATGGCCTGGTATCCTAACACAAGTTGAGTCTGGCCTGGTATCCTAACACAAGCTGGGGTCTGGCCTGGTATCCTAACACAAGTTGAATCTGGCCAGGTATCCTAACACAAGTTGAGTATGGCCTGGACGCCTAACACAAGTTGAGTCTGGCCTGGTATCCTAACACAAGGTGGGGTCTGGCCTGGTATCCTAACACAAGTTGAGTCTGGCCTGGTCGCCTAACACAAGTTGAGTCTGGCCTGGATGCCTAACACAAGTTGAGTCTGGCCTGGACGCCTAACACAAGTTGAGTCTGGCCTGGTATCCTAACACAAGCTGGGGTCTGGCCTGGTATCCTAACACAAGGTGGGGTCTGGCCTGGTATCCTAACACAAGGTGGGGTCTGGCTTGGTATCCTAACACAAGCTGGGGTCTGGCCTGGTATCCTAACACAAGGTGGGGTCTGGCCCGGTATCCTAACACAAGGTGGGGCCTGGCCTGGTATCCTAACACAAGTTGAATCTGGCCAGGTATCGTAACATAAGTTGGGGTCTGGCCTGGTATCCTAACACAAGTTGAATCTGGCCTGGTATCCTAACACAAGTTGGGGTCTGGCCTGGTATCCTAACACAAGTTGAGTCTGGCCTGGTATCCTAACACAAGTTGAATCTGGCCTGGTATCCTAACACAAGTTGGGGTCTGGCCTGGTATCCTAACACAAGTTGAGTCTGGCCTGGTATCCTAACACAAGTTGAGTCTGGCCTGGTATCCTAACACAAGTTGAGTCTGGCCTGGTAGCCTAACACAAGTTGAGTCTGGCCTGGTAGCCTAACACAAGTTGGGGTTTGGCCTGGTAGCCGAACACAAGTTGGGGTTTGGCCTGGTATCCTAACACAAGTTGAGTCTGGCCTGGTAGCCTAACACAAGGTGGGGACTAGCCTGGTATCCTAACACAAGTTGGGGTTTGGCCTGGTAGCCGAACACAAGTTGGGGTTTGGCCTGGTAGCCTAACACAAGTTGGGGTTTGGCCTGGTAGCCTAACACAAGTTGGAGTTTGGCCTGGTATCCTAACACAAGTTGAGTCTGGCCTGGTAGCCTAACACAAGGTGGGGACTAGCCTGGTATCCTAACACAAGCTGGGGTTTGGCCTGGTATCCTAACACAAGTTGAGTCTGGCCTGGTATCCTAACACAAGTTGAGTCCGGCCTGGTAGCCTAACACAAGTTGGGGTTTGGCCTGGTAGCCGAACACAAGTTGGGGTTTGGCCTGGTATCCTAACACAAGTTGAGTCTGGCCTGGTAGCCTAACACAAGGTGGGGACTAGCCTGGTATCCTAACAAAAGTTGGGGTTTGGCCTGGTAGCCGAACACAAGTTGGGGTTTGGCCTGGTAGCCTAACACAAGTTGGGGTTTGGCCTGGTAGCCTAACACAAGTTGGGGTTTGGCCTGGTAGCCTAACACAAGGTGGGGACTAGCCTGGTATCCTAACAAAAGTTGGGCTTTGGCCTGGTAGCCGAACACAAGTTGGGGTTTGGCCTGGTAGCCTAACACAAGTTGGGGTTTGGCCTGGTAGCCTAACACAAGTTGGGGTTTGGCCTGGTAGCCTAACACAAGCTGGGGTCTGGCCTGGTATCCTAACACAAGGTGGGGTCTGGCCTGGTAGCCTAACACAAGTTGGGGTTTGGCCTGGTAGCCTAACACAAGTTGGGGTTTGGCCTGGTAGCCTAACACAAGTTGGGGTTTGGCCTGGTAGCCTAACACAAGTTGAGTCTGGCCTGGTATCCTAACACAAGTTGGGGTTTGGCCTGGTAGCCTAACACAAGTTGGGGTTTGGCCTGGTAGCCTAACACAAGTTGAGTCTGGCCTGGTAGCCTAACACAAGTTGGGGTTTGGCCTGGTAGCCTAACACAAGTTGGGGTTTGGCCTGGTAGCCTAACACAAGCTGGGGTCTGGCCTGGTATCCTAACACAAGGTGGGGTCTGGCCTGGTATCCTAACACAAGTTGGGGTTTGGCCTGGTAGCCTAACACAAGTTGGGGTTTGGCCTGGTAGCCTAACACAAGTTGGGGTTTGGCCTGGTAGCCTAACACAAGTTGAGTCTGGCCTGGTATCCTAACACAAGTTGGGGTTTGGCCTGGTAGCCTAACACAAGTTGGGGTTTGGCCTGGTAGCCTAACACAAGTTGAGTCTGGCCTGGTATCCTAACATAAGTTGGGGTTTGGCCTGGTAGCCTAACACAAGTTGGGGTTTGGCCTGGTAGCCTAACACAAGTTGAGTCTGGCCTGGTAGCCTAACACAAGTTGGGGTTTGGCCTGGTACCTAACACAAGTTGGGGTTTTCCTGGTAGCCTAACAAGTTGGGGTTTGGCCTGGTAGCCTAACACAAGTTGAGTCTGGCCTGGTAGCCTAACACAAGTTGAGTCTGGCCTGATATCCTAACACAAGTTGAGTCTGGCCTGGAAGCCTAACACAAGGTGGGGTCTGGCCTGGTATCCTAACACAAGTTGAATCTGGCCAGGTATCCTAACACAAGTTGAGTATGGCCTGGTATCCTAACACAAGTTGGGGCCTGGCCTGGTATCCTAACACAAGTTTGGTCTGGCCTGGTATCCTAACACAAGGTGGGGTCTGGCCTGGTATCCTAACACAAGTTGGGGTTTGGCCTGGTAGCCTAACACAAGTTGAGTCTGGCCTGGTAGCCTAACACAAGTTTGGTCTGGCCTGGTATCCTAACACAAGGTGGGGTCTGGCCTGGTATCCTAACACAAGTTGAATCTGGCCAGGTATCCTAACACAAGTTGAGTATGGCCTGGTATCCTAACACAAGTTGAGTCTGGCCTGGTATCCTAACACAAGCTGGGGTCTGGCCTGGTATCCTAACACAAGTTGAATCTGGCCAGGTATCCTAACACAAGTTGAGTATGGCCTGGACGCCTAACACAAGTTGAGTCTGGCCTGGTATCCTAACACAAGGTGGGGTCTGGCCTGGTATCCTAACACAAGTTGAGTCTGGCCTGGACGCCTAACACAAGTTGAGTCTGGCCTGGATGCCTAACACAAGTTGAGTCTGGCCTGGACGCCTAACACAAGTTGAGTCTGGCCTGGTATCCTAACACAAGCTGGGGTCTGGCCTGGTATCCTAACACAAGGTGGGGTCTGGCCTGGTATCCTAACACAAGGTGGGGTCTGGCTTGGTATCCTAACACAAGCTGGGGTCTGGCCTGGTATCCTAACACAAGGTGGGGTCTGGCCCGGTATCCTAACACAAGGTGGGGCCTGGCCTGGTATCCTAACACAAGTTGAATCTGGCCAGGTATCGTAACATAAGTTGGGGTCTGGCCTGGTATCCTAACACAAGTTGAATCTGGCCTGGTATCCTAACACAAGTTGGGGTCTGGCCTGGTATCCTAACACAAGTTGAGTCTGGCCTGGTATCCTAACACAAGTTGAATCTGGCCTGGTATCCTAACACAAGTTGGGGTCTGGCCTGGTATCCTAACACAAGTTGAGTCTGGCCTGGTATCCTAACACAAGTTGAGTCTGGCCTGGTATCCTAACACAAGTTGGGGTCTGGCCTGGTATCCTAACACAAGTTGAGTCTGGCCTGGTAGCCTAACACAAGTTGGGGTTTGGCCTGGTAGCCTAACACACGTTGGGGTTTGGCCTGGTAGCCTAACACAAGTTGAGTCTGGCCTGGTATCCTAACACAAGTTGAGTCTGGCCTGGTATCCTAACACAAGTTGGGGTCTGGCCTGGTATCCTAACACAAGTTGGGGTCCAGCCTGGTATCCTAACACAAGGTGAGTCTGGCCTGGTAGTCTAACACAAGTTGAGTCTGGCCTGGTATCCTAACACAAGTTGGGGTCCAGCCTGGTATCCTAACACAAGGTGAGTCTGGCCTGGTATCCTAACACAAGTTGAGTCTGGCCTGTTAGCCTAACACAAGTTGAGTCTGGCCTGGTATTCTAACACAAGTTGAATCTGGCCTGGTATCCTAACACAATTGAGTCTGGCCTGGTATCCTAACACAGTTGAGTCTGGCCTGGTAGCCTAACACAAGTTGAGTCTGGCCTGGTATCCTAACACAAGCTGGGGTCTGACCTGGTAGCCTAACACAAGGTGGGGTCTGGCCTGGTAGCCTAACAAAAGTTGAGTCTGGCCTGGTATCCTAACACAAGTTGGGGTCTGGCCTTGTATCCTAACACAAGTTGAGTCTGGCCTGGTAGCCTAACACAAGTTGGGGTCTGACCTTGTATCCTAACACAAGTTGAGTCTGGCCTGGTATCCTAACACAAGTTGAGTCTGGCCTGGTAGCCTAACACAAGGTGGGGTCTGGCCTGCTATCCTAACACAAGTTGAGTCTGGCCTGGTATCCTAACACAAGTTGAGTCTGGCCTGGTAGCCTAACACAAGTTGAGTCTGGCCTGGTAGCCTAACACAAGGTGGGGTCTGGCCTGCTATCCTAACACAAGTTGAGTCTGGCCTGGTAGCCTAACACAAGTTGGGGTCTGACCTTGTATCCTAACACAAGTTGAGTCTGGCCTGGTAGCCTAACACAAGTTGAGTCTGGCCTGCTATCCTAACACAAGTTGAGTCTGGCCTGGTATCCTAACACAAGTTGAGTCTGGCCTGGTATCCTAACACAACTTGAGTCTGGCCTGGTAGCCTAACACAAGGTGGGGTCTGGCCTGCTATCCTAACACAAGTTGAGTCTGGCCTGGTATCCTAACATAGTTGAGTCTGGCCTGGTAGCCTAACACAAGTTGAGTCTCACCTGGTATCCTAACACAAGCTGGGGTCTTACCTTGTATCCTAACACAAGTTGAGTCTGGCCTGGTATCCTAACACAAGTTAACACAAGTTGAGTCTGGCCTGCTATCCTAACACAAGTTGAGTCTGGCCTGGTATCCTAACACAAGTTGAGTCTGGCCTGGTATCCTAACACAAGTTAACACAAGTTGAGTCTGGCCTGCTATCCTAACACAAGTTGAGTCTGGCCTGGTAGACTAACACAAGTTGAGTCTGTCCTGGTAGCCTAACACAAGGTGGGATACCAGCACCTGGAATCAAATCCTCTCGTGTGTGTTCGGAATATACAAAAAAGGAGTAGCAGGACGCCACTCGGCCCCTCGAGTCTTCTCCCCCGTTCAGTAAGATCCTGGCTGATCGGATTGTTTCAAATTCCATATTCCCATCTACCCCTGATGTTAGGAGGAAAAGTCTGGAAATGGCGAGGATTAAAACCCTCCAGGGCTTTAGTCTGGACACGGAGCATAACGCACAGCTTTAACGGTGAAGAGATATAAGCCGTGATTGTACCACCCCCTCCGCCACCTGGCGGGATATTCCGGTCCAGTCTAACCGAACTGAATGGAGATTTAAATGACCCGCTGCATCAGCTGGGGGATTGGTGGGGGTGCGGGTGAGGGGGGGGCACGCCGCGATGGGTCAGACAGTGCCAGGGTACTCCCCGGGCATGACCCTCTCCCGGTGGGGATGTCCTCAGCTGAGTGCCTCCAGCAGGTTCTGCTCACCAGATGCACGTTGTGGGGGACCTGTTGTGATTGGCGTTGCCGTTCCCTCAGACTGTTGTGAGTGGTTAATCTAACGAAGGGGGAGGGGCTATCAGGCCTAAAGGCCGGATAATAATATTTAATTGCATTCAAATCGGAATCCCAACATTATGGGGAGGGAGAGAGGATGCAAGGCACACAAGAGCGTGCTGCAATTGGGCAAGGTTCGGAAGAGGAACAACAATTTTATGTTTGGATTGAAAACAAAATTTGCCGACTGAATTGACAGAACTTTAGTACACTGGACCGCAGGCAAACTAGGAACAGCGACAGTTCAACTTAATAACCCAATACTGTTTCAAAGGAAATTAACTATTCACAGTCACAATGCACAATACCTCATACTTACTGTGTGCAACACCTCACACTTATTGTGTGCAACACCTCACACTTATTGTGAGCAATGCCTCACGCTTACTCAGTGCAACACCTCACACTTACTCTGTGCAACCCCTCACACTTGTGTGCAACACCTCACACTTATTGTGTGCAATGCCTCACACTTACTCTGTGCAACACTTCACACTTACTCTGTGCAACACCCCACACTTATTGTGTGCAACACCTCACACTTATTGTGTGCAATGCCTCACACTTACTCTGTGCAACACCTCACACTTACTGTGTGAAACACCTCACACTTATTGTGTGCAACACCTCACACTTACTGTGCATGGCACCCTCACACTTATGGTGTGCAACATCTCACGCACTTCAATGTGCATGGCAGCGTCACACTAACTGTGCATGGCGTCCTCACACTCACTCTGTTCAACACCTCACAATCAAAGCACAGCATCTATTGCGTACACTAAGCCCAAGACACAGCACGCTCAACATTAGCAACATAAACCCATCATTGTTGATTTTTCTGAAGAATTTATTTTGCGATTTACACCAAATGACACTCCAAGTGAGGCAAATGATTCCAATGAGAAGACTGTGTGTTAAGTCTATTAATTTAAGGCTCTGGGGTAATAGGGCACGCCTTATCGCAGGCACAGTCTGCTTTGGAATTGGGATGGGATTAATTAGAGCTGCAGAGTGACACTTAAATTGGGACAGGGCTAATTCCAGCAGCGGCTAATTTACTCCGTCTTTTGAGAAATGAGCCAGCTTTCTAATTCCACTCGTGCTTACCCTTTCCTGCCCGCACCCCACGACCACCCCTGAAAAACCTTCTAACGGGAGGCCAATTCCAATCCATTCACTGGATGTTAATGAGAAACAAAAGGGCCATCTTGGTCGTATTGTAATAAATGTTTAACCCAAATGGCTAGACCTTAAGCCCGTCGGCAATCATTTTAATATGATTGCCTCAAAGTTATTAAAAAAAAATCTGAAGTAAGCTCTCTTGATATAACTTGCAATTAAACGACTGCGTTATAAATCATTTTAAAATTAGCTTCATTATTGTCAGTACAAAATTTCATGTACTTAAGACACAGCTTGGACATTATACAGCCACTTAGAATAAACCATGAAGCTCTTAATTTGATCAAGTAAATATTTTTTAAAAGCCTCTAAGACACCAGAGTTTCTAAATGCATGTAATTTGATTTTGCACTGCTCTTAACACCTGCAGTCTTGCCTCTGTCATTATGAATGTTATACAATGTCAGTAGGTCTCCTGTGCCACTGCACATGGGAAGTCAAGACTTGGTGAAAGAGGGTTCAGGCCTGGGGACTATTAGACCAGCCACACAGGCCTCACTTGACCCATTTCAATATATGCATTTTTCCACTACTTCTGACAATACTTTGAGAAAACCTACAGTATTTCTGGAAGCAGGCGAGGAGAGATGGTTGGAGGAGGCGGGAAAAAAAAATCAAGGCCTGAGATATTACATCGCCATCACTGGTGGGAGGCTACAAACACACTGTGACATGTTTACATAGGGAGTTCCTGTTATAATTGTGGGCACAGGGTGTTATGATAAGAAGTTTGGTCATAATTAACATTGGTCCCATTGTCAGCTGTTTAAAAAAAATCTATGGGTTTAATTTCCCCTCTCTGGCACATTTGGCTTTTACTTTTAAAACCAACTACCAGGCCTTATCGGCCAAGATATAAACATGACAATTGTAAGCTATAGGTCCCTGGATATTGTATAGAACGTATTCCAAATCACAGAATTGGTCCAGGGTTAAGAAAATGATAAATCACTGAGGGTTGACAATACATCATTGGAATGTGCATGAGACTTGTACGAGTGCTGCTGTTTCTGAAATAAGAGTCACACAGAATGGTGTCCCGTATCTCACACACTCTCCAGTATCTCACACACTGTCCCGTATCTCACACACACTCCAGTATCTCACACACTGTCCTGTATCTCACACACTCCAGTATCTCACACACTGTCCCGTATCTCACACACTCTCCAGTATCTCACACACTGTCCCGTATCTCACACACTCCAGTATCACACACACATTGTCCGGTATCTCACACACACTCCAGTATCTCACACACTATCCCGTATCTCACACACACTCCAGTATCTCACACACTGTCCCGTATCTCACACACTCCAGTATCACACACACTGTCCGGTATCTCACACACACTCCAGTATCTCACACACTGTCCCGTATCTCACACACTCTCCAGTATCTCACACACTGTCCCGTATCTCACACACACTCCAGTATCTCACACACTGTCCCGTATCTCACACACACTCCAGTATCTCACACACACTCCAGTATCTCACACACACTCCAGTATCTCACACATTGTCCCGTATCTCACACACTCTCCCGTATCACACACACTGTCCAGTATCTCACACACTCCAGTATCTCACACACTGTCCCGTATCTCACACACTCTCCAGTATCTCACACACTGTCCCGTATCTCACACACTCTCCAGTATCTCACACACTATGCCGTATCTCACACACTCTCCAGTATCTCACACACTGTCCCGTATCTCACACACACTCCAGTATCTCACACACTGTCCCATATCTCACACACACTCCAGTATCTCACACACTGTCCCGTATCTCTCACACTCTCCCGTATCACATACAACCTCCAGTATCTCACACACTGTCCCGTATCTCACACACACTCCAGTATCTCACACACTGTCCCGTATCTCACACACACTCCAGTATCTCACACACTGTCCCGTATCTCACACACTCTCCAGTATCACACACACTCTCCAGTATCTCACACACACTCCAGTATCTCACACACACTCCAGTATCTCACACACTGTCCCGTATCTCACACACTCCAGTATCACACACACTGTCCGGTATCTCACACACACTCCAGTATCTCACACACTGTCCCGTATCTCACACACTCTCCAGTATCTCACACACTGTCCCGTATCTCACACACACTCCAGTATCTCACACACTGTCCCGTATCTCACACACACTCCAGTATCTCACACACACTCCAGTATCTCACACATTGTCCCGTATCTCACACACTCTCCCGTATCACACACACTCTCCCGTATCACACACACTGTCCAGTATCTCACACACTCCAGTATCTCACACACTGTCCCGTATCTCACACACTCTCCAGTATCTCACACACTGTCCCGTATCTCACACACTGTCCCGTATCTCACACACTCTCCAGTATCTCACACACTATGCCGTATCTCACACACTCTCCAGTATCTCACACACTGTCCCGTATCTCACACACACCAGTATCTCACACACTGTCCCATATCTCACACACACTCCAGTATCTCACACACACTCCAGTATCTCACACACTGTCCCGTATCTCTCACACTCTCCCGTATCACATACACCCTCCAGTATCTCACACACTGTCCCGTATCTCACACACACTCCAGTATCTCACACACTGTCCCGTATCTCACACACACTCCAGTATCTCACACACTGTCCCGTATCTCACACACTGTCCCGTATCTCACACACACTCCAGTATCTCACACACTGTCCCGTATCTCACACACTCTCCAGTATCTCACACACTCTCCAGTATCTCACACACTCTCCAGTATCTCACACACACTCCAGTATCTCACACACTGTCCCGTATCTCACACACTCTCCAGTATCTCACACACTGTCCCGTATCTCACACACACTCCAGTATCACACACACTGTCCCGTATCTCACACACTCTCCAGTATCTCACACACTGTCCCGTATCTCACACACTCCAGTATCACACACACTGTCCGGTATCTCACACACACTCCAGTATCTCACACACTGTCCCGTATCTCACACACACTCCAGTATCTCACACACTGTCCCGTATCTCACACACTCCAGTATCACACACACTGTCCGGTATCTCACACACACTCCAGTATCTCACACACTGTCCCGTATCTCACACACTCTCCAGTATCTCACACACTGTCCCGTATCTCACACACACTCCAGTATCTCACACACTGTCCCGTATCTCACACACTCTCCAGTATCTCACACACTGTCCCGTATCTCACACACTCTCCAGTATCTCACACACTGTCCCGTATCTCACACACACTCCAGTATCACACACACTGTCCCGTATCACACACACTGTCCCGTATCACACACACTGTCCCGTATCTCACACACTGTCCCGTATCACACACACTGTCCCGTATCTCACACACTGTCCCGTATTACACACACTGTCCCGTATCACACACATTGTCCCGTACCACACACACTCTCCCGTATCATACACACTCTCCCGTATCTCACACACTCTCCAGTATCTCACACACTGTACCGTATCTCACACTCTCTCGTATCACATACACTGTCCCGTATCACACACACTGTCCCGTATCACACACACTCTCCCGTATCATACACACACCCCCGTATCACACACACTCTCCCGTATCACACACACTCTCCCGTATCACACACACTGTCCCGTATCACACACTCTCTCCCGTATCACACACACTCTCCCGTATCACACACACGGTCCCCTATCACACACACTGTCCCCTATCACACACACTGTCCCGTATCACACACACTGTCCCGTATCACACACACTGTCCCGTATCTCACACACTCTCCCGTATCTCACTCCCTGTCCCGTATCTCACACACTGTCCCGTATCTCACACACTGTCCCGTATCACACACACTGTCCCGTATCACACACACTGTCCCGTATCTCACACACTGTCCCGTATCTCACACACTGTCCCGTATCTCACACACTGTCCCGTATCTCACACACTGTCCCGTATCTCACACACTGTCCCGTATCTCACACACTGTCCAGTATCACACACACTGTCCAGTATCACACACACACTGTCCCGTATCTCACACACTCTCCCGTATCTGACACACTGTCCCGTATCTCACACACTGTCCCGTATCTCATACACTGTCCCGTATTTCACACCTGCCCCGAATCGCACACACTGTCCCGTATCACACACACTGTCCCGTATCACACATACTGTCCCGTATCTCACACACTGTCCCGTATCTCACACACTGTCCCGTATCTCACACACTGTCCCGATTCTCACACTGTCCGTCTCACACACTCTCTCCCGTATCTCACACACTCTCCCGTATCACACACACTCTCCCGTATCTCACACACTCTCCCGTATCTCACACACTGTCCCGTATCTC
The DNA here is from genome assembly GCF_047496885.1 of Scyliorhinus torazame. Lineage (NCBI taxonomy): Eukaryota > Metazoa > Chordata > Chondrichthyes > Carcharhiniformes > Scyliorhinidae > Scyliorhinus > Scyliorhinus torazame. The sequence goes on along the minus strand of NC_092718.1, from coordinate 212,859,313 downwards.
ACACTGTCCCGTATCATACTCACTGTCTCATATCACACACACTGTCCCGTATCTCACACTGTCCCGTCTCACACACTCTCTCCCGTATCTCACACACTCTCCCGTATCACACACACTCACCCGTATATCACACGCTCTCCCGTATCTCACACTGTCCTGTATCACACACTCTGGAAGGTATCTCACTCCCTGTCCCGTATCACACACACTGTCCCGTCTCACACACTCTCTCCCGTATCTCACACACACTCTCCCGTATCTCACACACTCTCCCGTATCTCACACACTCTCCGTATCTCACACACTCTCCCGTATCACACACACTGTCCCGTATCTCACACACTGTCCCGTATCTCACACTGTCCTGTATCACACACTCTGGAAGGTATCTCACTCCCTGTCCCGTATCATACCCACTATCCTGTATCTCACACTCGGTCCTCTATCTCACACCCAGTCCTGTATCTCACACCTGGATGCCCTGTCCCACAATGGTGTTATTCTAGGTTTCTGATCCCTCTCTGAGGTTTGGGACCCAGGGGCCCCTCAGGAACTCCAGGAGCTCAGTGTTAGGAGAATGCAGAACCATGAGGCGTCTGGCTTTCACCTCACAGCGCCTCTTGCCTGATGGAGTTCTGCTTCTCTTGGTTTTAAAGACATACTGCATTTCAAGTTAAGGTTTCAAACCATTTCTTGCAAGCGCGGAGATCTAAAACAATCAGTAAGATGTTCTCCATCACTGGGAAACAGCAGGGGTTCTTCACTCTGCTGGTTTGTTTCTAAATATAGTCTCTGTGCAGATTGAAGCCTCTGCAATCACAGCCCAGGCCCCCGACTGTTCGGTGATATTGGAGGGCTTACAGGTGATTGCTTCATATTCCAGTTTACAGCTGATGGACTGATGTCTCTTCATAAAACGCACAATCTCTTCGCAGTTCACTCGATGCCTATAAAACTTTAACTATCTGCTAGAATCTCCCACAGCGCAGTAAATCCTTCAGATGTAGTCTGGTACATTGCCTCGTAATATCTCCAGATCATCATTTCTTGTAACTCTTTCTGTTTTTGTGTTTTTTTTTTACTTAATGGATATTAGGAAGACAGAAGGTCATCGCTAGGGTTAGAGGGCGAGATGTAATCTCCCACTGATATTCCACAGGCCCAGCACAGTGCCTCCTACTAATAGCGGCAACCCTCCTGTGTCCACCACAGGGTTCCCACCACGAGGATCCCAGCACGCGGATCCCACCACGAGGATCCCAGCACACGGATCCCACCACGAGGACCCCAGCACACGGATCCCAGCACACGGATCCCACCACGAGGATCCCAGCACGTGGATCCCACCACGAGGACCCCAGCACACGGATCCCAGCACGCGGATCCCACCACGAGGATCCCAGCACGTGGATCCCACCACGAGGACCCCAGCACGCGGATCCCACCACGAGGATCCCAGCACACAGATCCCAGCACGAGGATCCCAGCACACGGATCCCAGCACACGGATCCCACCCACAGGTCCCATCATAAAGGTCCCACAATGCAGGTCCCACCATGTTCATGGAATTTACAGGCAGAAGGAGGCCATTTGGCCCATCAAGTCTGCACCGGCCCTTGGATAGACTAACCCACTTAAGCCCACAATTCCACCCTATCCCCGGAACCCAGTAACCCCTCCTAACCTTTTTGGACACCAAGGGGCAATTTATCACAGCCAATCCACCTAACCTGCGCATCTTTGGACTGTGGGAGGAAACCGGAGCACCCGGAGGAAATCCACGCACACACGGGGAGAACGTGCAGACTCCGCACAGACAGTGACCCAGCGGGGAATCAAACCTGGGACCCTGGCGTGTGAAGCCACAGTGCTAACCACTGTGCTACCGTGTAGACCCCGCCACGTAGACCCCACCACGTAGACCCCGCCACATAGACCCCGCCATGTAGACCCCGCCATGTAGACCCCGCCATGTAGACCCCCGCCTCGTAGGTCCCATCATGTAGGTCCCACCAGGTAGGCCCCATCATGTAGGTCCCGCCATGTAGGTCTCACCACGCAGGTTCCACCATGCAGGTTCCACCATGAAGGTCCCACCATGTAGGCCCCACCATGCAGGTCCCACCATGTAGGCCCCACCACGTAGGTCTCACCACGCAGGTTCCACCATTCAGGTTCCACCATGAAGGTCCCACCATGAAGGTCCAACAGGCACTACCTGCTTGTGCTGTGAATTTACAATCGTAAGTAAATGGATGGAAATCCCCCAAATGTTTCCCGTGACCCTTTTCCCCAAGACTATAAGGTTGTTCAAGTAAAAAGAAAGGAACATTGCATTTCTAAAATGTCCTTCACAGCCTCAGGATGCTTCAAAGAGTTTCAAGCTAATTGAGTATAAAGGTGAGGAAGTGTTGCTGCAACGATACAAGGCATTGGTAAGAGCGCACCTGGAGTATTGGCACCATTTGAGGAACGATTGGAGGCAGTTCAGAGGAGGCAGCCCCCCCCCCCTCGGCAATTCTCCATGTCCCCGATGGGCCGAGTGGTCACCTGTTTTCGGCCAGTCCCGCCGGCGTGAAATGGACATGGTCTATCCTGACTTGGAGGGCGACCTATGGAGTCCTCGGGGGGGGGTGTTGTTCACGCCCCTCCTGTCCGCTGGTACGGGCCACCCCGCTGATCGCGGGAGAATCCCGCCCAAGGAGTCTGTCGTATGAGGAGAGAGGAGGCCTATGCTCTCTAGAGTTTAGAAGAATGAGGGCAGTTCAAATTGAGGTGTTCAAGATGCAAAAAGATATGGATAAGGTAGACGTGGAGCTGATGCTTCCTCTTGTGGGGCAATCTAGAGAGAGAGGTCATAATCTTAGAACAGGAGGTCACAAATTTTACACAGATTTGAGGAAAAGCCACTTCTCCCAAAGGGTTGTGAATCTGTGGAATTCACAGAATTTACACTGCAGAAGGAGGCCATTCGGCCCATTGAGTCTACACCAGCCCTTGGAAAGAGCACCCTACTTAAGCCCACACCTCCATCCTATCCCCGTAATCCAGCAACCTCGCCTAATCATTTGGACACTAAGGGCAATTTAAACATGGCCAATCCACCTAACGTGCACATCTTTGGACTGTGGGAGGAAACCGGAGCACCCGGAGGAAACCCACGCAGACACGGGGAGGACGTGCAGACTCCACACAGTCACCCAAGGCCGGAATTGAACCCGGGACCTTGGAGCTGTGAGGCAGCAGTGCTAACTACTATGCCACCGTGCTGTCCAATTGATTCTTTTAGTTCTGTTAATGAATTGGTTGATGAGTTTAAGGTTCCAGATTGCTGAAGCAGGGTAACTGTAAGCTAGAGCAACAAGTTACAGTTTTCCAGCTTAGATGCAAAAAAAAAAATCCTGGACAGGATTCCGCGATTCTCGGCGCCGGGATCATGTCCGGCAAGACGGCTCTTCCGCGATTCTCGGCGGGCCCGCCGGTCGTGCACGGTCGGCCCCCGCGGCGATTCTCCGCGCTCGACGGGCCGAGTTCCGCCGGCGTGGTTCACATGTGGTCCCACCCGGCGGGGCCTTGCCGTTCTGGCTGCGGGGGCCGTCCTGCTGGGGGATCCGACTCCGGGGGGGGGGGGGGGGGGGTCCTCCATGGTGGCCAGGCCCGCGATTGGGGGCTACCGCCCGGGGGGGTAGGGGGGGTGGGGGGGGCTCGCCCATTCCGGGGGAGGGCCTAGGCTCCTTCGCGCCGGGCCCTGTAGGGCTCCACCATGTTGTGCAGGAGCCGGCGCGGGGACGGCCGGCGCGCGCTTGCGCGGACCCGCGCCCAGGGGTGCAGGGCCGGCTTGCGGCGCCGGAGCAGGGTGCAGCTCTCCAGCGCTGTGCTAAGCCCCTGACCAAGGTGAATTGCTGGGCCAGGCAGCCCGTTGCCGCCGGCGTACACCACTCTGGTCTTTAGGCCGGCGTCAACACTTGGCCAGGATTTCGGAGAATCCCGGCCCCTGCACCTTTCAAATTCCAGCTCTCAGCTTCCATTGTTTTCAATGTAAACAAAATCACCCACCAGTCACCAATTCACCACCCCAGAATGCAGTGGGTGCTGGGACAGTGGGTAAATTTAAGGAGGAGTTAGACAGATATTTAATTGGTAATGGGTTGAAGGGTTATGGAGAACGGGCAGGATGGTGGAGTTGAGGCCAGGATGCGATCAGCCATGATCACATTGAGGGTGTTCGGCTCGGGAGGCTAAATTGCCGACTGCCAGAGTGTAAAAACAAGGGGTCTCCCGTTGAAGACAGAGACGAGGAGGATTGTTAGTGTTTGGAATTCCCTTTCCCAGAGGGCGGAGTGGAGGCTGGGTCATTGAATTCATCCAAAGGTTTTAATCGACCAGGGAGTTGCCGTGACGGAGAAGTGGAGTTAAGCTCACAATCCGATCAGCCACGATCGTATTGAATGGCGGAGCAGGGCTCGAAGGGGCCGAGTGGTCTCCCCCTTGCCCTATTTCTCATGATCTTCGGAGAGTGCTACCCACTGAACCACACTAAGGCAGCCAAGCATCCAACATGCCTGACCTTTGTGCAGGAGTTTCCAAGTTCTGCTCTTTCAGTGTTTACACCTTCCTCGTCCATCACTGGGATTTTCGTTATGGCTAGTTCTTTGCTGATTAACGATGGCTGTCTGTGGGTGTGGCACTTCGCTGGCAGGGTGTACGTATCGAGGAACTAGGGGCATACTTCCTCCAGTTTTCCATATTGCTCACTCACGGGATGTTGCTGGGAGCAAAATAGCTGCTGGGTCAGTGCTCCCCCCTTCCAAGAGCACAAAAGGTGTTATGTCGGTGCTCGGCCATTCCCTCTCCCTCAAAGGGAATCTAAAAACAGCTCTGTGAGAATGGACATCTGCCTTGCTGCAGTGTGAACTGGGGTGGGATAATTGCCGGACTCTCCCACCTCTTTCTGCTCCTCGCTGGCCTCCAAATGCCGACACTAACTCTCCCTGGACCTGCCGTGCACCTTGTGAAGTGTAACCGGTCAAGGTAAAGTCACCGTAGTCCCAGGTGACCAGAGGCTGCTTCCCCCTTTGAGGGGGAGAGCTGACTGGTGGTGATTTAACCTGAGGATCACCGCATCTCAGGCGAGGGGCCAGGTTGAGAAGGCCGGGCCTTCATGAATAACCTCAGCCGGTACGGGAATTGAACCCACGCTGCTGGCCTCGCTCTGCATCACAAACCAGCTGTCCAGCCAACTGAGCTGAACCGGCCCCCGATTGTGGAGTGACAGCCTTGCTCTACATATGATCAACAAAGGACTTGGGAGCCAGAAGCGAGTAACTTGTTCCTTCGCTTTTAAGGAAGTCCTCCTGCAGAGATGACGTACCATCAGCGGCAAAAATGTCTCTTCACTCAGCTACAGAAAACGGTGCTGTGGAAACTGTTCAAAACTGTGACACAATTCCTCTGTCAATTAAATTTAATTCACAAGAAAACTCCCTTCTAGTTTTACACAGAATGATACAACAGAGGAGGCCATTTGGCCCTCGGTGTCTGTGCTGACCCTTTGGTAGAGGCGGTTAACATCAGAGTCCTTAGCCCAGGGCGCTCCAGGGCAGGAGTTGTCCAGATCAGCTGCTCCCGCTCTCGCCTCCAGCGTCACCTTCCAAGCAGCTCTCTCAGTCAAACAGATTGACAGCCAGAGACAAAAACTATCACCTTCTGTCACTGCTCGTCAGAACTATTTCTGACTTCGATATGGTTTGAAACATTCCCACAGCCAGGGCTCATCCTCACAGACCTCTGTTCATGCTGTCTTGTGCCTATTTTAAGGCTGCACTTTTGGAGTGTTTTCACATTGACGCCAAATTAGCTTTGTAACCCTCCCTTAGATAACAAAAAGCAAGATACTGCGGCCGCTGGAAATCTGAAACTAAAACAGAACGTGCGGGAGAAACCCAGCAGAACGTGCGGGAGAAACCCAGCAGAACGTGCGGGAGAAACCCAGCAGAACGTGCGGGAGAAACCCAGCAGAACGTGCGGGAGAAACCCAGCAGAACGTGCGGGAGAAACCCAGCAGAACGTGCGGGAGAAACCCAGCAGAACGTGCGGGAGAAACCCAGCAGAACGTGCGGGAGAAACCCAGCAGAACGTGCGGGAGAAACCCAGCAGAACGTGCGGGAGAAACCCAGCAGAACGTGCGGGAGAAACCCAGCAGGACGTGCGGGAGAAACCCAGCAGAACGTGCGGGAGAAGCCCAGCAGGCCTGGCGGCGTCTGTGGAGAGAGACAGAGTTTATTAAAAAAAATTAAAAATTTTGCGGACCCAATTCATTTTTTCCAATTAAGGGGCAATTTAGCGTGGCCAATCCACCTCCCCTGCACATCTTTTGGGGCTGTGGGGGCGAAACCCACGCAAACACGGGGAGAGAGACAGAGTTAACGTTTCGAGTCCGTGTGACTCTTCCTCGGAGTTAAAGAGAGGGGAAAATGTGATGGGTTTTTATGCTTTTGGAAAAGATGGGGTGGGGGGGGGTCAGGTGGAGCAAAAGAGAAAGTCAGGGATAGTTTAGAAACAGGGTAGATTAAATGACAGAGATATCATGGAATATAAGACAAGTATTTGCTTACAGACAGTACTTACCTTTGTTCTGTTATTAACAGCTACTTTGGACCAATGCTTTAGCTCTTAATACGATCATTGTCTTGTGTTCCATGGCACCCCCCGACCCTCCCCCCCATCGCCCCATAAGGTGCGTACCTCTGAACATCGGGACAGATGTCACGCCCCCCCCCCCCCCCCCCCCCCCAGTTGAGCAAGCAGGTTCAAATGTGAAAACGACCTCCTGGATTAGTAACAAATATACGTGTCCTGAGTTGCAGTGCGGGAAGCGTTAACTGCGTGCGGACCACTTCCAATCTGTCACACGCATCCCCGGGGATTCCCAGCTCTTCATCTCCATTTACTGATGAGGTCAGCCCGCTGAAATCAGCATCGATTTTTCCCACAGACTCGACTAAATTTCCCAAATTAAAACGGAGCCAGACATTGAAAGGTGCTGAAACAAGGAGCAGCGGCGGCATTATTGAGAAACAAATCTTCCCCCTCCCACCCCCGCTGCTTTGAAGGGACAGAACGAGTCTCACAGTTAGGTGCTGGCACAAGTCAGACGGGCTGAATGGCTACGCCTCTATTCTGTGAGATCCACTGGTTCTGTGGTGAAGCGTTCCGACGTTACCACCAAACAGAACAATGCTTGGGCCCACAATACCATGCTGCTTCGACTGTCTCTATAGCAACTTGAACGCCTTCACCATTTAAATGCTGCATCCCGGCTGAGACACAGTAACAGAGGAGACCATTCGGCCCCTCCAGCCTGTTCCTCGCTCCATCTTGGTTCTGTCCGCAGTAACCTTGCCCAACATATCCCAGGCTGCAACTTTCCAAATGATCCTCTCGGCCCCAACAGATGTTTGAGGGAGGGAGCTCCAGATGCCCGCTGGACTTTTTTGCGAATATGTGCTACCCCTTCTCCAGTCTTTCGTCACATGTGGGCAGTGCTGGCAAGACCAGCATTTATTGCCCATCCTCAATTGCCCTTGAACTGAGTGGCTTGCGAGGGCCATTACAGGGGGCAGTTACAAGTCAACCACATTGCTGTGGGCCTGGAGTCACGTATAGGCCAGACCGGGCCAGGGCGGCAGATTTCCCTCCCTGAAGGGCATTAGTGAACCAGATGGGTTTTTACAACGATCAATGGTCACCAACCCTGATACTCGCTTTCAATCCCCGTCTTGAAAATAAATAATTGAATTGACTTAAATTCTACCAGTTGCCGTGTAGATTGCTAGTCTAGTGACATTACTACTTATCCAGCATCTCCCCTATCCTGGCATCACTCCTGAATGACCTGGTTCGAATTTGACTAAATTCAATACAGCCACTGCCCCGAGAGGGTGCCAAGGCTGGGGAATTATCAAGCTTTTTGACACACTAAGCGGAAGTTTAACACCCGTGTCTGGAGGGAATGTGTTAAAATTAGGCATGTTTATTTGCAACTTCCCCTCCTTTTTCTTTTATAAATTTAGAGTACCCAATTATTTTTTTCAATTAAGGGGCAATTTTAGCGTGGCCAATCCACCTCGCCTGCACGTCTTTGGGTTGTGGGGGTGCAGACACGGGGAGAATGTGCAAACTCCACACGGACAGTGACCCAGGGGCCACTTCCCTTCCCTTCAGGCAGGCGCCTGAGTCAAGCCAGAGAGCTCGGTAACACAGGCCAATCAGGGACCTATGCTGCATGTTGTCCTGGGCAGAACATCCCAAAGGAGTAAACCCTTATTGGTAATGTTGGTTGGGACAGAAGCTGAGGTGTCAGGCCTGGCTCAGTGGGTAGCACCTATCATCCCAAGATCCACCCTAGAGACTGCAGCACGGACATCAAGCTGACACTCCGAGTGCAGTACCGAGGGAGTGCAGTACCGTCGGAGGTGATGTTAAACCGAGGCCCCCATCTGCTCTCTTGAAAGGACTCAAATGATCTACCGGCACTATTTTAGAGAGGAGGAAGGACATTCTCTCCAATATTTATCCCTCAATTAACATCACTGAAAGCAGATTATTTAATCATTATCACATTGCTGTTTGTGGGAGCTTGCTGTGTAAAGATTGGCTGCTGCCTTTGTTACATTATAACAATGACTGCAAATCAAAAAGTATGTGGTTGACTATAAAGAGCTCCGGACTGCCTTTTGGTTGTGAAATGCAAGTCTTTCATTTTAACTTAAGGGTGGGTTTTGAACTGATGGAATCCAAGAGAGGCGAGGGTTCAGCTGCTGAGCCGTTGCTGGTCCAGACTAATCCACACCCACCCTTCATCCTCAATCCCCAAACCCACTAGAGAGACCCTGCTGAAATACGGACATAGACAAAGGGTGTGTTTAACAAAGTCGATTGAAAACAAGAGCCCCGGGAGCTTTGAAACATTTATTAGCTATATCCAATTATGTAAAGGGATAGATAAGCACGGCACTCCATCCAAAAACATCTCTCTCTCTCTGAGCTGCAATGACATGTGATCTGACATCGTTCATGATTTATATTAACTATTAGCTCACTCCTATTAACCTTTATACTACATCTCCCCCAAAATCTTTCATTCTACTTATTAAATATTTACACATCTTGCTCCCCCACCTTCACTTTTGATTGTACCAGAGGCGTCCCTCTCCAACTGTTTTCTCCACTCTCTTACAGGACATGTAGGGCACTTGTTCTCCGTATTCTTCCTGGACAGAGAATCATGTACTGCAGAAAGGCAATGAGCAGAGATTCCCTTTCTCTTCTTTTTTGAACCCCTGGTTATTAGGCTGCGCTGCTGGCGACTCTTTCTGCCCGGCTTCTGTTCAGGGTTAGATGGCAGTGGTGGGCCCGCCCGCCATCCTCTGATCCAGCTCTCTCCCTGCCTGGCAAAGGTATCTGTTGCTTCAGTACGTTCAGTGACCCGTGCCCGGAATGGAATGCTGTGCAATGTCAGTGCCACATTCCGGAATTAATCAGACGGACAAACAGAAGAATGAAAATGGTTCTCAGTTGGCGTTGGTGACATTTTTGTTAATACTGTGGGGTTTTGTCTTTCTGCTTGTGTTTGTTGGCCCGCGCGTACTGCTTTCACGTCAGTGTGTGTGTTTGCTGGTCACTAGTAATTGGCATCTCAAGAGCTTCAGCAGCCATGGCAATACAGAATTATAAAATCATAGAATCCCTACAGTGCACGAGGATGCCATTCAGTCCATCGAGTCTGCACCAATCCTCCGATTGAACATGCTACATAGGCCCCCCCCGCTCCCCCATCCCCATCCCAGTAACCCCACCTAACCTGCACGTGGGAGGAAACTGGAGCTCCCGGACCAAACCCACGCAGACACGGGGAGAACATGCAAGCACCAGACAGACTGTCGCCCGAGACACGGGTCCCTGTTTGCTGTGATGCAGCAGTGCTAACCACTGTGTCGCCTCGGGCTTTGCTACTACATCATGTTTTACCGGGTACGGTTGTTGTTCTGTTGTTTCCACTGGTTTCGGAGACATAACGCCGCCTTGTACATCTGGAGAGTGTATATGAGATCTTCAGCTGCTACGCCAACAGTTTCAGACACTTCCTCTTCAGCCTTGACGTCAAGACTCAGCTCTGTGTTCTGTAATTGTCTCACAGCCTTCTGTCCCCGGTTTGTCTTTGTGAGAGTCAGTGGCTACACCAGGTTGTCCCATATCTTTGGTGCCCTTCCCAGAATAGGTAGGCGGTTTGGCTCCCTGCTCACACTCGTCAGTGGTGACATGGTTATCGTCCTCATCCACTCTCTCTTCAAAAAGGAGCGCAAAGTCCAGAATTTCCCCCTGTAGCCGGTCACTGGCCAATGGTGGTCCGGTCTCTTGACTTCATCCACCCCGCCTCCTCAAAGAGTAAAGCAATTCCCACCATGTCCTCCTGTGGCTGCAGGTGTGAGCTTCCTCTCTGGAGACTAGTTCAGTCCACTCTGGGTCGACATTTCTCTACTGCTACCGGTGAATAAAGGAGCTGTACACGCTTCTCTGCTTAACAAAGAGCAATCCTGATTATTAATAACGTAGAGAATGTCAGTCAGTGCATCCTTACACTGGTGTATCATTACGTCTAAGTGTAGCCAATGTCTGCCCTTTCACCTCTGGTGAGGTGCCCCTGGACCATGGGGTCGAGTGGTAGGTGGTTGGAGAAAGGTGGGGTTCAGCCACTGAACAGTATCTGAGAGTACTGAGTCTCCTGCGGCAGCCAAGAATGACACTTTGTATTCCTCTGTACCTTCTGTGTCCTGGATACTGCTTCATCAGAGTAGGAGGATTTTGATTGTGGGATATCACTTTAAAACAGCCTCGCCTCCTGCAGCAATGGCACTCTCTATTTGTGGAGGGGTAGTCTTTGCTCTGACGCGTTTATTTTGTGCCAAAACGGGAGCACTGGCGACGGCCCCTCTCTTTCTTTTGGGTTTTCTTTTCAGTGGCTACTTCTCTTATTCACAAACTGGACTGAATCAGTAGTCTAACCCCACAAAGCTTCTCTATCACCCTGGAGTAAAACCCAGTTCTGCTTCCTTACGTCAGCCTGCCTCACTAATTGAACTGCCTTGGACAACGTTAGGTTCTCCCTAGACTGTAGAAAGTCAGATACGGCCTCACCAAGCACTCGCACCGCAATGCAAGCTCGGGCGAGCCCCATACTCGCAACTATCAGCCAAACGACTGTCTGTTAAACCTCACTCAGCCCAAGTAAAGTTCCTCTGAAGACTGAATTACGAATCAAAGGTCTTTATAATCTCCTCATAGGCTGCTGTGCCCTCACTCCCACCCTGTCCTATTGAAATGCGGTCTGCACTGGTGCCGATGGAATAGAGGAGTGTGCTGACCTATTCTTTATCGGGTTTCTGTGCTCACCCTGAATTGGTCCAATACCTGCTGGATCTGCGTCGTCAGTTTTGCCAGTGTGCTGATTGGCCAGGGTTCTCCAAGTGGTCAAAAGATTCAGGTCGAGGTAGGGCCGTTCCATGATTGTCTGTAACTTTTAATCAACTGCCTTGTGATTCTGTTGTAGCTTTCCCTCCGAGACTCTGCCGCAGTCGTTCCCTTCGTGCCTTATATTGAATGGCTTCCACTTGGCTGCCACTGTGGGTTTTGTCGCGGATCCTTGCTATGAGGTAGGTTTTACCGCTGCCACTATGAAGTATCATTGGTCCCAGAGTGAATCTAACACAGACAACGAGAAACAAAGCTCCCAGGACCTTTCAAACATGTATTAACTGCGGACAACTATGTGCAGAGATTGATAAGCACGAGACTCCTTCCGGAACCATCTCCCTTGAAGTTCTCATGACACATGTTCTGACATCAAATTGTTGACAAATGTGAGATTATCCATTTTGGTAGGAATAACAGCAGAAGGGATTATTATTTAAATGATAAAATATTAAAACATGCTGCTGTGCAGAGGGACCTGGGTGGCCTAGTGCATGAGTCGCAAAACGTTGGTTTACAGGTGCAACAGGTGATTAAGAAGGCGAATGGAGTGTTGTCCTTCATTGCTAGAGGGATGGAGTTTAAGACTAGGGAGGTTATGCTGCAATTGTATAAGGTGTTAGTGAGGCCACACCTGGAGTATTGTGTTCAGTTTTGGTCTCCTTACCTGAGAAAGGATGTACTGGCACTGGAGGGTGTGCAGAGGATATTGACTAAATTAATCCCAGAGTTGAGGGGGTTGGATTACGAGGAGAGGTTGAGTAGACTGGGACTGTACTCGTTGGAATTTAGAAGGATGTGGGAGGATCTGACAGAAACATAGTAAATTATGAAGGGAATAGATAGGATAAATGCAGGAAGGTTGTTTCCACTGGCAGATGAAAGCAGAATTAGGGGGCATAGCCTCAAAATAAGGGGAAGTAGATTTAGGACTGAGTTTAGGAGGAACTTCTTCACCCAAAGGGTTGTGAATCTATGGAATTCCTTGCCCAGTAAAGCAGTTGAGGCTCCTTCATTAAATGTTTTCAAGATAAAGATAGATAGTTTTTTGAAGAATAAAGGAATAAAGGGTTAGAACAAAGAACAAAGAAATGTACAGCACAGGAACAGGCCCTTCGGCCCTCCAAGCCCGTGCCGACCATGCTGCCCGACTAAACTACAATCTTCCACACTTCCTGGGTCCGTATCCCTCTATTCCCATCCTATTCATGTATTTGTCAAGATGCCCCTAAATGTCACTATTGTCCCTGCTTCCACCACCTCCTCCGGTAGCGAGTTCCAGGCACCCACTACCCTCTGCGTAAAAAACTTGCCTCGTACATCTACTCTAAACCTTGCCCCTCTCACCTTAAACCTATGCCCCCTAGTCATTGACCCCTCTACCCTGGGGTTATGGTGTTCGGGCGGGAAAGTGGAGCTGAGTCCACAAAAGATCAGCCATGATCTCATTGAATGGCGGAGCAGGCTCGAGGGGTCAGATGGCCTACTCCTGCTCCTAGTTCTTATGTTGTCATGTGAGAGTACCTTTGAGAAATGGGTGTTTATAAATGGATATGTACATAAATATCTGTAGTGAGAGTACCTTTAAGAAATGGGTGTTTATAAATGGGTGTGTATATAAATATCTGTAGTGAGAGTACCTTTAAGAAATAGGTGTTTACTACTGCAGTGATGTCAGAGAGTGGATGGAGCTCGGCTGTCTGTCAGCTTTTTACTTTCATTTTAGGCGTTTTGCTGCAGGGTGGATTTGGTTTCAATTTAGTTTTGGAGAAGCTGCAATCACAGCAGGGTGTGTGTGAATCTCTGCAAGCTTATGAGTGTCCATTTGCTGATTTCAATGTGGTAACTGTTCTCAGTAGTGAAGTTAAGCCTGATGTCTTTCTGTAAAAAGGTGTTTTTAAGTCTTATGGATGTTAAAAGGAAAGCTTAAAGGATTACTTAGTGTTGTATTCTTTGGGGGTTGCATTTGAATTAATGGTTGCTAAGATGTTCACTGTATGTTTTAAAAAGTTTAACTTGAGTTCATAGAATAAACATTGTTTTGCTTTAAAAAATACTTTTCCATTTCTGCTGTACCACACCTGTAGAGTGGGCCGTGTGCTCCCCATACCACAATCTAGTAAAAGTTGTGGGTCAGGTGAACTCCATGATACACTTTGGGGTTCTCTAAACCCTGGCCCATCACAATGTTCTTATCACTGATGAGGTACATGCGCCATGAGGATAGTGGTTATTAACCCTTTAAACTCCATCTGTCACTTTCCTGTGGCTGGTAGCTGCTCAGCTGCCTCTGTAGGCCCGTCAGTAAAAGTCACCATGTGTGACACACCTAAAGGTGCTGCTAACAGATGTGCTGAAGTACAATATTAATGCAAGTCACTTCAATCCACGACCCAGTGCAAGATTAAATGTAATTATGCTGATCCGAACCTGCCTTGAGTGGCCGTAATATCTGGGTTCCATCAGTAAAATAAAGAGCCTGCATTTAAATTGCATCTCTCACAGCTGCGAGAGGCCTCAGAAGAAAACCAGAGTCAACATAGAACTTTTTTGTTACGTGGTCAGTAATGCAGGAAAACGCGTTAGTCAATGTGTGCACAGCAAGATCCCGCTGGCAGCAATGACAGGAGAAACTGTTGGGGTTTTTTGTCAGTGAAGGTGACGGAGGGATAAATCTTGGCCAGGGCATTGGAGCAAAACCTCCCCCGCCCATGGGTCTTTGAAATGGTATCTTTAATGTCCGCCTGAGAGATCAGACGGGGGCCTAGGTTTAAAGCCAGTGGTCGGCTCTTCACTGGCCCACACAATGCAACCACCCCTCAGGCACCCAGATCGCCAGCCCACAGCAACACACTGAGACATGGAGTAAAGAAAGAAGCTAGGGGAACATTATTAAAACAAATCCATGCTCAGCAGAGATGGACTGGAGTCATCATTTGTTTTTGTTTTTTACAGTCCCGTCCAAAGGCTTTAAGAGATAGATTATACATTTTCCTCAGGCTGGATGGTTAGTTAGTGTCGGCCCATCGTTGCAGGTCACACATTCTGAGAGTGTGTTTGGAATTGGGATTGGTGGCTCTGTGTGATGCGTCTCACTAATGTCTGGAGAGTCGACTTTGGCATGTTCCAGTCTGCAAGAGCAGTCCTCGAGCACATTAAAGAGCGAGGCAGCTGGCTTGCTCCCTAATCAGCGCTGTGGCTGTTGGAGGCTGCGCTGGAACCTTCCTAAAGTAAAGGTCATACCTAAAGGACAGTGACTGATAAATATAATAAGGAATTCACTCTTCACCCAGCGAGAATGGGGATCTTGCTATCACAGGGAACGGTTGAGGCGATTGACAGCGATGCGTTTAAGGGGAAGCGAGAGGAACACATGGGGGAGAAAGGAATAGTGGTCTATGTGATAAGAGTTAGAAAGACACGGGGCGGCATTCTCCCATTCGGCGGCAGAGTGTCCACGCCGTCGGAAACGCTGTCGCGTTTCACGACGGCGTGAACGGGCCGCTGGGAGTACCGATTCTGACCCCTACAGGGGGCCAGCACGGCGCTGGAGCGGTCCACGCCGCTCCAGCCACCCATCCCGACGGGAACTGTGCGATGCGTTATCCCCGCGCCAACCCGCGCATGCGCGGTGGCCTCCCTTATCACGCCTGCCCCGACGCAACATGGCGCAGGAGTTCAGGGGCCGGCGCGGAAGAAAATAGGCCTGGGGAACGAAAGGCCGGCCTGCAGATCGGTGCCCCCCCCCCCCCGGGGTCGGACCCCTCCTCCCCCCCCCCCACAGACCGCCTTCTGACCCTGCGCGCAGAGTTCCCGCTGGCGCTGGCGGGACTCGGCCTTTTCAGGGCGGCAGCTCGGCCCATCCCGGGCGAGAATCGGCAGCCTGCCCGCGTACGGCGGCCCGCGACCAGTGCCGTGCAGAACGTGCCGGCGCCAATTTGGGGCGTGGCCCGGTTGCGGGGATTTTCCGGCCCGTCCCGCCCTTGCATTTTTAAAAATTATGTTTTTCTCCAAAATTAAGTACCCAATTAATTTTTTCCACTTAAGGGGCAATTTAGCGTGGCCAATCCACCTACCCTGCACATCTGTGGGTGGTGGAGGCGAAACCCACGCAGACACGGGGAGAATGTGCAAACTCCGCACGGACAGTGACCCGGGGCCAGGATCGAACCTGGGACCTCGACGCCGTGAGGCAGCAGGGCTGCCCCTCAAGACTTGCATTTGTATGGCGCCTTTCACAGCTGTGTGCAAGTTAGCCCCTTTTGCTTGGTGTGCACGAAAGACTGCGCACAAAACATTTAAAGGGGCCACACACTTAAACAAATCACCCGCGCACAAAAATAAAAATCAGTCCGTTGTCCTGCACTATCCCCATTTTCGCATCATACTACACGCTCACATCGCAAAGAAACATTCCAAAGAGCGGCACAGGAGCGTTATAAAACAAAAATATGATACTGAGCCACGTAAGAGTTAACAGGCCAGAATACCAAACGCTTGGCCAAAGAGGAAGGTTTAAAGTATCTTACAGGGTGAGAGTGAGAGTGACAGAGAGGTACAGGGAGGGAAATTTAGAGCCTGGGGTCCAGACAACTGTAGGCAAGGCCCGCCAATGATGGAATGATTATAACCGGGAATGCGTAAGAGACCAGAATCGCTAACTCAGAGGGTTAGAGGAGGTTACAGAGATAGGGAGGGGCAAGGCCAAGGAAAACAGGGACCATCCACAATTAGACTCCCTCATGATGTCATCCATTTTCTCAATTTCCCTGAGTTTAATCCTCATGGCCCTTCCTCCAAATCTGCATCTTTTAAAAATTTCATTTATGGGCTGTGGGTGTCGTTGGCAAGGCCAGCATTAATTGCCCAGCCCTAATTGCCCATCATAAGGTGGTGCTGGTGATCCGGCTTCTTAAATACAACCGAATGGCTTGACAGGCCATTTCAAAGGGCAGTTATTAGCTGTCGGTCTGGAGTCACACGTAGGCCAGACTGGGTAAGGACGGCAGATTTCCTTTCCCAAAGGACATTAATGAAGCAGATGACATTTTGATAGTTTCATGATCACCATTATCCAGAACTACCTTTGCGTCCCAGATTTAATTAATTAACTGAATTTAAATTCTCCAATTGGGATTTTAACCCACGTCTCCAGGTCATTATGCCAAGCCTCTGGATTCCTAGTCCATTAACCAGCACCTTACTGTAGCGTAGCGAAAACTGCACTGTGCGTTTTGTCCATTTGAGGCTACCAGGCACACATTAGGAATCCAGAGGCTTGGCATAATGATCTGGAGACGTGGGTTGAAATCCCAATTGGAGAATTTAAATTCAGCTAATTAATTAAATCTGGGACGCAAATCTAGTTCTGGATAATGGTGATCATGAAACTATCAAAGCGTCATCTGCTTCATTAATGTCCTTTGGGAAAGGAAATCTGCTGTCCTTACCCGGTCTGGCCTACATGTGACTCCAGACCCACAGCTAATAACTAGTAAATGGATGTATGTCTAACAGCTCATGTGGTTCTAAATCTATATGCCTTTGGCAGGGCCCATGAGAGGAGAACGTACAAGGTGCCGATTACCAGGCCCCGTATCTTTGGGAGGGTGGGGGAAGGGGATTGCCAGGTGAGGGAAGCACTGCCTCTCTGTGCAGGCCGCAGATGTCCACATCCACAAGCTGCACTGAAATTGACCCGCTGACTCTGAAACCCGGCGGCCACTGTCTCTGATTCAACACGGCAACTTAAATGGTCGCTTCCGGGGGGAATATACCCCACAAAACGCACCAGTTCCATTACATTTTATCGATGACCTTTGAAAATCCACCTTTTTAACTTCGATAACGGGTTTTTCGTTATTGACCGGGAAAATAAATCGCTCCATCCTTCAGGCCAAACTGCCAGTAATTATCGAAAACTTGTTGCTTAATGTCCACCACATACAGTGGTTAGCACTGCTGCCTCACAGCGCCAAGGACCCAGGTTCAATTCCAACCTTGGGTAATTGTCTGTGTGGGGTTGGCACGTTCTCTCCGTGTGTCGGCGTGGGTTTCCTCCGGGTGCTCCGGTTTCCTCCCACAGACCAAAGATGTGCAGGTTAGGTGGATTGGCCGTGCTAAATTGCTCCTTTAGTGTCTAAAGATTAGGTGGGGTTAAGAGGTTAGGGCAGGGGGGTGCTCTTTCAGAGGGTTGGTGCGGACTCGATGGGTCAAATAGCCTCCTTCTGCACCGTAGGAATTCTATGGAACATGGTGTTTATTTTAGGACAGGGAAATCATTATTGATGACGTCATGTGTAGAGCTCACCTGCAGCTCAGCCGAAGAGCATTCAACACAGGGCAAGCCTTGGACCAATGTTACAATGATGTTGATGAAGTGAATACATGAAAATTGCATGGCCTCCATCTTAAGGTGCCGATAGGTCATCAACTGACCCCACCCATTGGGCAGCACGGTAGCACAAGTGGATAGCACTGTGGCTTCACAGCGCCAGGGTCCCAGGTTTGATTCCCCGCTGGGTCACTGTCTGTGCGGAGTCTGCACGTTCGCCCCGTGTCTGCGTGGGTTTCCTCCGGGTGCTCCGGTTTCCTCCCACAGTCCAAAGATGTGCAGGTTAGGTGGATTGGCCATGATAAATTGCCCTTAGTGACCAAAAAAACGTTAGGTGGGGTTACGGGGGAAGTGAGGGTTTAAGTGGGTCGGTGCAGACTCGATGGGCTGAATGGCCTCGTTCTGCACTGTCTGTTCGATGTTCACCCAAAAAAAACACAAATTCCAAGAATTCATCAACCTTAAAGGGAGAAAAATTAACTTGTATTTCCCAAAAAAGTGTAGATCAACTAAATTAATTAATAATGGGAAGAAATTGAAAGGAAATAATTGCTTCATCGTGAAAAGTTATTTATAAAGATTTAGCTCAGCTCTTAAATTAGATGTTTTCAAAATTATAACGTGGACTATTATCATAGTAATAATGATGCTGAGAGTTGACATGTGTGCATAACACAAACCAAGCAGTGCAATTTGGAGAAAGTGTGAAAGGAAATGTCTTGAGCCTGCTAAACAAAGAAAATTTAAGTCAGAGCACAAGAGAGAAAGGTCAGATACGTTCGTCGCAAAGCTTGTTGTTCGATGGCGCAGTTTTCATAGAATTTACAGTGAAGAAGGAGGCCATTCGGCCCATCGAGCCTGCACCGGCCCTTGGAAAGAGCACCCTAATTAAGCCCACGCGTCCACCCCATCCCCGTATCCCAGTAACCTCACCTAACTTTTTTTTGGACATTAAGGGGCAATTTAGCACGGCCAATTTAGCACAGCCAATCCACCTCACCTGCACATCTTTGGACTGTGGGAGGAAACCGGAACACCCGGAGGAAACCCCCTCAGACATGGGAAGAAAGTGCAAATTCCACACAGTCACCCGAGGCCGGAATCGAACCTGGGACCCTGGAGCTGCGAGGCAGCAGTGCTAACCACTGTGCCACCGTGTCGCCATGTTCAGGTAGAGTAGTGAGGCCCGACGTCCATGTCTTGGCAGGACAATCCCAGTTTTACTATCAACTGTCCCGTCCATTTTCTACAAATAGTACAAATGTCCTAGATTTCATCTTAACCCTTTTTGTCAAATATGAACTGGCCCTGGAGGCAGAATGTCATCTATCTTCCGACAAACGCCCATCACGTCGCACTGGATTGTGTGCAGTTGGACTGTATCACTCACCCACTGCCCGCTTGATGGTCTCAAAGGATGTTATCGCTAAGATTTGTGTGCTGATGACTCCGCACCCTTTTAAATGATCAACGGGATGAGTTTGCCATTTCTGGCGGACATATTCTGGGAGGTGACCTTCCACCATCAACCGCCCCCCCCCCCCCCACTCCTGCCACTGGTCGCCCAACATGTCATTTCACGGAGTTCCGATTTCCCGAGGCTTTTCTATGTGTGCCGGTCTTAACTGTGAAAAATCCGGTCACCCTTATATTTTCCAAGCCACCGGTGGCCCTCAGCAGAGTCGGGACCCAGAAACGGTCCCGGCTCGCAATTGCTTTCTCCCAATACCAGAGACGGGGAAAGCCCCGGGCCTGAAAGACAACCCGCTTCCGACTCCTACTTGTGTTTGTACCCCGTTGAGGTCAGCTCAGTGTGTGCACCACCAGAGGCCAACACAAGGTTGGCGATAGTTAAACCAAACTCCTAAGCTCAGGCCTGGTCCTCTCTCCCCTCCCTGGTGGCCAGGACTTGGGGCGGAGTCTGTCTCTCTCTCTACCTCTGCTTCGAAAGCAAAATAGCGAAAAGGGTTTTATTAGTTGGCTCTGCGGTTTGGAATTTTTTAATGGCCATTTTTGTGAGGGCAACAAAGAGTCCAGGCCGAGTGGGTCGAAACAATAATTTACTTCATTTTACAATTACTATAACATACAGCTCCGGTCGTTCCCTAATGGGTCTTCTCTAGGTGGCGCCTTACTGGCCGACTCTATTTCTACAAAGCCAAGTATTGTGAAGGATTTTTCAGGGGTGCTCGTATTCTGCAAGATCCACGGAGCAGTTAATCATCCCTACTCCGGCAGCACGGTGGCGCAGTGGATAGCATTGCTGCCTCACGGCACTGAGGTCCCAGGTTCGATCCCGGCTCTGGGTCACTGTCTGTGTGGAGTTTGCACATTCTCCCCGTGTCTGCGTGGGTTTCACCCCCACAACCCAAAGGTGTGCAGGGTAGGTGGATTTGCCGCGCTAAATTGCCCCTTAATTGGAAAAAATAATTGGGTAATCTAAATTCATTTTTAAAAAATCATCCCTATCCCGTAAGACGAGATATAACAGTAATTTTTATTAATTACTCAATTTAAAAAAAAAGATAATCAATTTACTATGTTTTACTGGGATGATCGCTTATATTTTCTTGGCACCTTAACTTTAATTTAAAACATTTTTTTTTGATTAAATTGGAGAGGGTGAAATTCGTCTTGAGAGGGTCGGTACAAGGGTTCTTCAGGCGGTGGCAACCGTTCTTAGACTTCCTGGCAGAACGGTAGACAATGGTCAATGGCAGCAGCAACTCGGGGGGGGGGGGGGGGGGGGGGGGGTTGACTTTATTTCTGTTTCTGTTATTTACACTGGAGGGTCCAGGGGGGTGTATATACCAGTTGTGTTAAGTCGGAGTGTTAATGTTAATTTATTATTTATATACAGGGGGGAGGGAGGGTTGATTTTCTAGACCGTGTTTTGTACTTACCCCTGTTGGGTTCCTTTTTCATTTTTCATAGATTTTCATAGAGTTTACAGTGCAGAAGGAGGCCATTTGGCCCATCGAGTCTGCACCGGCTCTTGGAAAGAGCACCCTACCCAAGGTCCACACCTCCACCCTATTCCCATAACCCAGTAACCCCACCCAACACAAAGGGCAATTTTGGACACTAAGGGCAATTTATCATGGCCAAATCACCTAACCTGCACATCTTTGGACTGTGGGAGGAAACCGGAGCACCCGGAGGAAACCCACGCACACACGGGGAGGATGTGCAGACTCCGCACAGACAGTGACCCAAGCCGGAATCGAACCTGGGACCCTGGAGCTGTGAAGCAATTGTGCTATCCACAATGCTACCGTGCTGCCCCTGTTATTGATATTTGTTATTGATATTTTATGAAAACCTTAATAAAAATTATTTCTTTTTAAAAACTTTATTTTTTGAAATGAATATTGTGTCATTTCAGATCTCAGGCAGGTTCTGCTAGGTTTCTTGTCGAAGGGAAATGAATGGCTCACAAGAAGTCTCTTAGCCTTTTTGGAGGGCTGGGAAAAAGGAGGGTTTTTTGTGCAGCAATAGAAACAGGAAATGTTGGAAATGCTCAGCATGTCTGGCTACGTCAGTGCAAAGAGAAACAGAGGTCAGTGACCCTTTGTCAGAAGTAATGTGGATCGTGGACCTGAAGCGTTGACTCTATTTTTCCCTCCACAGATGCTGCCTGGCCCTACTGAGTATTTCCAACCTTTTTTGTTTAGCTTTCGAATTTCCAGCATCTATAGTACTTTGCGTTCCTCTCATTTGTGCCTTGCTGGCCATTTACAAGTGTGGTTAGTTTCAATTTAAAATGAGATAACACATCACTCAGTGCAAATTTTTCTGCTAACAAAGTCCGTTTGTGTGGACAGAAATAGCACATTATTGCAGGTGTATTGGTTGGTGCTGGTTTACTGGGAAGGTTGTGTCATTTTTAAACTTGCATGTGAAACAGGTAGAAGTCATGCACCAGTAGAATATGTCACTATTAGTTCAAGATATTCGCATTTGTACATGGGATTGTTGTTTGCGGTGCTTCTGAGGTTTAAATCTTTTGGATGTTGCTGACTGGATAATGTTTAAAAAAAATTTTTTTTTTATAGTACCAAATTCTTTTTTGCAAATAAGGGGCAATTTAGTGTGGCCAATTTTCCTACCCTGCACATCTTTTAGGGTTGTGGGGGTGAGACCCACGCAGGCACGGGGTGAATGTGCAAACTCCACACGGACAGGCTACTGGATAATTTATAGGTTCAAAGGAGTGGAGCTACATGCATAATATGAACGCCCAAGTTTGTGCGTAATTATCTGACAGAGCCGTGGTTGTAAAGTGTATCATACTGAAACCTGAGCTTTCAATGAACTTTATAAATGGAGCACAGAGTGCAAAGTCAAGACGTTTTGCTAAAGCTGTATACTTAAACAAAATTCTTATATGAGATATAGGCTTCGCTAGCTAGGTCAGCATTTATTGCCAATCCCTAATTGCCCTTGAGAAGGTGGTGGTGAGCTGCCTTCTTGAACCACTGCAGTCCCTGAAGTGTAGGTACATCCACAGTGCTGTTAGGGAGAAAGTTACAGGAGTCTGATCCAGCCACAGATATCTGCTGTCCTTGTCCTCCTAGATGGTAGAGATTGTGGGTTTGAATGTTTGACCTTACGGTGACTATGGTTCCCAATTCTGAGCACCTGCAGAAGGTGAGGAGGGAGGCTAAGGTGGCGGGGCGGAAGGAGAGGGGGGAGGGGATGGGGGAATCATAGGCTGGAGACAGGAGAAGCCCCAGGGCCTGTGATTTCTCTCCCTGAATATCCAATTGTTAATCTCCCTATTACCTTCCCCTCTCCAGCCAGGTACTTGTCCAGTTTCTGGTCTCTCTAAAAGAAGAAGACTTGCATTTATATAGTGCCTTTCAAAACCCCGGGAGTATACAAAAATCATTACTTAAAGGACATGTTTACGATGAATCTAAATTACAAACAGCCCATTTTTTGAGGAGTGCATTGACCGTGCAGCACAGAAACAGGTGGTTTAGCCTAACTGGCCTGTATGTTCTGTACGAGCATCCTCCCAGCTCGACTTCATCCAACTCTATCAGTATATCTTTCAATTCCTTTCTCCCTCACGTGTCCTTCTCGCCTCCACTCAGCACCTCACCGTATTCGTCATGTTCCCGTGATTTTCGAGTGGCAGCAAAGATGTCTCCCGTTGCGACGGACCTTCTGATTTACAGCAGTTAGTTACGGTGATTTAGCTGTCTGTATTGTTCTTGTTCAACTCCATTCTGCAGTGTGATACATCCATTTGCTTAATCACAGCATTAATTTAATTAACTAAATGGATACATTACACACTAGGTCGCGCTCAAAAGGAAGCGAGGAAAGTTTGATACTTGACATTTATCTAACTTAGCTCTGCCAGTAAGAAGCAGAGTAAAGTTGTTCGAAATGTGAAACTCAATCTGTGTGCTGTCTCCAGGTAAAAAGTGGCACAGGTTACCCCAGTTAAAGGCAGTTTTATCGGTTGCTTTTATAACAAAGTTATTATTTCCCCATTTATCCAAGGGCAGAGGGAAAGCACCGCTAGTGATTGAGAGAGAGAAGGGGGAGAGAGAGAGAGAAAGAGAGAGAGGAGAAAGTGAGCATGTAGAGGCAGAATAGGGAGAGACATACAACACTGATAGAGAGAGAGGAAAAGAATGAAGTGAAGGATATGAGTGGAGGAATAGGCAACGTCAAACCTATCGCTCGGAGATTTCATTCAGAATGATACTATGGCTATCAGTACTCACTGCTATTGTGGAATCAACTAAACTGCAACTTCTAGAGTCCACCCTGTGTAGGTAAATCTGCAAACTGCACTCCGAGTTACCTGGCCATGCCACAAGCCATGCTACACAGGCAGCTTGCTGGTAAGGGCTTGAAATCGATGTAAGGGCATGAAGCTCTGGTACTTACCCATTAAGCAGGCATGAAAAAGTTCCGGCGGGTGTATTCAGATGGGTGTGAATTTTTACAAGTTTGGAGTCTCATTCCTTCACAATCTAATTAGTTTTGGTGATTTCAGGTTCACTAATAAATTTTCCAGTTGGTAGGGGCCAGTTTAGATGCCTGGAGGCTACCTCCTAGTAACATGCTGGAGGTGGGGGTGGGTTCTAGGTGAACACTGAGCCCTGGCTGAATGTAGGGGCAGTGATGGGCTGTGTAGAGGTGCGCCCTTCATACCACCCCCCTCCCAACCACAGCAGTAGCTTGGGTTTAAATGCCCTCCTTTAATTTAAGATTTCAGAAAGGTGCAGCTATTTTGAAGCTCCCTCTCCCTTACTTATCCTCGAGTGCAGCCACTGCTCCTTCTATGCTGGGAGATCTGACCCTCTGTTTCCTGCCCCCTGTGGGAAAAGACAGCGCTCCGCGTCTCAGTAAGGGTTCTTCAATCTGATTGGCGGCTACTTTCCCTGCTCACACATGTCACAGAGGGCCCGGCACTGCACAAGGAATCGAAATACTGGGAAATGCTGCTTAAAGGTCCTCAGAAAGTCTGCGGGAAGCTGTCAGGGTGATCAGCAGTGTTCAGCCGGGCCCCTACCTTTCTGTAAGGTTGAGCCTGCTCAGGGGCTGGTTTAGCACACTGGGCTAAATCGCTGGCTTTCAAAGCAGACCAAGACAGGCCAGCAGCACGGTTCGATTCCCGTACTAGCCTCCCCGAACAGGCTTTTAAAGCAGACCAAGGCAGGCCAGCAGCACGGTTCGATTCCTGTACCAGCCTCCCCGAACAGGCGCCGGAATGTGGCGACTAGGGGCTTTTCCAACTTCATTGAAGGCTACTCGTGACAATATGCGATTTTCATTTTTTCATTTCATTACACAGCAATATTACCTGTGAGATGCTCTCTGCTGATCGAGCAACCTCCAGGTCCATCAGCGGCTCAATGAGCCATACCAAACTCAAAGGCTCAGGTTTAATTCTTGGTCGGTGCTCAGTTGGCCGTGCGGAGAGAGGGGAGTCGCACAACTCAATTCAGTCACTTCGGGGAGGAGCAGAGGGGGTGAAATAAATCAGCCAGAGCTGACTTTTGATTTGTGGCACAAAGATAGGCAGGAAAGTTAATTGTGAAGAATCATAAGAATTTACAGCACAGTTCAGCTCATTGAGTCTGCTTCGGCCCTTGGAAAGAGCACCCTACTTAATCCTACACCTACACCCTATCCCCGTAACCCAGTAACCCCATCTAACCTTTTGGACACTAAGGGCAATTTATCATGGCCAATCCACCTAACCTGCACATCTTTGGACTGTGGGAGGAAGCCGGAGCACCCGGAGGAAACCCACGCAGACACGGGGAGAGCGTGCATACCCCGCACAGTCACCCGAGGCCGGAATTGAACCCGGGTCGCTGGAGCTGTGATGCAGCAGTGCTAACCACTGTGCCACCGTGACATCAGGAGCCTGGAAAGGGGCACGACCGGGTTAACTACGCAGTCAAACAAATCGGCAGATGGAGCGCGGTGTGGGGAAAATGTGAGCTTGTCCACTTCGGCTGGTAGAATAGAAAAGCAGCAAATTATTTAAATGGAGAAAGATTGAGGGATGTGGGTGTCCAGACACATGAATCAGGGAATGTTCCATGTGTAGATACAGCAAGTGATTACGAAGGCAAGTGGAATATTGTTCTTTATTGCAAAGGGAATGGAATATACATAGAACTTACAGTGCAGAAGGAGGCCATTCAGCCCATCGAGTCTGCACCGACGCACTTCAGCCCTCACTTCCACCCTATCCCCATAACCCCTCCTAACCTTTTTGGTCACTAAGGCCAATTTAGCATGGCCAATCCACCTAACCCGCGCGTTTTTGGACGGTGGGAGGAAACCGGAGCACCCGGAGGAAACCCACGCCACACACGGGGAGAACGTGCAGACTCCGCACAGACAGTGACCCAGCGGGGAATTGAACCTGGGACACTGGCGCTGTGAAGCAACAGTGCTAGCCACGTATGCTACCATGTTGCATGTATATAAAAATAAGGATGTTTTGTTGCAGTCGTACAGGGCGTTGGGGAGATCACATCTGGAATACTGGGTCCAGTTTTGGTCTCCTTATTTAAGAAAGGGCATAAGAAGCAGCTCAGAGAAGTTTCACTCGACTGATTCCTAGGCTGGGGCGGGGGGGGGGGGGGTATCTTACAAATAAAGGTTAGACAGGATGCACGTGCCTCCACTGCAGCTTAAATGATTGCGAGGTGAATTGTTTAAACAATATAAGATCCTGAGGGGACTTGACAGGGTGGATGCTGAGAGGATGTTTCCCCCTGTGGGAGGGAACTAGAAGGAGGGGGGACACAGTTTTAAAAGTAGTCTCCCATTTGAGAGGAAGATGAGAAGAAATGTTTTCTCTCGGAGGGTCGTGAGTCCCTGGAACTCTCTCCCT
This sequence comes from Scyliorhinus torazame, assembly GCF_047496885.1. Taxonomy (NCBI): domain Eukaryota; kingdom Metazoa; phylum Chordata; class Chondrichthyes; order Carcharhiniformes; family Scyliorhinidae; genus Scyliorhinus; species Scyliorhinus torazame. Next base: position 212,833,072 of record NC_092718.1, on the reverse strand, counting down.
CAGAGCGTGGTGGAGACAGGGTCCAAAAATATTTTTACGGCAGAGGTAGATAGGTTCTTGACTAACGAGGGAGTCAAAGGTTATACAAGGGGTGAGAATGTGGATTTGAGACTGCAATCGGATGCGCATGATTTTGTTGACTAGTGGGCAGGCTTGAGAGGCTCAGGGGCTGGTTTAGCACAGGGCTAAATCGCTGGCTTTTAAGGCAGGCCAGCAGCACGGTTCAATTCCCGTACCAGCCTCCCCGAACAGGTGGCGAATATGGCGACTAGGGGCTTTTCACAGTAACTTCGTTTGAAGCTTACTTGTGACAATTTCATTTTCATTTCATGGCCTACTCCTGATTCGTATGTTCATATGTAGCTCCGTCTCCACATTGCTTTCGTAAGAACATAAAAAATAGGAGCAGGTGTAGGCCATTCGGCCCGTCAAGCCTGCTCCGCCATTCAATACGATCATGGTGGATCATTAGCTTCGATTCCATTTTCTCACCTGCTCCCCGTAGCCCTCGATTCCCCAAGGGTCAAAAATCCGTCCATCCCAGACTTAAATATATTCAACGAAGGAGCATTTCTAAGAATTCCTAAGATTCAGGACCCTTCGAGTGAGGAAACGTTTCCTCCTCCTCAGTCCGAATTGATCGGGCGCCTATCCGGAGACTGTGAACCCGTGTTCTAAACTCCGCAGGCAGCGGAAACAACCTCAGACTCTACCATGGCAAGCCCCTTGGGAATCTTGAACATTACAATGAGACCATCTCTCATTCTTCTAAACTCCAGAGGTTATATCGATCCAACTTACTCAGCCTCTCATTATCAGGAGGACCCTCTCATCTCGGGGGCTAGTCAAAGGTGTCCACGCGCCAATGTCAACGGGCTCAGCCACGAGGCCTTACGCAGCTGAGGAGCCTGCTGGCAGTCCCCATCAAAGACCGCGCACGATGGGCAGTGGCTTGGATGAGGGTTGGCAATCAGGCTGCACCTCTTGAGTACTGCCTCAAGAACAGGGGAGACGAGAAAGCAGAGGTGGTGGTGGTGGGGAGGGTGGGCCCATTTTTGGTGACGCAAAAGGTTCAATCCCTGCAGCAGTAGAAAAAGAGAAAGGAATGGAGCCAATTCCTCAGGCTGGGCCACCGTCAATCGATCAAATCTCAAGACCTGTTTCACTTAACCCTGCCCTGCACACACGCTATACTGCTACCCAGTGAAAATCATTAAACACAGTTAATCAAACACACATTACAGTGATTAAAACGCACAGAGATTGGAGAGGAGGACGTCTTGTCCTTGGCCTGCCTCGCAGAAAAGCTGGTTTTGGAACATAAGTCACTGTCACACAAAATCAATACGAATAGCAGATCAAATGAGGCCAGCTGGATATTGATACACATTGTATGTGCAAGTGATCATTGGGTCATTTCACTGGCAGGGTGGAACCCCTGCACCAAACCTCTGGTCAGTTTCTTCCAGGTGTTCTCAGAGGTGTGAGCTACCTGCTGGCCTGGCACCTGGAGCACCAGGTTTACGTACGTACGCTTGCGCCCACACACCACACACACAGTGCGCAAACTGAGGGGCAGGATGCCAGCTGGTATTTATGGATTTTCTGATTGTAGTTATGCTGCTGGACGTGAGGACGGGCAGGGGAACACTGTCTAGACACACCAACCTCTGCATTCATTTCTTTCCTATATTTCTTCTTCCCAGCTCTTATCAGAGCTGTGTGTCAAACAATGATTGAGAGAGTGAGCAATGCAGCACTCCCTCTGTACTGTTCCCATCCAGACAGTGTAGCACTCCCTCTGTACTGTTCCCATCCAGACAGTGTAGCACTCGCTCTGTACTGCTCCCATCCAGGCAGTGTAGCACTCCCTCTGTACTGTTCCCATCCAGACAGTGTAGCACTCACTCTGTACTGTTCCCATCCAGGCAGTGTAGCACTCCCTCTGTACTGTTCCCATCCAGACAGTGCAGCACTCACTCTGTACAGCTTCCATCCAGACAGTGTAGCACTCCCTCTATACTGTTCCCATCCAGACAGTGTAGCACTCCCTCTGTACTGCTCCCATCCAGTGTAACACTCCCTCTGTACTGCTCCCATCCAGTGTAACACTCCCTCTGTACTGCTCCCATCCAGTGTAGCACTCCCTCTGTACTGCTCCCATCCAGTGTAGCACTACCTCTGTACTGCTCCCATCCAGACAGTGTAACACTCCCTCTGTACTGCTCCCATCCAGTGTCGCACTCCCTCTGTACTGCATTCAAGTGTAAGTCTACATCTGGTCCTTGGAGACATGGACATGAATGTACAACCTTCTTACTCTTGAGGGGCTGCCTCTGTGGTGCACAGAGTGTTATCCTTGATCTGTGTGACCCAGAACCTTGTGATTTAGAGATGAGAGTGCTGCTCACTGAGCCACAGCATTGCTAATTAAACTATCAAGATTGGCTCCCGTTCTATCTCCCATCACCTGCATTTCTCAATAGAACAAAGATATTATTTAAAATCTACATTTCCATCTGTCTTACTATCTCCTTCTGAAGCACAATGTTAAATGTTTGTCTGACCGCACTCCCTTAATGTGGCTTATGTCACTGCATTAAAGTTGCTATACAACACAATTTGTTGTTGTCCTAGTTCACATTAACCCCTCAAACAAGATTGCCGAAGATAAATAGTTAATTGAACAGGAGTATTGCAGAAGAAAGGGACCTGTTGTTGAAGCTTTTCATCCTTCAGTCATCATGACAGAAGCAAGAATACCAAATTTCAAAGCAAACAACGATTTATACTACATGAGAAGAGGGTGCTAATTGATTGGCAAGTCATCTCTGATTGGTCAAAGCATTGCCATGGAGGATGCACCAGGGAACTATTGTCCCGCAAGCTATTGGTTAATTCAAAAAAGGTGCAATGCCTGGCCATATTCCTTTTGTGTGCAGAGGACGGGTCCCTGCACGTGAATATATGTAGCTCTGAGAAGGTGTCAGTCAGCCACTTGCAAGCCCAACTGATGGAAATAGTTTAACCTGTCATTCCCGTTCGTGAACATCCAGTGGTTGGTGCGTTATTGGCCTAAGCCGCAGTGGACTGAGTTTTGAACGCAAATCATCAGAACTGCTCAGAGTCGCAATAAATGCAGGTTTTATTTTCAATCGCACAAGCCCTTCACTGCAGCTCCCTCAGCACTGCATGTGACTCACACCTGGTATCTCCCCCCACTGACTGACTGCACTTTTCAACGGATCTGTCACAGGCTGAAGACAGGCATCTCATGGGGGTAGGCCGGTGATATGGGCACTACGCACCTCAGCGTCAGCTCACAGCCTTTAACCAAAAGGAGCCAATTGGAGATAGTTCCACTTGTGAAAATGGAATCGATGGGAATCAAACATCTCAGATACAGAGCACAGCGCCACTCAATACTATTCCCGGTGTGAAGGCAAAGGAGGGTGGTGGCGTGCGGGGGGGGGGTTAAGTTACAGACGGATATCATACTGAGACACAGGAACCATTCTACAGAGCAGGAACATCACACACTCTCATTACGGAGCCGGAGAAATCTTAGCAATTCAGGTCCAGTCCAAGAATCTATAGTGCAGCCAGCATTTTCTTGATTCAAGATAAATTGAAAAACATCCTGGTGTTTGTGCCGGCTCTGTTCTCGGAACACGTTTTATCCTTCATCTTCCAGCATCCCCTCTCCCGTCACAGTTTTTAAATTCATAAAGGAATACTCCAGGGTTGTGCTGTCAAACATGAAGCAGCAGCAACTGTCTCTCAAGCTTTAGCTCCTTTCCATAGAGTTTGGTTTCCTTTCATTCATGAGGACTTTGTAAAGTTTCTGGTCTACGGCAACCCTGGGCTTCACTATCTATCCAATGCAACATTCCCCGACTCCCGCAGTGCTGAACCTCCAACAGTGCAGTACTCCCTCATCACTGCCCCTCTGACAGTGCGGCACTCCTTCAGTACTGACATTCTTACAGTGCGGCACTCCCTTATCACTGCCCCTCTGACAGTGCGGCACTCCCTCAGTACTGACCCTCGTACAGTGCGGCACTCCCTTATCACTGCCCCTCTGACAGTGCAGCACTCCTTCAGTACTGACCCTCTGACAGTGCAGCACTCCTTCAGTACTGACCCTCTGACAGTGCGGCACTCTCTCAGTACTGACCCTCTGACAATGCAGGACTCCCTCCGTACTGACCCTCTGACAGTGCAGCACTCCCTAAGTACTGACCCTCTGACAGAGCAGCACTCCCTCAGTACTGACCCTCTGACAGTGCAGCACTCCCTCAGTACTGACCCTCTGACAGTGCAGCACTCCTTCAGTACTGACCCTGTGACAGTGCAGCACTCCCTCAGTACTGACCCTCAGACGGTGCAGCACTCCCTCAGTGCTGACCCTCTGACATAGAACATAGAACATACAGTGCAGAAGGAGGCCATTCGGCCCATCGAGTCTGCACCGATCCACTTAAGCCCTCACTTCCACCCCATCCCCGTAACCCACTAACCCCTTCTAACCTTTTGGGTCACTAAGGGCAATTTATCATGGCCAATCCACCTAACCTGCACCTCTTTGGACTGTGGGAGGAAACCGGAACACCCGGAGGAAACCCAGGCAGACGCGGGGAGAACGTGCAGACTCCGCACAGACAGTGACCCAGCAGGGAATCGAACCTGGGACCCTGGTGCTGTGAAGCCACAGTGCTATCCACTTGTGCTACCGTGCTGCCCTAACACAGTGTAGCACTCCCTCAGTACTGACCCTCTGATAGTGCAGCACTCCCTCATCACTGCTCCCGACAGTGCGACACTTGCTCAGTACAGCCCCTCTAGTCTCATTTTAATGTATAGATTCCCGAGTTACCTGAGGCATTGGGATCTATCCCGATTGCCTCGGCGACCTTGGGCGAACGCCATTCAGTAACGGTCTCCAGAAACGGGGCCCAGACGGAATGGCACTTGTGGGGGTCTCTCAGGGGGATTGGAGGCTCCCAGGTGCATGCCTTTTGGGCAGGGTGGTACCCTGGCACAGCTGGTGCCACCTGGGCACCTTGGCAGTGCCACCTGTGTGCCAGCCTGGCACTGCCATGGTGTCCATGTAGCACTGCCTGATGGCAAGGGCACTGCCTGGGTGCCTGGCTGGCAGTGCCAAGGTGCCAGGCTGGCATTTTTCTGCATGGTGGCGATTGGGCCGGTGGTGCCCTGCACGGGTTGTTGGGATTCCTGTCCTGGTTGGGGTGGATCTGAGCCCTTGCCCCACCCGTGATGGAGACTGCGGCGCTGAGGGTCAGATCTGCCTTCAGGCAGAGAACTGAAGGTTATTACATCGCCCTCTCTGCCACCTCGCTGCGTCCAAATTGGCTGGGCCGCATTCCCTCCACTTAAAAAAAATATTTAATTAGTTGAAAAGTACTTTGGGACCTTCCGAGGATGAGGAAGGAACTACAGGAATGTAAACCTTTCTTGTCTGCCTTTCCCACTGTCTAGACTCACAGACGGAAATTACCTCTTGGCTAAGACACCAGACCAGTCCCCTGGCAACAACCAACACCTTAAGGGATGGCCCCATGAATAGTTCATCTCCTGTTACCAACACTCCAGGATTGCCCTGGAGACTCCCGGAGTTGTAAAGATTAATCTTCGGGACACTGTAGTGAGCAAAAGAAGGATAAAAATCCCAGTGGTTTTAAGGGACTGAGTGAGTTGTTTTTCCCATTATCTTTGGGCGTTTTCTTTTCATTAGTTCGAAAGGAAATGGGAAACGGACTGATCGACTAAGTGGGGCGGTTTGGGGTCAGGTAATGCAATCTTCAGGAATACCCCCAGCTACGGTTCGCAACACCCTATGGAGTGTGATTTTTGATTCAGGAACTTAAAACCCAAGTCAGTGCAGTCTGAGATGATGGATTTAAGTGCATAAATTATATCTTTAAATTATTAATCTGGTGCTGTCCCCAGAGAGCAGATGGTAAAGTTCTGAGTTTTGTGCGTAACAAATTGTTCTCATTAATTATCACTGGCTGTGACGCGGGACTCCTGTCTGGGTAATGCTGTTATCTACCTACCGGGGTATCGATGATCCCGCCATATCACGGTGATCGAGATGGAGCGGCAGACAACATAGAGAAACAGCCATTCAAGCCCACGCCAGGGTTTATGCTCCACACAAATCTCCTTCCCCCTCCTCCCCATCCCACTCCACCAACATAATCTTCAACTCCCTCGTGTTTTCCTCCAGTTTCCCCTGAAATATATCCTGCTACCAAATGGAGTTTTTATATCTGGAAAAGGTGAAGTTTGCTTTGACGGGGGCGAGTGAGGGGCTCCACAAGAGATGGAGTTTTGTTTGTCCTACATTTCAAGGGGCTGGTTACCGTCAGCTGTTGAGGGGCAAAGTAATAATAATCTTTATCAGTGTCACAAGTAGGCTTACATGAACGCTGCAGTGAAGTTACTGTGAAAAATCCCCTCGTCGCCACATTCCGGCGCCTGTTCGGGTACTCAGAGGGAGAATTCAGAATGTCCGATTCACCTAACACCATATCTTTTGGGGCTTGTGGGAGGAAACCGGAGCACCCGGAGGAAACCCACGCAGACACGAGGAGAAGGTGTAGACTCCGCACAGACAGTGACCCAAGCCGGGAATCGAACCTGGATCCCTGGCGCTGCCACTGTGCTTGGTTGAGGTTATTGGGGGGGGGGGAGTTTATGTTGTTTTTCTTTGCTATGTTGTGGGTTTTAAAATGTTAAAATATCAAAAACTTGATAAAAATATTTTTTGAAAAATGCATCTCCGCTATTTGCCTCAATAACTCCACAATCTGACCACTCTCTCGGAGTAAAGATGTTTGGCTTGAATTCTTTATTAGTGACTCTCTTATATTGATGGCCTACAGCGCTGGTCAACCCCCAACAAGAGGAAACATCTTCTCACTCTACCCGTCAATTTCAGCCCTCAATCTCTTTTTTTTTCCGAGCAAAAGGAACTCCGGCCTGTTCAATCTTTCCTGATCTGTATCATGTCTGAGTTCTGCTACCATCCCTATTTGCACCTCCTTCAGTGCCTCTCGATCCTCTCTAAGCTGTTCTCGGTACTCCGAGAGTGGTGTAGCCAGGTTTCCATCGAAGCTGAAGATCACGACTCTGCTTTTCAATGCTATCCCTTGAGAAATGAAGCCCCTATTTTTTTTTTCTAAATTTAGAGTACCCAAATAATTTTTTCCAATTAAGGGGCAATTTAGCGTGGCCAATCCACCTACCCTGCACATCTTTGGGTTGTGGGGGCGAAACCCACGCAGACACGGGGAGAATATGCAAACTCCACACGGACAGTGACCCAGAGCCGGGATCGAACCTGGGACCTCGGCGCCGTCAGGCAGCAGTGGCCTCTGCTCCTTTACCCATTTTGAAATAGAGTGGTTACAGCATACATGGAGGCGGCCAACCCCCTGGTCCTCTGCAGGAGACACTTGTTTTGAAAGAGGTGTGTGGTCTTCTTATTCTTCCTACCAATCGACACTAACTCACACTGACCTGTGGGATGTCCTGTGGTGCAGTGGGTAGCATCCCTGCCCCGGGGCCAGAAGCTCTGAGTTTGAGTCTCACTCCAGGACTTGATGGGCAAGGAAGGTGCGTTCATAACGTGGCCAAACAGGTTGATCATCAACCTGCAACATCCTTCCCACATATGACAGTGAGAGCGCTGTGCTGGAAAGAGCGCTGGAGCGTCAACCATCACTGTTCATAGCTCCAAACTACAACATGCATGTTGCAGGAACTCACCAAGGCTCCTCAGGCAGCACCTTCCAAACCCACGCCCGCTACCATCTAGAAGGGGAAGGGCAGCAGATACCTGGGAACCCCACCACCTGGAAGAACCCTCCAAGTCGCTCATCACCCCGACTAGAAACTATACCGCCGTTTCTTCTCTGTCGCTTTTCCTAAATGTGTATCAAGTTCTGCATCGAGGGGGCAGATTGTCTGTCATTGTCTCTCAGCACTGTGGGTGTACCTAGACCACATGGACTGCAGTGGTTCCAGAAGGCAGCTCACCACCAATTTCTGAAGGGCAACTAGGGAAGGGCAATAAATAGTAGCCTAGCCAGCGAGGCCCACATCCTTTGAATGAATGAAAAAATGTAAAGGTGCAGTTGCTATAGCAACCCGGGCTGTAACATCACCACCACACTAACGTTTGCATCTAAATCTATGACCAAATCTATTAATTCTATGTTTTGTCACAGTCCTCCTTTTATTTGACTACATCCCCCCCAATTTGGTGCCAGCAGAAAATTCCACGTCCAATTCCACAGTCTAAATCATTATACGTAAATGATGAACAACTGCGCCGATTCTTGTGGACACCACTTTCCACCTTTTGCCAGACTCCTACCTCTGATCTTCACTCTGCTTTCTGCTTTGCTTGCTATCTATCCTGCGACTTGCCTCCACACTTTGCATGTTTCCGCTTCAGACACAATCCTGCTATTCGGTACCTTATCGAAGGCCTTTGAAAAGACTAAATATAACACATCTACTGCAATACCTCTGTCTATCCTTTTTGTCACTTCAGAGAATTCAATTCAAACATGACTTTCCCTTTTGAAATCCATGCTGACTCATTATATATTTGGTTTCTCGATACTTTTCCATAAAAGGTTTAAGTAAGGATTCTATTATTCTTCCTACCAAAGGATTTTAGCCAACTAGTCTCTGTTTCTATTGTTCTAGCTCTCTTTTTAAATATAGCTAACACATTAGCTGCCTGCCTGTCCTCTGGCGCTAATCCCCTTTCTCATGGATTTAGATATATATGTCATAGATTATCATAGAATTTACAGTGCAGAAGGCACTTTTGCAATCTCTTCCCTACCTTATTTGAATGTAATATGCTGGTGAATGATGAGGAACCTGCCTGAAAATGCCTGGCCATAAACCACCGACATTGTTAAACAATGAAGAGGAAGGGAGATGGAGGAGGTCGGGTGGAAAGGGAGGGTAGGCAGAAGAGAAAGAAGAAAGGTCCCCGGGGGGGGGGGGGGAAGAAAGAGGAAGGGGAAGACAAAGGAAATGAAAGCAGTGATGTGATGTGGGAATCTTCCTCGGCCCAGGGATGCTGACCCTTCAGCTTTGAAAGGACGGGAGTGAGAGGGGACTTCAGAGAGGAGTGTGAGACAGTAGGTAGATAACCCTGGATAGCTAAAACCCGAACACTATTTGAAATTAGGTTGAGATTATAGGTCAAGGAGACACTGACCTAAAGTGCTAAAAGCCTTTAGATGCCGCATAGCTCAGGGAAATTATAGATTTCGATAGAAGGAAACTAGATGGTCCAATGGCCTTCACTCCGGTCTTTCTACGAGAATCTAGAGGAGGAGTTGGATAACTCGCCCCGCGATAGAAAGTGCTGGACGCTTAAGTTACCCGGGGAACTCCTCCGAAACTCTGGAGCTGAGCTTCTGCACTGCACTCAGGTAGGAATGGTGCTGGTCTCAGAGACAACTCTGTAACGCAGGAACCTGCAATTGGCCTCAGGGGGCAGCTCGCCCAGGTCCCTGCGCTCGTGTACGCCCAGCTAATGAATATGAGCCACACACAAAACGCCCCCTGACTTGGCATGACTCCCTTTCTGACAATATTAGCCAGTGTTGAATACATTCTGTTGATCACTCATCATAAATAATGCAAAATCTGAGCTCTTATGCTGCGAGTTGACAATCGATGTGAAGCCACATGTAACAGAGAGAAGTAGATGTTTAAATATATAACAAGGTCTCCCTTTACTAGAACTCTAATTTATTAGTGACTGTCCTGTAATCTTAGATTACAATGTGTACAGTAAACTGTGTTGGTCCCACTCTCACATCTGAGTCAGAGGTAGGATGGCTAACCCTCCAGGATTAGCCAGGAGTCTCCAGGAATTGAAGGTCAATCTCCAGGGCCCTGCTGTGTATGGCCCCGGAGAAAAATCATCAGGACATTAAAAAATGTTTTTTTTTTGTGTGTTATTTACTTTGATCTGTACCAGATAGAAAAATATTGAGAACGGGGAACAAAGACTGTTTGGCTGACAATCAGGCATTGCCCAATTGGGTTAAGAGTCTTCTTATTTTACAACTGGCCGAGGAAGGCCATAGGTCACAAGGATGGGTGGCGTTGGCCGATTGCTGGAGGGTGGGGGGGCAAGTCACGTGATGAAATCTCCAGGAATACATGTAATCGCAGTTGGCAACCTGAGACAGCAGTCAGTGAATTCAAGTGCACTCCAGAGACCTGAACGCATAATGTAGACTGACGCTCCCAGTGCGGCACTGAAAGACCGCAAGAAACTTCAGAGAGCCGTGGACACCGCCCAGTCCATCACACAAACCTGCCTCCCATCCATTGATTCCATCAACACCTCCCGCTGCTTGGGGAACGCGGACAGCATAATTAAAGACCCCTCCCACCCGGCCTACTCGCTCTTCCAACTTCTTCCATCGGGCAGGAGATAAAGAAGTCTGAGAACACGCACGAACAGACTCAAAAACAGCTTCTTCCCCGCTGTTACCAGACTCCTAAACGACCCTCTTATGGACTGACCTGATTAATACTACACTCCTGTATGCTTCACCCGATGCCGGTGTCTATGTATTTACATTGTGGACCTTGTGTTGCCCTATTATGTATTTTCTTTTGATTTTATTTTCTTTCCATGTACTTAATGATCTGTTGAGCTGCTCGCAGAAAAATACTTTTCACTGTACCTCGGTACACGTGACAATAAACAAATCCAATCCAATCCAATCCAATCTAATACAATGAGTTCCGCAGTATCGCAACTTCCGCCTTTTGGAGGAGGGATTAAACCGGGGCACCGTCTGCCCTCTCAGCCGGATGTAAAAGATTCAAGAAGAATAGGTGAATTCTCCAAGATGCCCGGGCCAATAATTCTCCCTTAATCAAAATCCTGGGTTGTCTGGCCATTTGGCTCAGTGTTGTTTGCGGGAGCTTGCTGTGCAATATTGGCTGCTGCATTTCCAACCTTACAACAGTGACTTGCACTTCGAAGAGTGCTTCAGTGGTTGTAAAGTGCTGTGGGAGGTTGTGAGGTTGAGAAGGAGCTGTAAAATTGCAATTCCTTCTGATTGTTTCAGGAACATTGGTTTTATTGGACTGCAAAAGATCCGGGTTTATCGAGTTCAGCTTCTACCATCCTGGTAGTCAGGTGACACAATGACAGCGGAGTTGCTGTCTAACCACAGCATCTCTGTTGGCATCTTTCTACTTTTTGAAAGATGATAGGCACGCAGCGTCAAATCTATTTCAGATGGGGGTCGGCTCTGCATGTGGGGAACCTTTGGTGATGGCTGGAGAGGCCATTCTTTAAGAGGCAGGTTCTGCTACAAGTGCCGCACATGGAGCTACTGAGTGTCATTGTGGGTTGTTTTCGGCATTGGTACCTGTTGCTAAGCCGCTATGGTCACTGGTCAACGTGATGTTGCGTGCGACCTACAGGAAGTTCCGCCATTTTCCTCTGACGTCAGCTGGTGACTCACAGGGACGATACTTCATGTCCAAGGCCAGCACGTTCTGCAAGCATTCATGAAGCAGGCGCCCCACTGGTATCCTACACTTCTCTTGTAGCCGGCTACCTCACCATACAGGACATCCTTGGTTATTTCATAGAATTTACAGTGCAGAAGGAGGCCATTCGGCCCATCGAGTCTGCACCGGCTCTTGCAAAGAGCACCCTAATTAAGCCCACACCTCCACCCTGTCCCCGTAACCCCACCTAACCTAAGGGCAATTTAGCATGGCCAATCCACCTAACCTGCACATCTTTGGACTGTGGGAGGAAACCGGAGCACCCGGAGGAAACCCACACAGACACGGGGAGAACGTGCAGACTCCGCACGGACAGTGACCCGAGCCGGGAATCGAACCTGGGACCCTGGAGCAGTGAAGCAATGGTGCTAAACCACTGCGCTACCGTGTCGCCCAATCAACCTGCTAATCGAGCCATTGAAGCCGCCTCTGTTTGATGAGTGCAAACAACCTTGGGAGCTCTGCCTTTGACAAAACATCTGCATTTGTGATTTTACCCTGTCAAGATATGCCCCTAGTGCACTGCAGGCAGCAACGGTGTAAATTGTTGAGCTTCTATTCCTGATGGTTGGATGGGGGAATCCATGTGTAACATCCATGTACAACAGGGTGCTGAGAACACAGACCGTATAAAACACCAGTTCTCAGTTCTAAGCACCAGCTTGATGCAATTTTTGTGACTTAGCCGAAGGTAGTAGCTGCTTTTCCTCTACCTGTATCAAGTTTGCATCAAGCGGGCAGATTGTCCGCCGCTGTGCACCTGAGGTTAGACTCTGCTAACTACCTCCAACGAGGTGTTATTTAGTGTGAACAGGGGCGGAGATGCAACACCTTGGCCCACGACCACGGTTTTCCTGATGCTTCTGGTCAGGGAGGACAGGTTGGAGCCACAAGAGAAACAGTCTTCGTCTCTGAGTCCCTGTGTGGGCAACTAGTGCAGCATCATCGGCGTAGAGGTGTTCTCTGATCGGGGTCTTCCTGTCTTTCCTTTCAATCTTGATGGATTGTAGCAATCGCCATCTGACCTCATGTCCAATTAGGCTCCTTCTCTAACTGCAGGAAAGACAAAGGACAGGCACTTGGAGAGGAAGATGCTGAGCAGGGTGGAGGCTGAGGACGCACCATTCTTCACTCGGGAACTGAAGAGGAGTCATTAAACCACACAGTGCAGTGCACGTCATCACGGAAGAAGCGGATGAGGCTGAGCAGATTTTGTGCCCAGCCAATTTCCACCCCCAAATCCTGCAGAGTCCCGGTCTTGAACATCTGAAGGAGATCCCAAACGTAAGGTAAAGTGGGAATACCCTGTACCCGACACTTCTCTCCCAGCTGTTTCTGGAGGAGATCATGTCAACAGCAGACATTGCTGCACCGGAATTGTACTGTGTGCTCCCGGGTACACTCGGTCTGCAAGATGGGAAGATTGAGCCCAGCGAAGGGCCTTCCCTGGGAGACAAGGGAGTGAGATGGCTCTGAAGTTGTTGCGGTCTCCTCTGTCACCACTGTTCTTGTGCAGTGTAATCACAGAAATCAGTCTCTGTCAAAGAACAAAGAACAAAGAAATGTACAGCACAGGAACAGGCCCTTCGGCCCTCCAAGCCCGTGCCGACCATACTGCCCGACTAAACTACAATCTTCTACACTTCCTGGGTCCGTATCCTTCTATTCCCATCCTATTCATATATTTGTCAAGATGCCCCTTAAATGTCCCTATCGTCCCTGCCTCCACTACCTCCTCCGGTAGTGAGTTCCAGGCACCCACTACCCTCTGCGTAAAAAACTTGCCTCGTACATCTACTCTAAACTTTGCCCCTCTCACCTTAAACCTATGCCCCCTAGTAATTGACCCCTCTACCCTGGGGAAAAGCCTCTGACTATCCACTCTGTCTATGCCCCTCATAATTTTGTATACCTCTATCAGGTCGCCCCTCAACCTCCTTCGTTCCAGTGAGAACAAACCGAGTTTATTCAATCGCTCCTCATAGCTTATGCCCTCCATACCAGGCAACATTCTGGTAAATCTCTTCTGCACCCTCTCTAAAGCCTCCACATCCTTCTGGTAGTGTGGCGACCAGAATTGAACACTATACTCCAAGTGTGGCCTAACTAAGGTTCTATACAGCTGCAACATGACTTGCCAATTCTTATACTCAATGCCCCGGCCAATGAAGGCAAGCATGCCGTATGCCTTCTTGACTACCTTCTCCACCTGTGTAGCCCCTTTCAGTGATCTGTGGACCTGTACTCCTAGATCTCTTTGACTTTCAATACTCTTGAGGGTTCTACCATTCACTGTATATTCCCTACCTGCATTAGCCCTTCCAAAATGCATTACCTCACATTTGTCCAGGTTAAACTCCATCTGCCATCTCTCCGCCCAAGTCTCCAGACAATCTAAATCCTGCTGTATCCTCAGACAGTCCTCATCGCTATCCGCAATTCCACCAACCTTTGTGTCGTCTGCAAACTTACTAATCAGACCAGTTACATTTTCCTCCAAATCATTTATATATACTACAAAGAGCAAAGGTCCCAGCACTGATCCCTGTGGAACACCACTGGTCACAGCCCTCCAATTAGAAAAGCATCCCTCCATTGCTACCCTCTGCCTTCTATGGCCTAGCCAGTTCTGTATCCACCTTGCCAGTTCACCCCTGATCCCGTGTGACTTCACCTTTTGTACCAGTCTACCATGAGGGACCTTGTCAAAGGCCTTACTGAAGTCCATATAGACAACATCTACTGCCCTACCTGCATCAATCATCTTAGTGACCTCCTCGAAAAACTCTATCAAGTTAGTGAGACACGACCTCCCCTTCACAAAACCGTGCTGCCTCTCACTAATACGTCCATTTGCTTCCAAATGGGAGTAGATCCTGTCTCGAAGAATTCTCTCCAGTAATTTCCCTACCACTGAAGTAAGGCTCACCGGCCTGTAGTTCCCGGGATTATCCCTGCCACCCTTCTTAAACAGAGGAACAACATTGGCTATTCTCCAGTCCTCTGGGACATCCCCTGAAGACAGCGAGGATCCAAAGATTTCTGTCAAGGCCTCAGCAATTTCCTCTCCAGCCTCCTTCAGTATTCTGGGGTAGATCCCATCCGGCCCTGGGGACTTATCTACCTTAATATTTTTTAAGACACCCAACACCTCGTCTTTTTGGATCACAATGTGACCCAGGCTATCTACACCCCCTTCTCCAGACTCAACATCTACCAATTCCTTCTCTTTGGTGAATACTGATGCAAAGTATTCATTTAGTACCTCGCCCATTTCCTCTGGCTCCACACATAGATTCCCTTGCCTATCCTTCAGTGGGCCAACCCTTTCCCTGGCTACCCTCTTACTTTTTATGTAAGTGTAAAAAGCCTTGGGATTTTCCTTAACCCTATTTGCCAATGCCTTTTCATGACCCCTTCTAGCCCTCCTGACTCCTTGCTTAAGTTCCTTCCTACTTTCCTTATATGCCACACAGGCTTCGTCTGTTCCCAGCCTTTTAGCCCTGACAAATGCCTCCTTTTTCTTTTTGACGAGGCCTACAATATCACTCGTCATCCAAGGTTCCCGAAAATTGCCGTATTTATCTTTCTTCCTCACAGGAACATGCCTGTCCTGTATTCCTTTCAACTGACACTTGAAAGCCTCCCACATGTCAGATGTTGATTTGCCCTCAAACATCCGCCCCCAATCTATGTTCTTCAGTTCCCGCCTAATATTGTTATAATTAGCCTTCCCCCAATTTAGCACATTCATCCTCGGACCACTCTTATCCTTGTCCACCAGTACTTTAAAACTTACTGAATTGTGGTCACTGTTACCGAAATGCTCCCTTACTGAAACATCTACCACCTGGCCGGGCTCATTCCCCAATACCAGGTCCAGTACCGCCCCTTCCCTAGTTGGACTGTTTACATATTGTTTTAAGAAGCCCTCCTGGATGCTCCTTACAAACTCTGCCCCGTCTAAGCCCCTGGCACTAAGTGAGTCCCAGTCAATATTGGGGAAGTTGAAGTCTCCCATCACCACAACCCTGTTGTTTTTACTCTTTTCCAAAATCTGTCTACCTATCTGCTCCTCTATCTCCCGCTGGCTGTTGGGAGGCCTGTAGTATACCCCCAACATTGTGACTGCACCCTTCTTATTCCTGATCTCTACCCATATAGCCTCACTGCCCTCTGAGGTGTCCTCTCGCTGTATAGCTGTGATACTCTCCTGAACAAGTAGCGCAACTCCGCCTCCCCTTTTACATCCCCCTCTATCCCGCCTGAAACATCTAAATCCTGGAACGTTTAGCTGCCAATCCTGCCCTTCCCTCAACCAGGTCTCTGTAATGGCAACAACATCATAGTTCCAAGTAGTAATCCAAGCTCTAAGTTCATCTGCCTTACCCGTAATGCTCCTTGCATTAAAACATATGCACTTCAGGCCACCAGACCCGCTGTGTTCAGCAACTTCTCCCCGTCTGCGCTGCCTCAGAGCCACACTGTCCCTATTCCCTAGTTCTCCCTCAATGCTCTCACCTTCTGACCTATTGCTCCCGTGCCCACCCCCCTGCCATACTAGTTTAAACCCTCCCGTGTGACACTAGCAAACCTCGCGGCCAGGATATTTATGCCTCTCCGGTTTAGATGCAACCCGTCCATCTTATACAGGTCACACCTGCCCCGGAAGAGCTCCCAGTGGTCCAGATAACAGAAACCCTCCCTCCTACACCAGCTGTTTAGCCACGTGTTTGTTTGCTCTATCTTCCTATTTCTAGCCTCACTGGCACGTGGCACAGGGAGTAATCCCGAGATTACAACCCTCGAGGTCCTGTCTTTTAACTTTCTGCCTAGCTCCCTGAACTCCTGCTGCAGGACCTCATGCCCCTTCCTGCCTATGTCGTTAGTACCAATATGTACAACGACCTCTGCCTGTTTGCCCTCCCCCTTCAGGATTCCCTCTACCCGTTCGGAGACATCCTGGACCCTGGCACCAGGGAGGCAACATACCATCCTGGAGTCTCTTTCACGTCCACAGAAGCGCCTATCTGTGCCCCTGACTATAGAGTCCCCTATAACTATTACTCTTCTGCGCTTTGACCCTCCCTTCTGAACATCAGAGCCAGCCGTGGTGCCACTGCTCTGGCTGCTGCTGTTTTCCCCTGATAGGCTATCCCCCCCGACAGTGTCAATTAGCCTACAGGGCATGTGCGGAACCATCAGCTCAAAACCACCTATTCTCCCCAAGCTCAAGCCACTCACCACAGGTCCGACCCAACACTACACACCGACTGTCACAAAATATTCTTTTCTCAAAGAAATCTATCAAATTTATAATTGAATGAATCAACTCAGTACTAACGTTCTCCCCGTGTGCGCGTGGGTTTCCTCCGGGTGCTCTTGTTTCCTCCCATAGTCCAAAGATGTGCAGGTTAGGTGGTTTAAAAAAAAAAAGAATTTAGAGGCCGGGATTCTCCAATCCCGCGGCCAGGTTCTGACGCCAGCGTGAAAAGCGACGCCAACCACTCCGGCGTCAACGGTCCCCGATAATGAGGACTGCTCCCCCTTCCTAGGGGGCTAGTTTGGCCCCGGAGTGGTCCCCGCAGCTCCAGTCGGCGCAGAACGGCCGGCGTGATTCCGCGCATGCGCGTGGGTTCCCGTCTCCGCGCCGGCCCCCCCTCCCCCGAGTAATGTGGCGGAGCCCTACAGGGGTGGAGGAACATGGAACCAGCCCGCCCGCTGATCGGTTGGCCCCGATCGTGGGCCAGACCACCGTGAGGGTGCCCCCCTGGGGTTGGTTCTCCCCGGCCCCCCTCCCCCACCTCCAGGACGGCCCCCGCAGACACACCTTCCAGGTTCCCGCCATATGGGACCTGAGTAACCCACGCCAGCGGAACGCGGCCGAACTCGGTGGCCACTCGGCCCGTCGGGGCCCGGAGAATCGCTGGGGGAGGGGCACTTTCAATGGCCTCCGACCGGCGAGGCGGCGATCCCGCGGGCGCCTGAAAATCGGCGCCGGAGAATCGGCAAGCCGGCATCGGGGCGCGATTCTCGCGTTCCCCCCCCAGGGAATCTCCGACCTGGCGCGGGGTCGGAGAATCCAGGCCCGGGTCTCCAATTCTTTTTTTTCCCCAATTAAGGGGCAATTTAGCGTGGTCAATCCACCTCCCCGGCACATCTTTTTGAGTTGTGGGGGGGTGAGATCCACGCAGACACGGGGAGAATGTGCAAACTCCACACGGACCTTGACCCAGGGCCGGGATCGAACCTGGGTCCTCGCCGCCATGAGGCAGCAGTGCTAACCACTGCGCCGCCGTGCTGCCCTCAGTTTAGGTGGGATTACGGGGATAGGTTGGAGGATTGGGCCAAGGTGGGGTGCTCTTTTGGAAGGACGGGGCAGACTCGATGAACCAAATGGGTTCCTCCTACACCGTAGGGATTCTATGGATTTTATGGATTCAACTCCTTTCGCTATCTTCCCACACAGCCTGTTCCACAGATGGACCACTTGCTCACTGATACACTGCATGTCCTCGGTTTCTACTCTTGTGCACTGGGTGAAATAGCTCTGTGTGGTCAATATTATCTAGCTGCTCCAGAATCTTAAAAGCAGCAATAATAGCACCAGCTCCCACTTTGCCCTCCGCTCTTATGCGGTCAACTGACTCACACAGTATCATGCCTCGTGGAACTCAAAATAAAAATACTTGCATTTATACAGCACCTTTCACATCCTCAATTTTAATTTTGAAGTGCGGTCACGGTCGTAACGTAGGGAATGTGGCAGCCAATTTGTGCACAGTAAGCCCCCAAGAACAGCAATGTGATAATAACCAGATTATCTCGGTTTTTTTTTAGTGATGTTGGCTGAGGGATAAATATTGGCCAGGTCGAGCAGGGAGAACCCCCCCATACCCTTCAATGCAGCAGCTCCATTGGGCTTCGCCTAAAAGACCAGACAAGCCTCAGTTTGATTTCTCAATCAAACAGCTGGATTTGAACCCTCAACCTGTTGACTCGCAAGTGAGGGCACACAGCACACCGAGTCAGGGCTCGACACCGGACTCTCTACCATCCTGGGTAGTGCACCTGTCCATTGAGCCATCGGAGGCCTCTGGGGAAAGTGTCAGCCTCAGTGAGGTGGACCCTGAATTGTTCCGACACTGGGAGGATTACCTTTCCTCGCTCGTTATCCTGAGCTGACAGCTTTTTGCTGATCCACCTCTCCTGGAGGAGAGGAACCTGAGCTGTGCTGGGCGGCGAGACGACAACTTTAATGTCAAGCTGCATGAAAGGGCGAGGAGCAAATGTTTAAAAATACAACTGGGTTTTCCTTTACCAGAACTCCTCTGACTTAATGTTATTGACTGCTCTGTAATATTATACTACAAATGCATGATATCATAGTTAACCATCCACTTACTGGGAGCCAGCAATGAGTCTGACACTGGGTGGAATTTCCCCCAAATTGCACAGAGCACTGGATCAGGAGGGAAAAGCTGTGTGAAACCGTCCGGCTTCACAGAAACCATTTCCCGTTGAATTAAACGGCACTCTGTAATTTCAAAGTCGAGAATCACACAGCCGGGAGGGAGGGAACTAAACATGCTGCCAATTCCCCCAGCTGACAAGGGGAACAGCCGCAACCCCTCACGCAGAAGGGCAACTGCCCTCCCCACCAGGCAAGGATTGGGTCACTTCCCCCCCCCCCCCCCCCACACACCACGCAAGCATCGGGGGGCCCCTACCCTCGCACCCCACCCGCCCTCCCTGTCACTGGCCTCAGCCCCTCCATAGTCTGCAGCTCCCCCTCATCTCAATGCGCATGCACAACGCCGCCTCCAACAATCCCCCCCCCCCACGCTGCCGTCACACAGATAAGGAGAACCACCCAATGGGGCTCCCCAGAGGGCCCGCCCCTGGCAGTGCCAACTAGGCGGTGGTCATCACAACTGTTTTTTTCATTCGAAAACCAGTAGTGATTCACGGCAGCCTGACGTCATGTCACGTCTCGCTGCTGTACGTGTGTGTGTGTGTGTGTGTGTGCCGGGGGGGGGGGGGGTGAGGATCCGGTTCAAGCCTCAAAGATCATGTCACTGGCGCATTGGCGGGCAAGATTTCGGACCGGGACCTTGCTGGCGCAAATCCCGTTATGGCCTACGCCTTAGATTAGCACCATAACGGGATTTGCGCCTGTGGCAAATGGGTCCTCTACATTTTGCCCTCTGTGTGTATCACCAACAGAGAGCTCATTGTTGGCTTTGTAATCTTTTTATATAAATTTAGAGTACCCAATTCTTTTTTTCCAATAAAAGGGCAATTTAGCGTGACCAATCCACCTCCCCTGCACATCTTTTAGGTGGTGGGGGTGAGACCCATGCAGACACAGGGAGAATGTGCAAACTCCACACGGACAGTGACCCGGGGCCGGGATCAAACCCGGGTCCGCGGCGCCGTGAGGCCGCAGTGCTAACCACTGCGCCACGGTGCCACCCTGGTCTTGTTATCTTAATACACAATAAATATGGTTCACTATGTTGCTGCCCTCTTGCTTTTCGCTCAGATGGCTGGCAGTTCAAATACCCACTCAAGGGTTTGACACTCGCAGTGCGGTACTGAGGGAATGCTGCACTGTCGGAAGTGCTGCCCTTTGGGTGAGATGCTAACCCAGGTCTTTCCACCCTCTCAGACGGACGTAAAAGATTCCTTGGCACTACTTTGAGAAAGAGCAGGGGGCGTTATCCCCGGTGACTTGGCCAGTATTTATCTCTCGGACAACATCTCCAGACTGCTGCTACGGGCCAGGGTTTGGAAAACTCCACAGTATGTTATGGAGTTCACCTGACCTCATAATAATTGTCACAAGTAGGCTTCAAATGAAGTTGCTGTGAAAAGCCCCTAGTCGCCACATTCCGGCGCCTGGTCGGGGAGGCCGCTCCGGGAACTGAACCCGCGCTGCTGGCCTTGTTCTGCATTAGAAGCCAGCTGTTTAGCCCACTGTGCTAAACCAGCCCCTAAGGGAAACTATAACTGTTTGTTGAATTTGGCTGGGATGAGCACAAGAGCTGTTTTTCAGGTGTTATTCAATGGACTTCTTGGGCACTTTCAATCAAAAAAACAAGCTTTATTCTCTGAATTTAGTTAACATTTGTATAAACACACACAGCAAGAATCTTTTATGAACTACAAACATAAAGACCCCACACAGCTACAGTAATCTATATATAACCCTTAATGAATTCCCCCTTGAACTGTTCCAATTCAATGATAAAATCCAAGTAAAACCAGAAACCCTTTTAAAAGGTGTGGCCCAGCACACAACATTCTTACTGGTACAAGACTTGTTATTAATACTCTGTTCCCCAATTTCAAGCAGCAGATTTGAATTCCTTCCAGAAAGCAATTATCTCTTTTACGTTATCAAGTAGTCTGTAAACAGCTTTTTAAATGAAGATAGAGAAACACTTCTTTCAATCTGTGCAGTTCAAAACCCAGTCCAAAACTCAAAGCGAAAGTAAAACCCACAGAGCCACAGCCCAGCTCCATCCAATGACATCACCAAAGCCATGTGATAAGACAAAAACCTTTCTTAAAGGGACACTCCCATGGCACTGCCCGCTCCCTCCTTTTGTCTTGGGTGGCAAAAACTGGCAAATATTTCAGACACTTATTTCTGAATGGTAAAAGAACCGTCATGAGGGGAGTTTTTTTGACAGCGAGTGGCTAGGATTTGTAATGTGTTGCCTGACAGTGTTGCAGAGGCTGGGTGCCTTTCACAAGGGCATTAGGTAATTAACTGAAGAGAAAAAGTCTTCAGGGCAAAGCCAGCATGGACGTGATGGGCTGAATGGCCTCCTTCTGAACTGTAACCATTGTGTGACTTTATAAATGGGGGAAGAAAGTCTCACTGTCTGGAGGGTACTGGGTGGCCTTAAGGGCCATGACAATATGTATCCCCAGAGGGTGCTGCCATTCATCGTTAAGTGCACACATCCCTTTACATGAAACCAGCTAGCCAGATGTCCCCCCTCTCTCCATTTAGCCTGGCTCTCTCTGTGCACAGGCACAGGCAATATTCAAATGTGTTTCTCATGGCAAATTGGGGTCAGTCAGCTGACCACAAGTGTTTGCCAGCTTTGCAACAATTAATTTTTAAAAAAATTCATTTATGGGATGTGGGTGTCGCCTGCTAGGCCCAGCATTTATTGCCCATTCCTTGTTGCCCTTCAGAAGGTGGCGGTGAACTGCCTTCTTGAACCGCTGCAGTCCCTGCAATGTAGGTACACCCACAAGTACCTCTGTGAGGGAGGGACTTCCAGGATGTCACCCCAGCGACAGTGAAGGAATGGCGATATATTTCCAAGTCGGGATGGTGAGTGACTTGGAGGGGAACCTCCAGGTGGTGGGGTTTCCAGGGGCGAAATTGTCCCCCAACGGCGCGATGTCCGCCGACTGGCGCCCAAATCGGCGCCAATCAGACGGGCATCGCGCCGCCCCAAAGGTGCGGAATGCTCCGCATCTTTGGGGGGGCTGAGCCCCAACATTGAGGGGCTAGGCCGGCGCCGGAGGGATTTCCGCCTGGCCAGCTGGCGGAAATGGCGTTTGTTGCCCCGTCAGCCGGCGCGGAAATGCGGCGCATGCGCAGGAGCGTCAGCGGCCGCTGACAGTTTCCCGCGCATGCGCAGTGGGGAGAGTCACTTCCGCCTCCGCCATGGTGGAGGCTATGGCGGAGGCGGAAGGGAAAGAGTGCCCCCACGGCACAGGCCCGCCCGCGGATCGGTGGGCCCCGATCGCGGGCCAGGCCACCGTGGGGGCACCCCCCGGGGTCAGATCGCCCCGCGCCCCCCCCAGGACCCCGGAGCCCACCCACGCCGCCCGGTCCTGCCGGTAAATACCAGCTTTAATTTACACTGGCGGGACAGGCAATTTCTGGGCGGGACTTCGGCCCATCCGGGCCGGAGAATTGAGCGGGGGGTCCCGCCAACTGGCGCGGCCCAATTCCCGCCCCCGCCCAATCTCCGGTACCGGAGACTTCGGCGGGGGCGGGATTCACGGCGGCCAATGGCCATTCTCCGACCCACTGGGGGGTCGGAGAATGACACCCCAGGTATCTGCTGCTCTTGGGCTTCTAGATGGTAGTGGCCGTGGATTTGGAAGGTGTTGTCTCAGGAACCTTGGTGAGTTGCTGCAGTGCTTCTTGTATATGGTACACACGGCTGCCACCGTGAGTCAGTGGTGGAGGGTTTGAATGTTTGTGGAAGGGGGAGCAATCAAGTGGGTTGCTTTGCCCAGGATAGTGTTGAGATTTTTGAGTGTTGTAGTTGCACTCATCCAGGCAAGTGGGGAGTATTTCATTACTCTCCTGACTTGTGGAGGACAGGCTTTGGGGGGTCAGGAGCTGAGTTACCCACCGCAGCATTCCCAGCCTTTGTCCTGCTCTGGCAGCCACAGTATTAATATGGCTAGTCCGGTTCAGTTTCTGATCAATGGTAACCCCTGGGATAGTGATTGTGGGGGATTCAGCGATGGTAATGCCATTAAATGTCAAAGGGCGATGGTTAGATCCTCTCTTGTTGGAGATGGTCAGTGTCTGGTGCGGCGCGAATGTAACTTGCCGCTTGTCAGCCCAGATCTGGCTGCTTCATGGAATGAGAAAAGCACATACATAGGCCAGAGTGGATAAATTGGCCCTTCGGTTAACCCGGCACCCTTATGGGCCAGAGAGACTTTCTCCCCGTTTATAGAATCAGAGAATAGCTACAGCACAGAAAGAGGCAATTCGGCCCATTGTGTCTGTGCTAGCTCTCGGATGGACAATTCTGCTGGTCCCACTTCCCGGCCTTTTCCGTGTAGCCCTGAAAATCCGTTCTCTTCGGGGTCTTCTCTTTCGAAAGCCTCAATTGATTTTGCCCCCACCACACTCTCAGGCAGTGCATTCCAGATCCTAACCACTCATAGAATCATCAAATTTACGGTGCAGAAGGAGGCCATTCGGCCCTGGGAAAGAGCACCCGACTTAAGCCCACACCTCCACCCTATCCCCGTAAATCCAACCTAACCTTTTGAACACTAAGGGGCAATTTAGCGTGGCCAATCCACCTAACCTGCACGTCTCTGGACTGTGGGAGGAAACCGGAGCACCCGGAGGAAACCCGCGCACACACGGTGAGAAAGCGCAGACTTAAATCTGCACCCTCTCGTTTCCCGGTTCTGCAGCCAATGGGATCAGTGTCTCACTCTCTACTGTGGCCCGAGCCCTCGTGATTTCGAACACCTCTAGCAGATTTCCCCTCAGCCCTCTCTTCTCCAAGCTGGAGCAGTCCCAGCTTCTCTACACCAGCCGCGCCCTCGTCCCCGGAACTATCCTCGCTAATCTTTTCTGCAATCAGGTAAAGTTGAAGGATTTCGACCCAGCGACCGTGACGGAACAGCCGATACGTGCGCAGGTTAGGACAGTGTGCGACGTGGATGGGATCCCAGTGAAGGCGTACACCTGTGTACATGCTGCCTCTGTCTTTCCAGGTGGTGGCGATGGTGGGGGAGGAGGGCGGGGGGGGGGGGGGGGGGGGGGGGGGGAGATGCCAAATTGAAGCTCTCTAAAAGGCACGATAGGCCGAACAAGCCTGTTTCCGTGCCATCTGAATGTTTTTGCGACCGGGGACCGAAAGCTAACCTGCTGGGTTCTGCTGCTTGAGGGAAGATTTACAGTGGTTTCCATCGCAGTGTTATCACTGGAATTCAGACAGTCCGCAATCAATACGGCAACTTTACAGCAGCTTCATGAGGATGAGACGCAGGGTATGTCTGAGATTTTAATTATGATGAACAGAGTCTGATCTGGAGGGCAGCAGCATTATTTAACAGCCCCGTTGTCCCGTCTGTAGGTAACTGTGGTCCATTCACCAGAACGACGGCAAACCACATGACTGCAGTTACACGTAGAGACATGGAGATACACGTAGAGACATGGAGATACACGTAGAGACATGGAGATACACGTAGAGACATGGAGATACACGTAGAGACATGGAGATACACGTAGAGACATGGAGATACACGTAGAGACATGGAGAAGGTGGGATTGTTCGCAACACAGCAGGAAAAGCTAAGGGGGGAGATTTAACAGAGGCTTTCCAAACACTCAAGGAATTGAATGGATTAAATAAGGAGAAAGTCTCCCCAATGGCTAAAGGATCGATTATTGGTGGATACAGATTTAAAGTAACTGAAAGGGCAGCACGGTAGCACAAGTGGCTAGCACTGTGGCTTCACAGCGCTAGGGTCCCGGGTTCGATTCCCCGCTGGGCCCCTGTCTGTGCGGAGTCTGCACATTCTCCCTGTGGGTTTCCTCCGGATGCTCCGGTTTCCTCTCACAGTCCAACGACGTGCAGGTTGGGTGGATTGGCCCTGATAAATTGCCCTTAGTGTCCAAAAAGGTTAGGAGGGGTTACTGGATTACGGGGATAGGGTGGAAGTGAGGGCTTAATGTGGGTCGGTGCAGACTCGATGGGTCGAATGGCCTCCTTATGTACTTTACGTTTTATGAAATCACAGAAACGTCGTAAATAGGAGCAGAGTAGGCCATTCGGCCCCTTGACCCTGCTCCGCCATTCAATATGACCATAGCTCATCCTCCACCTCCACGCCATGCTCCCAATTTCTCCCCATAGCCCTCAACAACTTTAGAGTCTAGAAATCTATCTATTTCCTTTTGAATGTGTTCAGGGATTTGGCCTCCCCCGCTTCTGTGATAGAGAATTCCACAGGGTCACCACCCCCTCAGTGAAGATAGTTCTGCTCATCTGGGTTCTCAATGGACTGCCCCCCATCGTGAGACGGTAAGCCCTCGTTCCAGACCCTCCAGCCAGGGGAAACATCATCCCTGCAACCAGTCTGTCCGGCCCTGTCAGACTTTTATACCTTTCAATGAGATCCCCTCTCATTCTTCTGAACTCCAGTTAAAACGGACCCAGTCGACTCAATATTTGGGCAACACGACAGCACAGTGGTTAGCACAGTTGCTTCACAGCGGCAGGGTCCCAAGTTCGATTCCCAGCTTGGGTCACTGTCAGAGTCTGCGTGGGTTTCCTCCGGGTGCTCCGGTTTCCTCCCACGGTCCAACAATGTGCAGGTTCGGTGGATTGGCCATGATAAATTGTCCCTTAGTGTCCAAAAGGTTGGGTGGGGTTACTGGGTTTACGGGGATAGGGTGGAGATGTGGGCTTCTGTAGGGCGCTCAGGTTGCGACTGTGAGTAAATGTATTCCTGGAGGTTCCATCATATGACTTGGGCTCATTATTCAACCAACACATCCATCCTTAGAGTCATAGAATTCCTACAGTGCAAAAGGAGGCCATTCGGCCCATTGCGTCTACACCAACCCATCAAAAGAGCACCCAATCTAGGCCCACTCCCAAGCCCCATCCCCACAATCGCACCTAACGTGCACATTTTTGGACCCTAAGGGGGCAATTTAGCACGGCCAGTCCACCTAATCTGCACATCAGTACAGGAGCTAGGATGTGGGAGGAAGCCGGAGCACCCGGAGGAAACCCACGCAGACACTGGGAGAAAGTGTAAACTCCGCACAGGCAGTTGCCCAAGGCCGGAATTGAACCTGGTCCTTGGTGCTTGAGGCAGCAGTGCTAACCACTGTGCCGCCTTGTGTCGTCTGGCTTTCCTATGTCAATTAGAAAGCAAAGTGACACATTATACATAGATATATAGATAGGAGCAGGAGGAGGCCTTTTGGCCCTTCGAGCCTGCCCTGCCATTTATCACGATCATGGCTGATCATCCAACTCAATAGCCTAATCCGGCTTTCTCCTCATAGCCTTTGACCCCAGTCTCCCCAAGTGCTATATCCAGCCGCCTCTTGAATATCTTCAATGTTTATTATGCTTGACTGTCAGTAAAACAGTCCTTTTCCCTCATTATCAGTGCTTTCTATCTGGCAGAGAGAAATGTTGAAAGAAAACAACAACAAAAAATAATCTTTTTTGATGTCCTGGTGATTTTGCCGCAGGATTGCACACAGCCGTGTCCTAGACATTGATCTTCAATTGTTGAAGACTCCACACTACCCTGGAGGGTTGTCACCCTACCTGTAAAAGACTCTTTTTTTTTTCTTTTTTTTTAGAACATTACAGTGCAGTACAGACCCTTCGGCCCTCGATGTTGCACCGACCTGTGAAACCACTCTAAAGCCCATCTACACTATTCCCTTATCGTCTCTATGTCTATCCAATGACCATTTGAATGCCCTTACTGTTGGCGAGTCCACTACTGTTGCAGGAAGGGCATTCCACGCCCTTACTACTCTCTGAGTAAAGAACCTACCTCTGACATCTGTCTTTTCTCTATCTCCCCTCAATTTAAAGCTATGTCCCCTCGTGCTAGACATCACCATCTGAGGAAAAAGGCTCTCACTGACCACCCTATCCAATCCTCTGATCATCTTGTATGCCTCAATTAAGTCACCTCTTAACCTTCTTCTCTCCAACAAAAACAGCCTCTAGTCCCTCAGCCTTTCCTCAATACCAGGCAGCATTCTGGTAAATCTCCTCCGCACCCTTTCCAATGCTTCCACATCCTTCCTTTAATGCGGTGACCAGAATTGCACGCAATACTCCAAATGCGGCCGCACTAGAGTTTTGTACAGCTGCAACATGACCTCATGCCAAGAATCTTATCATTAGCCCAGTACTGTCTTCCTGTTATTCCTTCCAAAATGAATCACCTCTCACTTTGCCACCTCTCAGCCCAGCGCTGCAGCTGATCTATGTCCCTCTGTAACTTGTAATATCCTTCCGCAGTGTCCACAACTCCACCGACTTTAGTGTCATCTGCAAATTTACTCGCCCATCCTTCTACGCCCTCCTCCAGGTCATTTATAAAAATGACAAACAGCAGTGGCCCCAAAACAGATCCTTGTGGTACACCACTAGTAACTGGACTCCAGTCTGAACATTTCCCATCAACCACCACCCTTTGTCTTCTTCCAGCTAGCCAATTTCTGATCCAAACTGCTAAATCACCCTGAATTCCATGCCTTTGTATTTTCTGCAGTAGCCTACCGTGGGGAACCTTATCGAAATGAATGAAAATGAAATGAAATGAAAATCGCTTGGCTCTGTAGATTTTTTTTTACACCTCCCCCCCCGGTCCCGCCGCATCCAGTACGTCCTCGGTCTCTTGTAAATCGATCTTTGACACGAGACACGTTAGAAAGCTCCAGAAATGCAAGTTGTATTTCAAAATCATTTTCTGCCGCAGAGTCTGGGCACTGCTGCCCTTTGAAACGGGGCTGCCAGCCCCCGCGTTTGCACAACCCGCCTAATGAGTTTTCCGTTGGTAACTGTAGCTGTACTTACGCATCCACTTCCTGGAAGAGCCGGAGTTTGTCTGGGAAGATCTCGGATAAGAGGACATTGATGTACGGAACTTTGTGAGCCTGCAGCTGGGATTCCAAATGCTGACCAACAGGAAGGGAAAAGCAGTAAACAAAAGGGCAGTGGTTAACACAACAACATTTACATAGCACCTTTAACAACAACCTGCATTCATATAGCACCTTTAACAGCAACCTGCATTCATATAGCACCTTTAACAGCAACCTGCATTCATATAGCACCTTTAACAGCAACCTGCATTCATATAGCACCTTTAACAGCAACCTGCATTCATATAGCACCTTTAACAGCAACCTGCATTCATATAGCACCTTTAACAGCAACCTGCATTCATATAGCACCTTTAACAACAACCTGCATTCATATAGCGCCTTTAACAACAACCTGCATTAATACAGTGCCTCTAACACCAACCTGCATTCATATAGCGCCTTTAACAACAACCTGCATTCATATAGCGCCTTTAACAGCAACCTGCATTAATACAGCACCTTTAACAACAACCTGCATTCATATAGCACCTTTAACAACAACCTGCATTCATATAGCGCCTTTAACAACAACCTGCATTCATATAGCGCCTTTAACAACAACCTGCATTAATACAGTGCCTCTAACACCAACCTGCATTAATATAGCGCCTTTAACAACAACCTGCATTCATATAGCGCCTTTAACAACAACCTGCATTAATACAGTACCTTTAACAACAACCTGCATTCAACTAGTGCCTTAAACAACAACCTGCATTCATCTAGTGCCTTAACCAACAACCTACATTCATATAGTGCCTTTAACAACAACCTGCATTCATCTAGTGCCTTTAACAACCTGCATTCATATAGCGCCTTTAACAACAACCTGCATTCATATAGCACCTTTAACAACAACCTGCATTCATATAGCGCCTTAAACAACAACCTGCATTCATATAGCGCCTTAAACAACAACCTGCATTCATATAGCGCCTTAACCAACAACCTACATTCATATAGTGCCTTTAACAACAACCTGCATTCATATAGTGCCTTTAACAACAACCTGCATTCATATAGCACCTTTAACAACAACCTGCATTCATATAGCGCCTTTAACAACAACCTGCATTCATCTAGTGCCTTTAACAACCTGCATTCATATAGCGCCTTTAACAACAACCTGCATTCATATAGCGCCTTTAACAACAACCTGCATTCATATAGCGCCTTTAACAACCTGCATTCATCTAGTGCCTTTAACAACAACCTGCATTCATCTAGTGCCTTTAACAACCTGCATTCATATAGCGCCTTTAACAACAACCTGCATTCATATAGCACCTTTAACAACAACCTGCATTCATATAGCGCCTTTAACAACAACCTGCATTAATACAGTACCTTTAACAACAACCTGCATTCAACTAGTGCCTTAAACAACAACCTGCATTCATATAGTGCCTTTAACAACCTGCATTCATCGAGTGCCTTTAACAACCTGCATTAATACAGTGCCTTTAACAACAACCTGCATTCATATAGCACCTTTAACAGCAACCTGCATTCATATAGTGCCTTTAACAACCTGCATTCATCGAGTGCCTTTAACAACCTGCATTAATACACTGCCTTTAACAACAACCTGCATTCATATAGCACCTTTAACAGCAACCTGCATTCATCTAGTGCCTTTAACAACAACCTGCATTCATCTAGTGCCTTTAACAACAACCTGCATTCATATAGTGCCTTTAACAACCTGCATTCATCGAGTGCCTTTAACAACCTGCATTAATACAGTGCCTTTAACAACCTGCATTCATCGAGTGCCTTTAACAACAACCTGCATTCATCTAGTGCCTTTAACAACCTGCATTCATATAGTGCCTTTAACAACCTGCATTCATCGAGTGCCTTTAACAACAACCTGCATTCATCTAGTGCCTTTAACAACCTGCATTCATATAGTGCCTTTAACAACCTGCATTAATACAGTGCCTTTAACAACCTGCATTCATCGAGTGCCTTTAACAACAACCTGCATTCATCTAGTGCCTTTAACAACCTGCATTCATATAGTGCCTTTAACAACCTGCATTCATCGAGTGCCTTTAACAACAACCTGCATTCATATAGTGCCTTTAACAACCTGCATTCATATAGTGCCTTTAACAACAACCTGCATTTACATAATGTAGAAAAATACACAAAGGGGCTTCACATGAGTGTAATCAATGTCGAACCAAAGAGGAGGCATTCAGAGGTGTGCCGGCAATACTGACGGGGTCACATTCACAGGGCTGAGGTCCACACGTTTACTTCCCGGGAGATAAGCTGGGGGGTCGACTGAAGTGTTGAGATCAGGAATGGGGTCTCTTATCGAGACCGAGTGTAACAGTTTCCTGCTGTCGTCCACAACAGGCACTGTTCGGGGACCAAACCAATGGGGGCCCTGCTGCTGTGCACAGGTCAAAGCCACGCCATTGTATTGCCAGTAGGGCAGCATAATGGTTCTGATACAAGAACAAAAGAAATAGGAGCTGGTGTGGACCGCTCGGCCCATCACGCCGACTCTGCCATTCAATACTATCATGACTGATCTTGGGCCTCAACTCCATTTTCCCACCTGCTCCCCGATCCCTTAATTTCCCGAGAGACCAAGAAATCTGACTGCCCCAGACTGGAATATATTCAAATGACGGTTCATCCACAGCCCTCTGGGGACAAGAATTCCAAAGATTCCCAACCTTTGTGCAGGAATTTCTCCTCATCTCTGTCCTAAATGATCTGCCCCTTATCCTGGGTCTGTGTCCGTGTCCCCGCACCCCCCGTGTTTTAGAATCCCCGACCAGCGGAAACAATCTCTCAGCGTCCGCCCTGTCAAACCCCCTCAGAATCTGCTAGCTTTCCGTGAGATCGCCCCTCATTCTTCTCAACCCCAGGGAATACCGACCCGATTTTACTCAGCCTCTCCTCATAGGACAACCCCTCATCCCAGGGAACATTTTAGTGAACCTTCGCAGTCCCGCCTCCAAGGCAAGTAACTCCTTCCTTAAATGTGGAGACCAAAGCTATACACAGTCCTGCAGATGTGGTCCCACCAAAACCTTGGACGTGTTGTATTTATGATTTTCAGAAGGCTTTCGATAAACCCCCACACAGGAGATTTGTCAGCAAAATGAGAGCACACGGGATTTGGGATAAATAAACAGGCACGGACTGAGGATTAGTTAATGGACATAAAACAGAGAGTAGGAACAAACCTGTCGGCAGGCTGTGAGCGGTGAGATACCCCAAGGATTAGTGCTTGGCTCCGGTGACTCACAATCTACACCAACCACTTGGATGTGGGAATTAAATGTAATGATTCCAAATTTGCTCCTGGCATAAAACTCGGTGTGAATGTGTTGTGAGGAGCATGCAAAGAGGCTCCCAGGGGAATAAGACGGTAGCACGGTAGTTAGCACTGTTGCTTCACAGCGCCAGGGTCCCAGGTTCGATTCCCGGCTTGGGTCACTGTCTGCGCGGAGTCTGCACGTTCTCCCCGTGTCTGCGTGGGTTTCCTCCGGGTGCTCCGGTTTCCTCCCACAGTCCAAAGATGTGCGGGTTGGGTGGATTGGCCATGATAAAATTGCCCTTAATGTCCAAAATGGTTAGGTGGGGCTAGGATGGAGGTGTAAGCCTAAGTAGGGTGTTCTTTCCAAGGGCCGGTGCAGACTCGATGGGCCGAATGGCCGCCTTCTGCACTGTAAATTCTAAGTAAGTGAGTGGGCAAGAACATGGCAGGTGAAAGTGCAAAGTTATCCGCTTTGGTAGGAAAAACAGAAATGCAGAGTGTTCCTTAAATGGAGATAGATTGGGAAGTGCTGATGTCCCAAGGGGTCTGGGTGTCCTTGTTCATAAGTCACTGAAACATAATGTGTAGATGCAGCAAGCAATTAGGAAGGTGTGTTGGTCTTTATTGCCAGAGGATTTGAGTACAGGAGCAGAGATGTCTTGCTGCAACAGTATGGAGCGTCGGTGAGACCACATCTGAAATATTGGTCTCTTTAACCTAAGGAAGGGAAAATAAACTTGCCACACAGGGCGCGCAACGAAGGGTCACCAGGCTGATCCCTGGAAAAAGGGGACTGTGCTACGAGGAAAGAGACCGGCGTGTATTTCTGGAGTTTAGAAGAATGAGAGGTGATCTCGTCAAACACACAAAATCCTTGTAAGGGTCAATGGGGTGGATTCAAGAAGGATGATTCCACTGGCTGGGGGTCTGGAGGGTGCTAGAACCTGGGGACATATTCTCAGAGTAAGGGGTCGGCCATGTAGGACCGAGGTGAGGAGGAATATGTTTTACTCAGAGGATGGTGAACCTATGGAAAGCTCAGACATTGAGTGTGTTCAAGTGTGAAATATAGATATCTAGATATTAAAGATATCAAGGGAAATTGGGATACTGTGGGAAAATGGTATTTGGCCATGTGACCACAAGATATAGGAGCAGAATTAGGCCATTCGGCCCATCAAGTCTGCTCCGCCATTCGATCTTGGCTGACATGTTTCTCATCCCCAGTCTCCTGCCTTCTCCCCGTAACCCCTGGTCCCCTTGTTAATCAAGAACACCAGATTCATTCTTGGCATGTTGTTATCTACGAGGCTGCAGACCAAGAGCTGGAAGGTGGAACTAGCCAAAATAGTTCTTTCTTAGAACATAAGAATGTAAGAACTAGGAGCAGGAGTGGGCAATTTAACCTCTCGAGCCTGCTGCACCACTCAGTGTGATCATGGCTGATCTCATCATGGCCTCAACTCCACTGTCCTGCCCGTTCTCCATAACCCTTCAACCCATTACTAATTAAAAATCTATGCAACTGCGCCTTAAACGTACCCACTGCCATGATCTAGTTGAATGGTGGAGGAGGCTCAGGGGGCCTAATGGCCTACTCCTGCTCTCTATGACTAGAAGTAGTCATTAAAATTAATAGTCTAAACAGGGTGCTAACTGGGTGTTTTTTTTTAAACACCATGGATGAAAATCTGAGAGCTGTTGCTTGCAGCTCCTGTGCCATGTGGGAACTTCAGGACACTTCACCTATTTTAGGGAAAACACATGTGCAGGAAGTCTCTCTCCAGCTCAAGCTGAGGTTTTTCCGATGTACCGTGGAAGCGGGGGAAGTTGGTATAGAAGTAACATTGCAAAGAAACAAGCACTTTGGTCAAACGAGGCAAAATAGATTAAAGACCAAATGGGTACGATAGTCAGGATGTTACCTCCGCTGTATTGGAAGTGACAGTTTTTGTCACTCATTTATTTGCACCGAGCAATTTCAATTACTCACCGTCAACAATACTGCTGAAAGGTCAGTGAGCAAGACCCAGCAGTCTATTTTTATTGTTAATTTTATTTTATTTTTTAATTAGGGAGGGGGGGAAAAAGAGACAATCTTCATCAAGGGAAGACGGGATTTCCGTGACACGAGAAGTGGCCGATTGGGCTATTTTATATGAAATTTATGCATGTAATTTGTATTTTCTTTTTAAAAGAAATCCAGTTCCAATTTTCCTTCCACAATTGAAAACTGCGAGAGGAATGGTCAAGGCGGAGTTTGATTAAAAGTCAGGCGGAGATCGTAAGCAGTGGAGGGGAGAGAGTGAAATCTCAGAAAAGAGGTTGTAAAGGTCTATCCCCCAAGGGTGGCAGATGTGGGGAATTAGCCGTGGAACATGCTGAATGCAACAGGAGCTGCCTTTAAGACCAAGTGTTGCTCACCACCCGCCAGCTGGGAGCGCCCGGAGCGATGACAAGTACCAAGGAGACCAGGGTGAGGTAATCAACAGGATTAAAACAGCTGGAAACGAATGAGAATTAACGGGATGAAAGACAGAATGGAAATGGAGATGGAAATACGTGAGGGTGCACTGTGGGGTAGCAAGCTGCCCTTTCATCTTAGAGAGCCTGAATTCAAAGGCAGAGTTGATCAAGGGTATCCTCTCGCGACAGAGATGTGACACAGAGTGATTCTGGAGGCAACCGACTCTAGTTTCCAGAGGGTGAGGGGGAGAGATTAGTCCGCAATCCAGGACGTTCTCTCATGGAGAGAGCGCGAAGACATGAAGATAGTCAACGCTGGAAACAGAAACGTTGCACTGATGAATCAGTGGGAGCGCTACGCTGTGTGTTACTGGGAGGAGCCGTGGCAACGAGGCAGATGCTACTCCTGCCCTAAATGACACCTCCAGAGCCAGCCATGCCCCTTGACATTTAATGGCCTTGATGCACGATCAATTACGATTAAAGACGAGGTTGTAACATAACTGAAGGCTTTAATAGATTAGAACTGTTCCCCAGCAGCTTCGGTACAGAATGAGGGCTGCTGGGACGGCACCGGTTCTTATACCCCGCCAGTCAGGGCGGAGCCACATACCAACAGCGGATGGTAAACTCCTAGGTTTAACCAATGGTCTTCAGCCTCTCGGGTACTGCAATACCTGATAATACCACAGGCATTACCATCGCTGAATCCCCCACTGTCAACATCCTGGGGGTTACCACTGGACCCAGCCATATAAACACTGTGGCAGGTCAGAGGCTGGGAATCCCGCGGCAAGAAACTCACTTCCTGACTCCCCAAACCATCTACAAGGCACAAGTCAGGAGGTGATGGAATACTCTCCACTTGCCCGGATGAGTGCAACTCCAGCAACACTCAGGAAGCTTGACACCATCCAGGGCAAAGCAGCTTGATTGGCACCCCATCCACAAACATTCACTCCCTCCGCCACCGACGAACAATGGCAGCCGTGAGTACCAGCTACAAGATGCACAGCAGGAATTCGCCAAGACTCATTCGACCGCGCCGTCCAAACCCGTGACCCCTTCCATCTGGAAGGACAAGAGAGGCAGGTACATGGGGACACCATCAGCTGGAGGTTCCCCTCCAAGCCACACACCATCACTGGGTCAAAACCCTGGAGATCCCTCCCTAACATCATTTTGGATGTCCAATCCAATCCAATTCTCTTCCCGCACCACTGTGGGTGTAGCTGCACCACATGGACTGCGGCGGCTCAAGAAGGAAATTAGGGATGGTTAATAAATGCTGACCTACCCAGTGACCCCCCACAACCCGTGGAAAAAAATAAATGACAAAGAAGAACCAAAGCTGTGCCCATGAATGAGACACATGCACAACCTCCCCTCCTCCACCCACTGTGCCCCTGAATCAGCTCAGACTTTTACTGGAATCTGAACGTAACATGCTGTTTGGCTGCAATAGGCATCACAGCCACTGCCAGTTTCCTCTTCACAAGCACACACCTTTCATCAGGGTCAGTGGATAGCAGTCGGAAGTGAGAATGCCGGCTGATTATCCCCCCCCCACCCGTGCCACCCAAACTCCAGACCGGGGGGGGGGGGGGGGGGGGGGGGGGGGCAGAGGGTAAATCAAAGCCCCTCCCGCTCCCAGTGATGCACGAGCTGAGATCAAGTCCATGCACAGTCAGACTCCCAACCAGTCAAGCTTGTAGAAAGTTGGGAACAGAGAACGAGACAGCACAATGTGCGTTGAACCATCT
This sequence comes from Scyliorhinus torazame, assembly GCF_047496885.1. Lineage (NCBI taxonomy): Eukaryota > Metazoa > Chordata > Chondrichthyes > Carcharhiniformes > Scyliorhinidae > Scyliorhinus > Scyliorhinus torazame. The sequence continues at coordinate 212,797,536 of NC_092718.1, read as the reverse complement.
TCAGAAGCTGTCGGTGATCTCAGTCCTCCACTAATTAACATCAATGTGAACTCTGACTGTCAGCTCAGTGCTGGGCGACGGTGAATCAGCCGCTCGTTTTATACCTGCTCAGATTTGGGAAGGGTTGCTGAGGCTGGGTGCAAATGGGGGCGGCTGATTCCCTGGCAATAATTGCTGGCGAGCGGTAAACATTGCACTCAGCCCTCAGCAATGTGTTTCTGAAGCAGCGCACAGGGAAACAAGGTGAGAGCAGTGAAGGACGAGGCTGAATGTCGAATCCATTAATCTCCCAGTCTATCCTCCGCGTGGCGACACAGTGCACATTTTGTCCCTTTTTGTTGTTTAACCGCACCGCGAAGGCTCCCTTTCAGCTAGAGAAATTCTGCACAGCACAAAGGACATTGGCCGCGTCCCTCCATTTCCCCTCACCCTCTTCACTCGGGTAGGGTGGTATCGAGGGAGGGGAGCGAGGGAGGAGAGAAGGCAGTTAGAGTTGGGTAACAAATGCTTGGCAGAGTCAGCAATGCCCGCATCCCGGGAAGGAATACATGTCTTAAAATTCAGCTCGTCCCACTCCCTCCTGGTCGCCCTGACAATATTTTCCCTTTAGACAATGATCCAATTCCCTTTTGAAACCCATGTTAAAATCTGCCTCCACCGCACTCTCAGGCAGAGTATTCCACACCCTAAGCACACGCTCTGGAGAAAGGTCTTCCCTCATGTCTCCCTCTGTTCTCTTGCCAGTCGCCTTATACTTGGGGGCGATTCTCCCAAATGGAGCCCAAGTGTTCGCGCCGTCGTGAACGCCGCCACGTTTCACGATGGCGCGAAACGGGCCAGGGGACGACCGATTCTGTCCCCCACAGGGGGCCAGCACGGCGCTGGAGCGGTTCACGCCGCTCCAGCCTCCCTTCCCGTGCGTCAAATGGGCGCCGCGCATGCGCAGTTGGGCTGCCCCAATCTACGCATGCGCGGGGGACTCCTTACGCGCGCCGGCCCCGACTCAACATGGCGTCGGTGTTCAGGGGCCGGCCGCGCAGGGAAGCAGGCCCGGGGGGGGGGAGGCCCGCCGATCGGTGGGCCCCGATCGCAGGCCAGACCCCATTAGAGCCGCCCCCCCCCCCCCCGGGGATGGAGCCCCCCCCCCAAACAGGCCGCCCCCAACCCTTCGCCACAGAGTTCCCGCCGGCAGCGACCAGGGGTGAACGGCGCCGGCGGGAACTCTGTCGTATGCGCGCGGCCGGGCGGCCCATCCGGGCCGGAGAATCGGCACCTTGGAGAATCGCGTGCCGGCGTCGGTTCCGGCGATTCTCCGGCCTGGCGAAGGGCTCGGAGAATCGCCCCCTTGGTGTCCTCTGGTTCTTGCTCCTAAGCCAACAGGAAGGGTTTCTCTGTCTAAGGCTCCTCATAACATTGAACACCTCTATGAAATCTCCTCTTAATCTTCTCTCCTGCATGTAGGACAAGCCCCAGTTTGCCAATCTATCCATGTCAGTGAAGTCTCTCATCCCTGGAACCTTTCTGCACCATCTCTCATGGCCCCCACATCCTTCCAGAAGTGTGGTGCCCAGAACTGGTAATGGTACACGGCTCAATGTGGCTTTCAATTGTCCAGGTTTCTGGCACTGAGGTCTGATCTGACCCAGGTGTTTGAAAGGATTTGGATGGGGTGGAAACCCTTTCCTCTGTTGGGGAATGTTGTGTTTTTTATAATGTTATAAAGGCGCCAATCGCTCAGAAGGGATTGGATAAACACATTGTAGGTTCATTTATTAATCCTTGTTGTGTTATGTACTCTGGGATAACACAGGCTGCAACTCGATGCAGCTTTGACCAAAAGATACTCCAGACTTTGAAGTAAGTTCAATGTGATTTATTGAACCATTCGCACAGTTCTCTATGAGTTCGACTCTCCTGCTAATCTTGCTATAGTAACTCAGTCTAACTAACCAGTCTGCTCTCAGCCACGTGGTGGGTGTGATGCTTCTGATCTGCCCCTGTCCTACTCTCTAAGTGTCGTCTGTGGAAAGAGAAAGAGCATGTGTGCCCTGTCCTTATATATGGGTTGTGTAATGCCCCCTTGTGGTAGTGTCACCTCTGGGTGTCTTGACTGCCCATTGGTCGTGTCCTATTCTATGTTTTCATTAGCTGTATGTCTGCATGTCATGACGTCTCTGGTGCTCCCTCTAGTGTTTACTTAGTCGTAGTGTATTTACATTAACCCCTTGCGTATTTACAGTGATGCATATCACCACAATCCTAAGCACTTGTGAACAGATATACTTGGGTCGAAAGCTTGAAGACATCAGTGCCACAGAACTGTGTGAGTGTGCGTGTACTCTGCTGGAAGCAAAAGTATAACTAAAGTTGGATCGCATCACACTTCCTTTCTAGTGATTTTGCGCTGCCATCCCTTAAAGGTACATTACAACAGGGAAGTGAAGAATTCAGGGGATTTGATCTTCAAATCAGAGCCAGGAGCAAAATCAGGAAACATTCTTTCAAACAAAGGGCGGTGGCAGGAATGTGGAACCCTCTCCCTCCCCCAAAACGTTGCAGGTGCTGGTGGGGGTGAGGGTTGGGGGCGGGGTGGGAGGGGGGAACTGGAGCTTTCAACACTGAAATACACAGATTTTCTGGTGGGTAAAATGATAAGGGATACGGAGCAAAGGCAGGGAAATGGGAGTGGAGGATGCAGATTAGCCCTGATCTAATGGGATAGGGTGGGGCTGAATGGCCTCCTCCAGTTTGGATGAGGTATGGGATGACCCAATAGGGTTCCGCACCCCAAAGGATCCAGCCATTTGTGGGCAGTGGGGGCAAGGAGGAATAGAATATACAGTGCAGAAGGAGGCCATTCGGCCCATCGAGTCTGCACCGACCCACTTAAGCCCTCACTTCCACCCTATCCCCGTAACCCAATAACCCCTCCTAACCTTTTTTGGTCACTAAGGGCAATTTATCACGGCCAATCCACCTAACCCGCACGTCTTTGGACTGTGGGAGGAAACCGGAGCACCCGGAGGAAACCCACGCACACACGGGGAGGATGGTAGCACAAGTGATTAGCACTGTGGCTTCACAGCGCCAGGGTCCCAGGTTCAATTCCCCGCTGGGGCACTGTCTGTGCGGAGTTTGCACGTTCTCCCCGTGTCCGCGTGGGTTTCCTCCGGGTGCTCCGGTTTCCTCCCACAGTCCAAAGACGTGCAGGTTAGGTGGATTGGCCATGATAAATTACCCATAGTGTCCATAAGGGTTGGGAGGGGTTATTGGGTTGCGGGGATAAGGTGGAAGTGAGGGATTAATGTGGGTCGGTGCAGACTCGATGGGCCGAATGGCCTCCTTCTGCACTGTATGTTCTATGTAATTCTATGATGTGCAGACTCCGCACAGACAGTGACCCAAGCCGGAATCGAACCTGGGACCCTGGCGCTGCGAAGCCACAGTGCTTTAATTTAAAATGGTACCGGAGGCAGAATGTCAAAGTCCTCTATCCCTTCCACAACCAAGAAAGCCAGACGTTCATTTTTTAAACTCCTGCCTTCACGCAGTGCTGTACACAGAGAGCCACGTGCGGTGGAATGAGACAAGCTTACTGGTTTCTGTACCAAGTGCAGAATTAAAAAAGAACAACACAATTCAGCAGAAAGTGCTGTGAACAACTTGAGGCTAATCCCAGGAGGCGATGCTGTTTAAACTCTAATGACTAACGCTGCAAATGAAACGCGTCGCGAATATACAAGCAACAAATAAGTTGCGTTTTCACCGTTTCATTTTAGGCAACATCCTTCCAGGGGATTTTTCCAGCGCCTGGCTGTTAATTGATTTCTTGCAAGTGTAATGCAGAGAAAATACAGCAGCCGCTTGGAGGGACTGAGATCCTGAAGGTGACGGATGATCCAACTACCTCCTGTGAAATGTGCTTCATCGCTTCCCAGCTCCAACTCTGGTTTAGTCCCGGCCACCGTCACAAAACGGAGCCTGGCATTTTCTCACTCCCCGGCGTTTTAGTGAGTCCCCCACTGCCCACCGCCTTTCAAATATCTGGGTGGGGACAAGGTGAAGAACGCTACAGAAAGGGAGAGAGCGAGAGAGAGAGAGAGAGAGAGAGAACAAAATACAGGTAGGAAGAGCGAGAAGGGGTGCAGAGGAGAAGGGGAAGGTAGGAAGAGAAGTAAGAGAGAGAAAAGGGGAGAGCCATAAAGTCGGGAACAGCAGGCAAGGAGGCCATTCAGGCGACTGAATCCGTGCTGGCTCTCTGTTAAGAATAAGCTCTCTGTTGTGGGTAGCACTGCTGCTTCACAGCGCCAGGGTCCCGGGTTCAATTCCGGCCTTGGGTCACTGTCTGCGCGGAGCTTGCACGTTCCCCTGTGTCTGCGTGGGTTTCCTCTGCGTGCTCCGGTTTCCTCCCACAGTCCAAAGACGTGCAGGTTAGGTGGGTTGGCCATGATCAATTGCCCCTTAGTGTCGAAACGTTAGGCAGGGATTAAGGGGAGGAGGGGGGCCTAGAGAGGGTGTTCTTTCAGACGGTCGGTGCAGACTCAATGGGCCGAATGGCCTCCTTCTGCACTGTGGGGATTCAATGAAATCGAGGGAGTGAAAGGAGAACTGACTAAAGAGGAGAAACAGGTAGGAAGGGGGGGGGGGGGCAGCACGATGGCGCAATGGTTAGCACTGCTGCCTCACGCGCCGAGGTCCCAGGTTCGATCCCGGCTCTGGGTCACTGTCCGTGTGGAGTTTGCACATTCTCCCCGTGTTTGCGTGGGTTTCGCCCCCACAACCCAAAGATGTGCAGGCTAGGTGGATTGGCCACGCTAAATTGCCCCCTTAATTGGAAAAACTGAATTGGACACTGTAAATTTAAAAAAGAAATGAGAGGTGGAGTTGGCACAAAGGGCTGAGTACCCTCCTCCCGCTCCTACTAAAAATAAAGTAGGAAGGGAGAAGAGGTGGAGAAAGAGGTAAAGGAGGGTGTAGGAAGAGAAAAGAACACGGGATCTCAGTAAGGTACAGTGTGGGTTAAGAGGGAGAATATAGGAAAGAGATGGCAGAGAAGAAGATGAGTGAGCAGGGAAAAGAGAGTGAGTATAGTGGGAACAAGCGCAGAAAATGCCGGACAATCTCAGCAGGTCTGACAGCGTCTGTGGGGAGAGGAGGGAGCTAACCTTTCGAGTTGGGGTGACAAAGCTGCTTCGACACAGAGACATCCAGACGTGAAACATCAGCTCCCTTCTCCCTCCACAGATGCTGTCAGGCCTGCTGAGATTGTCCGGCGTTTTCTGTTTTTGTTTCAGATGCCAGCATCCGCAGTACTTTGCTTTTCACCAGAGTGCAGAGGGCGAACACGGGGCAACTGGAGAGTGGGAGAGAAAGGAGATGAGCGAGAGAGGGGAGCGTGGAGGAACAGCCGAAGGGGCAGATGGAAAGGAAAGAGCAGAAACGAGCGAGGAAAGAATGGGTCAAGGAGTGAGAAATAAAGAATAAGATAGCGGGGAAAGGGAAAGCGAGGGAGTGCCAAAGACAGAAAGAAAGGCTGGAGCGAGAAACAGGGAGAGGAAACAGAGAACGAGAGCGTGAAAGGTCTTTCACTCCCTCAAGTGGTTTATTTTAAATTCAAGGAATGCAAACCAAAAGAGGCCCTGCTGAAAATAATATTTAAAATATATTCTGCACTAAGGCATGAAATTAAATGCTTCGAGGAAGCTAAATACCGTTAGCTTGGGAAGAAAAGCTAATTTCTGAAGCCACATAAAGCATCTGCTCAAATCAAAACTGAAAATAAATCTTCAACCTAAACGACTAATCTAAATTCTTATTAAAATTATGCTAATCGATTAACAATTCTGAACACACATACACACACGCACAAACACACGAGCATTATTTTCTTTTCCATTAGAGATTCCAATGTTCACACAGCAAATTGAAACTACCATTAAAAACCTGTCATGACACACTGCCCCCTGTGGTGGCACTGGTGGGAGGTTGTTCATGACAGCGTGACGTTTACATAGGCAGTTTCAATGCATATACAAAAGTGGCAGTTTGAAATACAGGATTGAGGACAGTATGTGTGACTTCATGATAGGAACTGCCTTAAACCCATTCCTCCATGGTCTCCCTAGCCTGGATCTCCCCCTTTACCCGAGTATTACACTTGGTCTCATCGGCCTTTGTGCAATGCACAGAGAGATCAATAAACCATAAATTTTAATTATTTTCTCTCTGTTTCTACCCCGCCCGCCAGCCCCCCCAACGTGGGTTTTTCTCCTTAACTGAGTAACCTGTAATCCCTCTTCATCGTTTCGTGAAAGATTCACAAGAATATGGGGAGCAGGTTGAGGATCTGGCCAAATAAAACAGCCACAGCATCAACATGTTACACCTTTAACCTTGTAATAATAATCTTTATTGTTGTCACAAGTAGGCTTACATTAACACTGCAATGAAGTTACTGTGAAAATCCCCTAGTCGCCACACTCCGGCGCCTGTTCGGATACACAGAGGGAGAATTCAGAATGTCCAATTCACCTAACAGCGCGTCTTTCGGGACTTGTGGGAGGAAACCGGAGCACCCGGAGGAAACCCACGCAGACAGGGGGAGAACGTGCAGACTCCGCACAGACAGCGACCCAAGTGGGAATCGAACCTGGGACCCTGGCATCGTGAAACAACAGTGCTAACATCCCAAAGAGTCACGGTAGCACAGTGGTTGGCACTGTTGCTTCACCGCTCCAGCGTCCCAGGTTTGATTCCCGGCTTGGGTCACTGTCTTTGTGGAGTCTGCACGTTCTCCCCATGTCTGCGTGGGTTTCCTCCGGGCGCTCTGGTTTCCTCCCACAAGTCCCGAAAGATGCGCTGTTAGGTGAATTGGACATTCTGAATTCTTATTTAGCACTGCTGCCGCACGGCGCCGAGGATCCGAGTTCGATCCCGGCCCCGGGTCACTGTCCGTGTAGAGTTTGCACATTCTCCCCGTGTCTGCGTGGGTCTCACCCCCACAACTTAAAAAAGATGTGCAGGGTAGGTGGATTGGCCACGCTAAATTGCCCCTCAATTGGGAAAAAATAATCGGCACTTTAAATTAACCAAAAAGTAAAGATGGCTAACATGGTGCCACAAGGCATGATGGTAAAAGAGGCCAACAGATTTGTCTGTGTGAAAGCTGCCGCTCTGCAAAATGAACTTCATGGGAGCAGACGGAACAACGACTTACAACTGGACATTTTGCTGATAACACTTTGTTTTGGAACAGCGAGAACAAGGCTCCCTCAAGGGCGAATAAGGCCTATGTGTGCTACCAGATTGTTTATCTGAATGAATTAGAAACTACAAGCTAAAACATTATAAAATAGCAGCAGCTTCCGAGATTCAACAGCAATGAACATTTGTAAATCAAGACGTGAGTGTGGAAGCGCATACCCTCCAGAGCCCGCCTGCCCAAGTCCTCTCTAGCGGGTAGGACTTTTGTTTGAGTTGTGAATCTGAAAACATACGTAACTGTTTAAATAAGCGCACAACTGTAGTCTTAAGTGAGTTATATAAAAGTTGTATCTAATCAAATAGTAGTTGTGGAGTGTGATTTGTCCGAGCCATCAGCTGCCGCCAGCAGAGGGCAGCAATGAATGGAAATGGAAGGTGGGCGGTTCCTACAATGGACTCTGATTGGCAATGTGAAAATCTATCCCATTGGTCAGATTGGAAGTCACAGGTGCTGGCTGGTCCAGGTGGTCATTCCGAGCTGGCGCCAACCGACCGTGGATCCATCGCAATCAAACCCAATCCCGACTCTCGGCTGACAGCCTCGTCAACGCATGGGAGGGTCATCACCGGAGCAGGGATCCGCACCAATGGGTACTCAGGCTGGCAGGGAGGCGATGTTGGCTAATCTGTACAGGCCATGGCACCGAGACCCGCTCCTCCCTCCTCCGGCTCAGTAAAGAAGGAGAGGCCTGCCTCCCTCTCCTGGCTTTTGCAGATTGAGAATATCTCCGAGTGCTTACTTTTGAACCGCAGTCACTGTCGTGACATCAGAAATGCAGCAGCAGCCCATTTGCGCACAGCAAGCTCCCACAAACAGCAATGTAACTTCTATTTATTCGTTCCTGGCTTGTGTGTGTCGCTGGTTGGACCAGCTCTTATTGACCATCACTGGTCGCCCTTGAGATGGTGGTGGGGAGCTGCCTTCTTGAACCGCTGCAGTCCCTGTGGTGTAGGTACACCCACAGTGCTGTTAGTGAGGGCGCGCCATGGTTTTGACCCACCCGTAGTGAAGGAGTGGTGTGTGATTTAGAGAGGGAGAGACAGGATGATCTATTTTAATCAGGTTGGTGGCTGGGAGATGAATAATGGTAAGGGGTTTGGGAATAGTCCTACTGCTCCTCGCTGGAAATAGTGCCCTTGGGATCTTTTACATCCACCTGAGAGTTTTAAAAAATAAATTTAGAGTACCGAATTATTTTTCTTTTCAATTAAGGGGCAATTTAGCGTGGCCAATCCACCTAACCTGCACAATTTGGGTTGTGGGGTTGAGACCCACGCAGACAGGGGTAGAATGTGCAAACTCCACACGGACAGTGGCCCGGGGCCGGGATCGAACCCGGGTCCTCAGCGCCGTAGGTAGCAGTGCTAACCACTGCGCCACCCTGCCGTCCTCCGCCTGAAAGAGTAGACGGGGGCTCAGTTTAACCTCTCATTTGTAAGATGGCACCTCTGACAGTGCAGCACTCACTCAGTACTGCACTGGGAGGTCGGGTTGTTAGTCTCTGGGTTGGCATTTGAACCCACAATGTCTGCTTCAGCAGCATACGGGTTACCCACCGAGCCAGGACTGACATCGAGCGGTTCACTCAGCTGGTAAACTCTTGGAGAAACGACAGGGTGCGATGGATCCATGGAAAAAATTATCAACCTGACTGTACAGTTAATCGGGAGTGCCTCGAAATTTAATCTGAAGAGAAAATAGTCAAACACCCTCTAATTATGCGGCGTTATGCATGATAATCACAGTGCCTGACAGCCTCATACCTGTTAAATACGTACTTTGCAAGTGAACGGAAAGTGATTAATTACAGATCCACGCCAAGGTTTTACAATAATGTAGCGGTTTACATTAACTGAAACAAGCATGATGAACTGGCTTTGTCTCACACATCCCCTTGTCTGCACCCCCCCCCCCCCCCCCCCCCCTCACTTCCCAAGAGAATTAAATTTATCAGAAATTATAATGGAACATTCTGTTAGAGGGAAAGTATATTCAGGGATTTATAACACAGCCCACAGCTCAACTGATTGGACGCGAACCTTCTCCTACCCCACCTCATCTCATCCTGTCACCATATCCTCCAATTCCTTTCTCCCCCACCTGCCTATCTGCTTCACTGTTAAATGCATCTGCGCTAATTGCCTTGTGATAGAGGTTCCCACATGGTATCCTAACCATTCTCAGGATGAAGACATTTCTCCTCAATTCCCTGCTGGATTCATCAGTGACTGCGCACTACTTATGGTCCCTGATTCTGGACTTCTCCACAAGAGGAATTATCGTCCATATGTCCACTTCCACTGAACTCCTTCGGTACCTCAAAAAACCTCTACTCGCCTCAGCCCCGGTGCAAAGTACACGCAAAACCGTTACGAGGAAGGATTTCCTGACTCCAGGTGTGAGTGCTGTCCAGGATAATCGACTCGATGGAATAGGAAAGACAAAAAGTCACTCGGGACAACAATCTCAAGCTGCCAAACACACTAGGGTGGGAAATGGAAAGTGTCACTGTTTCGTTGCGTGGTGGCGGTTTAGGCAGGGTTTGGGGGATTGTCCATTAAGTAAGTCTGATGGCGGGACACCATTGTGCAGCGGTGAGGATTGATAACGAAGAAGAGCTAGATTGAGGTATTTTCTTTTCTTTAATACATCCTCGTACCCTTCTCATCGCCTCTCCATTCGCTTGAGGACAGTGAGGTGAACTGGTTATATGAACCATGCCATATTCATGTGTGAAATTTTGGAATATCTCATTTGCAAATTACGACCCACTGTCAGACAAGACGCTGTCTCGAAGCGTTGAATAAATTCTCTTGAGAGGTTGAATGACTGTTTCCATTGTGATACTACAAAATCAGTTATTTCACTCCACTGTGAGTAGCAATTAATGACAAAATCAGGAAGATTTCCCCCATGAGTTCAAATAAGTCCATTCCCAGGTGTTTGCATGGCCTTGACGCTAAGATAGAAGGCAAATGTCGTTCTTTTTGTTCATGGCTGCTTGAAGGACAAGTGAGACAGTTTGAAATAATTTCCTCTATAGAATGATTGATGCCTGGCCATCGGGCAGATTGTTGCACCCTTGCACAACACGTTACAACTCCTCAATGAACTTGGTGTTGGTTTTGAAGAAGATCAAGCTCTCGGTATGACTATTCTCTCGTTGAAGACTAGTGTGCTATCAATGCCAGTGAGATACTTGCGCTGTTCAAGTACTGGCGTAGTTTAGGATTTTGGGGGTTGTAGTCTGACCATCCTTCTCAGATTTGAAGGCATTCATCATCACATTTCTGGGCCTGCGTTATTTCCTGCAACTTCCTTGCAGTAGCTGTTAAGTGTTGAGTGATTAAGGATGCAAATGCTTCAACCTCCTTGATGAAGTGCAAATCCTCTTGTTTGTTCCTTCTGGTGTTCTTCGTGACCGTGTGTCCGCAGTTGTTTGATACTTCCCTTGCACGTACTCTGTGATGGAGTCATATCTCGTCAATTTTAAGCTGAATCGTTGGATTCTGGATGGCATCTTCACAACTTCTTTATGTTCAGAAGGGTAACCAGAGGTTCACGGTCTATTTTGATTTTGAAAAGTAATCCCGTAACATAGTCTGAACATTTTTCACATGCCCGCGTTGTCTTTTGCTGGTCCACATTCCAGCATCACCGTTGACTTCAGCTGTTATCCCAAAGGCCCGTTGGCCTCAGTTAAATTCAGTAACAAACCTGCTTTCTGGGCTGACCATCCCGGGGAATCTTTCAAGCTCCGTTATATTCCTGGGTCGCGGAAACGCTTTTGCAACTTTTGTTGTTTCGGTGGATCAACTGTGATTCCAGTGGTTTGAACAACATGCCCGAGAAATTTGACCATGGGTTTGGTGAACTCACATTTTTAATTCCAAGTGGGATAGGCCCGGGCTGCGCCATATTTTCTATTTGGACCTTGACTTTGTCCTGGAGTGGGTGAGGGGCTTTCCTCGGTGTGAAAAGACAAACTGATTTAGCATCAGCTCGCAGGGTGATGGGGTGCTCCATCTTTAATTTCCCTAACCCTGTAAACCATTTTAGGAATTTCTTTTAGAATGCCGCGCTGTAAATCTCACCAGCAACCTTGTCTCCCGGACAAATTAATTTCAGTTTCAGGCATGGCTTTCTGCTGAGTAGAGATCGCTCTTGACTTTGAGTGGCACAGAGGGGTTTGAGGGTTTCTCAATCTTGGTTTGTTCAGCTTTGCCATGAGTTGGTCTTCAGCTTTTAAAAAAATAAATTTAGAGTACCCAATTCTTTTTTTCCCCAATTAAGGGGCAATTTAGCAGTGGCCAATCCACCTGCCCTGCACATCTTTGGGTTGTGGGGGCGAAACCCACGCAAACACGGGGAGAATGTGCAAACTCCACACGGACAGTGGCCTGGGGCCGGGATCGAACCCTGGTCCTCGGCGCCGTGAGGCAGTAGTGCTAACCACTGCGTCGCAGTGCCGCCCTTGGTTTTCCGCTGTTAATGCAGTCCCCCCAATATCCTGTAATCTGATAGAGAAGTATTGCAAAGTGATCTGTTTGAGCCATTTGACTTCATTTGATAAAATAGAAACTCCTGTTCCAGTGTCTAATTTTAAACTCTGTGGGGTGTCCATCCCCTTCGAATTTAAACACTTGTTTTCAGGGCTGTTTAACTCCCCAAGAAAGGTTAATTCCTGAACTTGAGGTTCTTCCACTTCATGTATTTGGCTATGTTTTAAAACTCCCTCCATCTCTTTCAGTGTTTCCAGCGACGAACAATCCTGAAGGTGGCCTAATTTTTTAGTTTGGTATTCTGCTCCCCTGCTGGACATTTGGGCGGCTTCTTCCCTGGAGACATTTTAAAATGGCGGTTAGCGTTCTGTTCTCCATTTTGAAGACTTAGGCTTTGGCGCGTTTTTCATTTCATGGCCTACAAACTTTAAAAAAAAAAAATTTAGAGTACCCAATTCATTTTTTCCAATTAAGGGGCAATTTAGCGCGGCAAATCCACCTACCCTGCACATCTTTGGGTTGTGGGGGCGAAACCCACGCAAACACGGGGAGAATGTGCAAACTCCACACGGACAGTGACCCAGAGCCGGGATCGAACCTGGGACCTCGGCACCGTGAGTCCGCAGTGCTAACCCACTGCACCACTGTGCTGCACCCTGGCCTACAAACCTAATGGTCTCACTCAATCTTCACAGTGCCTTGGCTTCCCCTCGATCGAACACCTGATTCTGTATCCTCAGCTCCCTTTGACCTGTGGTCTCCACAAGAGACCCGCTCTTGTCTGGAAGAGATCTGAGAACGTATCATCTAGGGCCCCTAGTATGATTTTGTCGCAAATCAACGTGTCTTTTAAAATTCCATTGCCAGCTGAGAGAGATCGTTGATGAACAAATCCTTGCTTCGCCTGATCTTTACTTTCTTCTATTAAGATCAGCCCTCTCTTTTCTTAAATTCTGGTGACACTGAAATAAGAGTTGAGAGCGTGTAGGTCTGTTTCATAAGAAGCTCGAGTCTCATTGACCCCCTACCGTGCCCCCACGGTGGCCTGGCCCGCAATCGGGGCCCACCGATCCGCGGGCGGGCCTGTGCCGTGGGGGCACTCTTTTCCTTCTGCCTTCGCCACGGTCTCCACCATGGCAGAGGCGGAAGAGACTCCCTCCACAGCACATGCGCGGGGATGCCGTGAGCGGCCGCTAACGTTCCCGCGCATGCGCTGCCCGGCAATGTCATTTCCGCGCCAGCTGGCGGGGCACTTCCGTCAGCTGGCGGGGCGGAAATCAGTCCGGCGCGGGCCTAGCCCCTCAAGGATAGGACTCGGCCGGTCAAGGGGCGGAGGATTCCGCACCTTTGGGGCGGCGCGATGCCGGACTGATTTGCGCTGTTTTTGACGCCGGTCGGCGGACATCGCGCCGATTACGGAGAATTTCGCCCCTGGTCTTTTTCATCTTTTTATGTGATCCTGAGGCATCTGTATGTTTTGAAACTTTTTCTACAACACACACAACATAGAGATCTAACACGTTTACATACCCAACATGCACACAGTCAAAAGACACACACACACTTGGTCCAACACACTCACCCATCAAATACAAAGCACATATATTTACCACACACACCCACAACACCCGGACCCAATACGCTTACATACACAATGCACACACACATATACTCATCCAACAAATGCAATTGCACTCACGTGCAAGGGGCTGTTTAGCACAGGGCTAAATCGCTGGCTTTGAAAGCAGACCAAGCAGGCCAGCAGCACGGTTCAATTCCCGTAACAGCCTCCCCGAACAGGCGCCGGAATGTGGTGACTAGGGGCTTTTCACAGTAACTTCATTGAAGCCTACTTGTGACAATAAGCGATTTTCATTTCATTTCATTCATTTTCATTTCATTCATTCACGTGAACCAATACACACATGCACTCACAAATACAGCTGACACACACATACAAATCCACATTCATCCAACACACACACACCCAACACACACATAGAGACACTCACACACCAAATACATACATGAATCACACCCACACATGTACACCCAACACACACACACCTCCAACACACACACACCGAACATATATCCACACCCAACCCACACATACACCCAACACACACATACACACGTACACCCAACACATGAATACACATGTACATCCAACACACACACTCAACACGCACATACACATGCAACACACACATACGCATGCATACCCAACACACACATACGCATGCACACTCAACACATACATATACATGCACTCAACACGTACCTATACATGCACACGCAACACACACACACACGTACGCATACACACACGTACGCATGCACACCCAACTAAACACATACACATGCATACCCTACTCATACACACACACACCCAACACACACAAACATTTACACACACACACACCCAAGAACTTTTACACACTCACACACTCTCCCAAAACTCACATTTTTACATGCATTTGCTATTTTTCTTCTTTCGATTAATGTCCTAACCGTACATATATGAGCAGGCAGCTGGTTAACAAAAGCTTTCAGCACATTCTGCTGCACACTGCAAACTTCATTATATTTCATTAATTGAAGAAAATGGAAAAAATAGAAAAAAGGTTAAACATTAGCATTTTGCACTTGAGAAGGAAATGGAAGAAGGAGCTGAGGAAATTGATTTCTGGCTCCAGAGGAGAAGCTTAACCCTTGGCGAACCAGAGAGGGAGATGCCGCTGAGAGTAAGAAAGCTCAAGTGGCCACAAATGAAGCCCTGGTTATCGTGCGCCATTGGCACGATGAACCTCCCAGCTTCCCTATCCTTGAGTCAAATTTCATTCTCCAGTTTCCTTAAAGTTTTTTAGGAATTTAAATTATAACAAGAATGCCATAAATATATAGCTGAGCATTCTTCCAGTCCAACTCCCACGCCCGGTTATCGCACTCAAAACGGGGCTGTTAGCCTCTGAAAGATGCTTTATTCAGAAGACCCTTCGAGAAAACAGTTCAGACAAAGGTCTCCTATCCATAATGCTAACTTGCCGTCCCCCATTCAGGTGCAGACAGGCCAGGTAGACAATGTTCCCTCAAATCTTTCGTCACACGGCCTGTTTGTCTCGCTGTGTGGTACACTGTACATTGCTGTGTGCTGTATACCTGTCTCACTGTGTGGTACACTGTACATTGCTGTGTGCTGTACACCTGTCTCACTGTGTGGTACACTGAACATTGCTGTGTGCTGTATACCTGTCTCACTATGTGGTACACTGAACATTGCTGTGTGCTTTATACCTGTCTCACTGTGTGGTACACTGTACATTGCTGTGTGCTGTATACCTGTCTCACTGTGTGGTACACTGTACATTGCTGTCTGGTTGTATACCTGTCTCACTGTGTGGTACACTGCACATTGCTGTGTGCTGTATACCTGTCTCACTGTGTGGTACACTGTCCATTGCTGTGTGCTGTATACCTGTCTCACTGTGTGGTACACTGTACATTGCTGTGTGCTGTATACCTGTCTCACTGTGTGGTACACTGTACATTGCTGTATGGTTGTATACCCGACTCACTGTGTGGTACACTGTACATTGCTGTGTGATTGTATACCTGTCTCACTGTGTGGTACACTGTACATTGCTGTGTGCTGTATACCTGTCTCACTGTGTGGTACACTGTACATTGCTGTATGGTTGTATACCTGTCTCACTGTGTGGAACACTGCACATTGCTGTGTGCTGTATACCTGTCTCACTGTGTGGTACACTGTACATTGCTGTGTGCTGTATACCTGTCTCACTATGTGGTACACTGTACATTGCTGTGTGATTGTATACCTGTCTCACTGTCTGGTACACTGCACATTGCTGTGTGATTGTATACCTGTCTCACTGTGTGGTGCACTGTACATTGCTGTGTGCTGTATACCTGTCTCGCTGTGTGGTACACTGTACATTGCTGTGTGCTGTATACCTGTTTCACTGTGTGGTACACTGTACATTGCTGTGTGATTGTATACCTGCCTCACTGTGTGGTACACTGTACATTGCTGTGTGCTGTATACCTGTCTCGCTGTGTGGTACACTGAACATTGCTGTGTGCTGTATACCTGTTTCACTGTGTGGTACACTGTACATTGCTGTGTGATTGTATACCTGTCTCACTGTGTGGTACACTGCACATTGCTGTATGATTGTATACCTGTCTCACTGTGTGGTACACTGCACATTGCTGTATGATTGTATACCTGTCTCACTGTGTGGTACACTGTACATTGCTGTGTGATTGTATACCTGTCTCACTATGTGGTACACTGAACATTGCTGTGTGATTGTATACCTGTCTCACTGTGTGGTACACTGTCCATTGCTGTGTGCTGTATACCTGTCTCACTGTGTGGTACACTGTACATTGCTGTGTGCTGTATACCTGTCTCACTGTGTGGTACACTGTACATTGCTGTATGGTTGTATACCCGACTCACTGTGTGGTACACTGTACATTGCTGTGTGATTGTATACCTGTCTCACTGTGTGGTACACTGTACATTGCTGTGTGCTGTATACCTGTCTCACTGTGTGGTACACTGTACATTGCTGTATGGTTGTATACCTGTCTCACTGTGTGGAACACTGCACATTGCTGTGTGCTGTATACCTGTCTCACTGTGTGGTACACTGTACATTGCTGTGTGCTGTATACCTGTCTCACTATGTGGTACACTGTACATTGCTGTGTGATTGTATACCTGTCTCACTGTCTGGTACACTGCACATTGCTGTGTGATTGTATACCTGTCTCACTGTGTGGTGCACTGTACATTGCTGTGTGCTGTATACCTGTCTCGCTGTGTGGTACACTGTACATTGCTGTGTGCTGTATACCTGTTTCACTGTGTGGTACACTGTACATTGCTGTGTGATTGTATACCTGCCTCACTGTGTGGTACACTGTACATTGCTGTGTGCTGTATACCTGTCTCGCTGTGTGGTACACTGAACATTGCTGTGTGCTGTATACCTGTTTCACTGTGTGGTACACTGTACATTGCTGTGTGATTGTATACCTGTCTCACTGTGTGGTACACTGCACATTGCTGTATGATTGTATACCTGTCTCACTGTGTGGTACACTGCATATTGCTGTATGATTGTTTACCTGTCTCTGTGTGGCACACTGTACATTGCTGTGTGCTTTACACCTCTCTCACTGTGTGGTACACTGTACATTGCTGTGTGCTGTATACCTGTCTCACTGTGTGGTACACTGTACATTGCTGTGTGCTGTATACCTGTCTCACTGTGTGGTACACTGTACATTGCTGTGTGCTGTATACCTGTCTCACTGTGTGGTACACTGTACATTGCTGTGTGCTGTATACCTGTCTCGCTGTGTGGTACACTGTACATTGCTGTGTGCTGTATACCTGTCTCACTGTGTGTAACACTGTACATTGCTGTGTGGTTGTATACCTGTCTCACTGTGTGGTACACTGTACATTGCTGTGTGATTGTATACCTGTCTCACTATGTGGAACACTGTACATTGCTCTGTGCAGTGTACCTGTCTCACTGTGGGGTACACTGTACATTGCTGTGTGCTGTATACCTGTCTCACTGTGTGTAACACTGTACATTGCTGTGTGGTTGTATACCTGTCTCACTGTGTGGTACACTGTACATTGCTGTGTGATTGTATACCTGTCTCACTATGTGGAACACTGTACATTGCTGTGTGCAGTGTACCTGTCTCACTGTGGGGTACACTGTACATTGCTGTGCTGTATACCTGTGTCACTGTGTGGAACACTGTACATTGCTGTGTGATTGTATACCTGTCTCACTGTGTGGAACACTGTACATTGCTGTGTGATTGTATACCTGTCTCACTGTGTGGAACACTGTACATTGCTGTGTGGTTGTATATCTGTCTCACTCTGTGGTACACTGTACATCGCTGTGTGCTGTATACCTGTGTCACTGTGTGGTACACTGTACATTGCTGTGTGATTGTATACCTGTCTCACTGTGTGGTACACTGTACATTGCTGTGTGCAGTGTACCTGTCTCACTGTGTGGTACACTGTACATTGCTGTGTGGTTGTATATCTGTCTCACTGTGTGGTACACTGTACATTGCTGTGTGATTGTATACCTGTGTCACTGTGTGGTACACTGTACATTGCTGTGTGCAGTGTACCTGTCTCACTGTGTGGTACACTGTACATTGCTGTGTGATTGTATACCTGTGTCACTGTGTGGTACACTGTACATTGCTGTGTGCAGTGTACCTGTCTCACTGTGTGGTACACTGTACATTGCTGTGTGATTGTATACCTGTCTCACTGTGTGGTACACTGTACATTGCTGTGTGCAGTGTACCTGTCTCACTGTGTGGTACACTGTACATTGCTGTGTGATTGTATACCTGTCTCACTGTGTGGTACACTGCACATTGCTGTGTGATTGTATACCTGTCTCACTGTGTGGTACACTGTACATTGCTGTGTGCAGTGTACCTGTCTCACTGTGTGGTACACTGCACATTGCTGTGTGCTGTATACCTGTCTCACTGTGTGGTACACTGCACATTGCTGTGTGATTGTATACCTGTCTCACTGTGTGGTACACTGTACATTGCTCTGTGCAGTGTACCTGTCTCAGTGTGTGGTACACTGCACATTGCTGTGTGATTGTATACCTGTCTCACTGTGTGGTACACTGCACATTGCTGTGTGATTGTATACCTGTCTCACTGTGTGGTACACTGCACATTGCTGTGTGCTGTATACCTGTCTCACTGTGTGGAACACTGTACATTGCTGTGTGCTGTATACCTGTCTCACTGTGTGGTACACTGCACATTGCTGTGTGATTGTATACCTGTCTCACTGTGTGGTACACTGAACATTGCTGTGTGTTGTATACCTGTCTCACTGTGTGGTACACTGTACATTGCTGTATGGGTGTATACCTGTCTCACTGTGTGGAACACTGTACATTGCTGTGTGATTGTATACCTGCCTCACTGTGTGGAACACTGAACATTGCTGTGTGTTGTATACCTGTCTCACTGTGTGGTACACTGTACATTGCTGTGAGGTTGTATACCTGTCTCACTGTGTGGTACACTGTACATCGCTGTGAGGTTGTATACCTGTCTCACTGTGTGGAACACTGTACATTGCTGTGTGATTGTACACCTGTGTCACTGTGTGGTACACTGTACATTGCTGTGTGCTGTATACCTGTGTCACTGTGTGGTACACTGTACATTGCTGTGTGCTGTGTACCTGTCTCACTGTGCGGTACACTGTACATTGCTGTGTGATTGTATACTTGTCTCACTGTGTGGAACACTGTACATTGCTGTGTGGTTGTATACCTGTGTTACTGTGTGGTACACTGTACATTGCTGTGTGATTGTATACCTGTCTCACTGTGTGGTACACTGTACATTGCTGTATGATTGTATACCTGTCTCACTGTGTGGGGTACACTGTACATTGCTGTGTGATTGTATACCTGTCTCACTGTGTGGTACACTGAACATTGCTGTGTGGTTGTATACCTGTCTCACTGTGTGGTACACTGTACATTGCTGTGTGATTGTATACCTGTCTCACTGTGTGGTACACTGTACATTGCTGTGTGCTGTATACCTGTCTCACTGTGTGGTACACTGTACATTGCTGTGTGCTGTATACCTGTCTCACTGTGTGGTACACTGAACATTGCTGTGTGATTGTATACCTGTCTCACTGTCTGGTACTCTGTACATTGCTGTGTGCTGTATACATGTCTCACTGTGTGGTACACTGTACATTGCTGTGTGCTGTATACCTGTCTCACTGTGTGGTACACTGAACATTGCTGTGTGGTTGTATACCTGTGTCACTGTGTGGTACACTGTACATTGCTGTGTGATTGTATACCTGTCTCACTGTGTGGTACACTGTACATTGCTGTGTGATTGTACACCTGTCTCACTTTGTGGTACACTGCACATTGCTGTGTGCTGTATACCTGTCTCACTGTGTGGTACACTGTACATTGCTGTGTGATTGTACACCTGTCTCACTGTGTGGTACACTGTACATTGCTGTGTGCTGTATACCTGTCTCACTGTGTGGTACACTGAACATTGCTGTGTGATTGTATACCTGTCTCACTGTGTGGTACACTGTACATTGCTGTGTGTTGTATACCTGTCTCACTGTGTGGTACACTGAACATTGCTGTGTGTTGTATACCTGTCTCACTGTGTGGTACACTGTACATTGCTGTATGGGTGTATACCTGTCTCACTGTGTGGAACACTGTACATTGCTGTGTGGTTGTATACCTGCCTCACTGTGTGGTACACTGTACATTGCTGTGAAGTTGTATACCTGTCTCACTATGTGGTACACTGTACATTGCTGTGAGGTTGTATACCTGTCTCACTGTGTGGTACACTGTACATTGCTGTGTGATTGTATACCTGTCTCACTGTGTGGTACACTGTACATTGCTGTATGATTGTATACCTGTCTCACTGTGTGGTACACTGTACATTGCTGTGTGATTGTATACCTGTCTCACTGTGCGGTACACTGTACATTGCTGTGTGGTTGTATACCTGTGTCACTGTGTGGTACACTGTACATTGCTGTGTGGTTGTATACCTGTCTCACTGTGTGGTACACTGTACATTGCTGTGTGATTGTATACCTGTCTCACTGTGCGGTACACTGTACATTGCTGTGTGGTTGTATACCCTCGCTGCTGGCCTGGTTCTGCATTACAAGCCAGCTGTTTAGTCCACTGTGCTATTTACACAGCTCGAGGTCCCATATCCTGTTAACCACCCTCTCAATATGTCCTGCCACCTTCAAGGATCTATGCACGCAACCTCCAGGTCCCTCAGTCCCTGCTCACTCTTTACAGCTGTACCATTGAGCCTACCTTGCCCTACCTATCCCTTCTGCCAAAACCCATCGCCTCGCACGTCTGTGTATTAAATTCCATCTGCCACCTTGTCTGCCCGGCCTGTCAGTGCCCCGTTGCGACTGATTGGCATCAACATGGTGTGACGCCTGCTGGGAAATGTGCACGTTTTATAGGTTCAATGTTGCCTAATCCCCGCCCCGTCTGACTCAATATCACACTGGCCTGTGTCAGCTGCAACATTAGGAGGATCCTATATTCTGCCTGCTTTAACGATTCCTTCATGCTCTTCATCTTCCGGCATGTGATTCATTTGCCATTTGCTCGCTGCCTTCGGTGCCCTTTCCCGATACTTCACATCCATCTCTTTCTGTCCATTGTTTTTCTTGTGTTCTATCAATGTTTACCGCAGAATATTAGCTCATAAAAAAAATAATAAGAATCTCTCTTTAGTTTATGAGCCAAGGTCCTTTAGCAGGTTGGACGGCACAGGTAGCGAGCTGAGAGAGTAGCAATATTCTTCCCTGGGTTCACTTCAAAAGTCGATACGCCAGTAATTTTCTCCATTCCTGTAATCAAAAAACAAAACAAACCCAAAAACAAAAACCTCCCCCCTCCTGGAATTGCTACGAGGCAAATTAAAAATGTACGGGCACCGCAAGAGGCAGACTTCTGAAGTTGCAGTCGAGACAGAGCAGAGGGAGCTCTTCACTTCATCGATCTTGCGCGGCTGAAGAACGTTTAACGTCCTCCTTTAGAAGGTGCAGCCGAAACCGCTGGAAGCTGTTCGCGGAACAAGAGTAGGCCATTTGGCCTCTCCCGCCGGTCCTGGCGTACAGTGAGATCACGGCTGTTCAAATCCGGTTTGAAAGCAACTTAATTATTGATTTCAAACGCAGAACTTTCATTGATTATGTTGAGCTGTTCGTACTCGGAGTTACCTAGGCAATGGCTGAAGGGTTTTTCTTTAAGTTGGCAATCTGTTGTTCCTTTGGATGTCTCACTCGTCAATACTCTTTAACTATTAAGTGTCAAATTTTGACCGGTACACGTTGCTTGTAAAATGATGTCAATGAAAATCTTCCCCATGGTTGTTCGGTTTCTGATTGAACACCAGCAAAACGGCTTTGGGGCCAGCACAGACATGATAGCCCGAATGGCCCCCGTCAGTAGTTCTGTAAGTCTTTTGGTGCTCTCTGTAACCCTGGCCTCTCACCTCGGGGGTGTAGAAGATTTTAGTTTAGACGGGCAGCATGGTCGGCGCAGGCTTGGAGGGCCGAAGGGCCTGTTCCTGTGCTGTACGTTTCTTTGTTCTTTGTGAGGATATAAGGGCCTGAGATAGTTCTAGGTGGTTGGTTCAATCCACTGCTTAGTAAGCATCATTAGCCACATTAATACTGTGGCTACCAGGGCAGGTCAAAAGCTACGAATCTTACGGCGAGTAGCTCACCTCCTGGTCCCCCAAAGCCTGTCCACCACCTACAAGGCACAAGTCAGGAGTGTGGTGGAATACTCTCCACTTGCCTGGATGAGTGCAGCTCCAACAACGTTTAAGAAGCTCGACACCATCCAGGACAAAGCAGCCCTGCTTGATTGCTCCCCCTCCCACAAACATTCAAACCCTCCACCATCAACGAACAGTGGCAGCCGTGTGCACCATCTACAAGATGCACTGCATTAACTCGCCAAGGTTCCTTAGACAACACCTTCCAAAACCACGACCATCTCCATCCAGAAGGACAAGAGCAGCAGATACCTGGAAACCCCAGCACCTGGAGGTTCCCCTCCAAGTCACTCACCACCCCGTCTTGCAAATTTATCGGCCGTTCCTTCACTGTCGCTGGGGTGACATCCTGGAACTCCCTCCCTAACAGCACAGTGGGTGTACCTACACCTCAGGGACTGCAGCGGTTCAAGAAGGCAGCTCACCACCACCTTCTGAAGGGCAACTAGGGATGGGCAATAAATGCTGGGCCTAACCAGCGACGCCCACATCCCGTAAAGGAATTTAAAAAGCATCATCCAACTCTGCTAAACCATGTAGAACAAGGCAGAAATGTTTTCTGAAGTTGCAGCTTGATAAGAACCAACATTTATCAAGCTCCTTTAGCATAGTAAATCACCCCAAAGTGTCACAGGAACATTGGCAAACATAAATTTGGAATCAGGCCACAAGAGGTGATATTAGTGCACTGACCAAAGGTTTTTCTTCATTGTGTTTGTGGCCTAATAGCATATTCCCAGCCCTTTCTGGGTAAAGATGTTTCTCCCTGTTGAATCCACAGTCAGCAGAACGCACAGACGTTAAGTAGAAATTAACAAACAAGGTTTATTGCAATACAATTCCTAAACTCATCCACTCCCATAAGGGTCTCCTTCCCGACCTGCACCTAGGCCAGGGATTTTATACAACCTGGGGCTCGCCTTGTTAAGAGGAAGCCCCGCCCCCTTAAAGGGGACGGTCGGGCAGCACGGTGGCACAGTGGTTAGCACTGCTGCCTCACGGTGCTGAGGACCCGGGTTCGAACCCAGCCCTGGGTCACTGTCCGTGTGGAGTTTGCACATTCTCCCCAATTCTGCATGGGTCTCACCCCCATCACCCAAAGATGTGCAGGCTAGGTGGAATGGCCACGCTAAATTGCCCCTTAATTGGAAACATTTAAAAAAAGGGGGAAGTTCATATTCCGAGAGGTTCACGGGAAACCGTATGGTCCTGATACTGAGATCTCCATTGGGGTTATAACACTCCAATTCCCTTTTGGTGTTGTCAGTAACTCGAGGCAGCTAAGAGCCACCCACATTGCTGTGGATCTGGAGTCACATGTAGGCCAGACCAGGTAAGGATGGGCAGATTTCCTTCTCTAAAGGACACTGGTGAACCAGATGGGTTTTTACAACAAATGGTGATGGTTGCCTTGATCCGATAGGTTGTCCCTCTGAAAATCGCTTATTGTCACAAGTAGGCTTCAAATGAAGTTACTGTGAAAAGCCCCTAGTCGCCACATTCCGGCGCCTGTTCGGGAAGGCTGGTACGGGGATTGAACCCGCGCTGCGCTCTGCCTTGTTGCAAAGCGCATTTGGAACTGTTAGGAGGAGGAATTTCTTCAGTCAAGGAGTGAGAAATGCCTGGGATAATTGGCCAGGCAAAGTGGGAGAGACAAAAGCCATTGGGGACATTGCGGATGAACCACAATCTCAAACTGCTAATCTCACTCCTGTGGGAAATGGAAAATGTTACACGAGTGTTAAGTAGAGAGAAAGCTTTGATAAGCTGCTAATCTATGTCCTACCTCTCGTGGAAGAATGTGAGATGTGGCACCAATATTTCTCCAGAAACAAACTAACAACAACAACAAAAAATCCTGTTCTCTCACCTGCCAAAAAATATCTTCACTTATTATACAAGGCACAAGAGCATTGGTAAATATTTTAGGTAATACAGCCAGAGATGCACGATTTTCTGACCATTTCTATCTAATACATCAGTTTACAACTCCTGGCTCTGGAGGTTACTGGTTGACACTCCCAAGAGGGAGTGCTGCATTGTCAGAGGCACCTTGGGCGGGATTCTCCATTGCGGGGACTTTACGACGGCGTGGGGCTGCCCACAATGGGAAACCCCATTGGCCGTCTGGAGGGATGTAGAATCCCGCCCCTCATTTTGCAGGGGGCATAAAGTGTCCCGTGGCACTATGTCAAAGAGGAGCAGTAAAGCATGCCCCCCCCACCCCATGTGTGTGTCATGATCAATATTTATCAACCCCCACAGGCATCATTTAAAAAATATAAATTTAGAGTACCCAATTCATTTTTGCAATTAAGGGGCAATTTAGCGTGGCCAATCCACCTACCCTGCACATCTTTGGGTTGTGGGGGTTGAGACCCACGAAGGCACGGGGAGAATGTGCAAACCCCACACGGGATCGAACCCGGGTCCTCGGCGCCGTGAGGCAGCAGTGCTAGCCACTGCGCCGCCGTGCCCTCCAGCGACCGGCACCATCAAAAAAAAAGTATCTGGTCAGGATCACGTCACTCTCTGGGAGCTTGCTGTGCACTAATCAGCTGCCCTGTTGACCACACTGCAGAAGAAGGTCAGCGGCTGCACAAATACTCACAGGGCTTTCTGTCTAAACTGGGACCCGCCATCCTTTTAGTACAACTGCTCCTCATTACCGGGTCTCCAGTTTATTATCCCTGTGAACCTCCAGTGCGCTCTCAAACGTTCAAAGCTGAACGGCGCCGGAAGCAGAGGGAGGTTTTCCCGCACACGAGGGGGTGGGGGGGGGGGTTTGACGGGTGGGGGCGGTGAGGAGTGGAAGGGGGTGAGGGGTGGAGGGGGGTGAGGGGTGGAGGGAGGGTGGAGGGGGTAAGGGGTGGAGGGTGGGGTGAGGGGTGGGGGAGGGGGTGAGAGGAGGATGGGGTGACGGGTGGAGGTGGGGGTGAGGGGTGGAGGGGGGTGAGGGGTGGAGGGGGGTGAGGGGTGAGGGGGTGAGGGGTTGAGGGGGGTGAGGGGTGGAGGGAGGGGTGGAGGAGGGGGGTGAGGGTTGGAGGGGATGAGGGGTGGAGGGGTGGGAGGGTGAGGGGTGGTGGAGGGGGGTGAGGGGTGGAGGTGGGTGAGGGGTGGAGGGGGTGGGGGGGTGAGGGGTGGAGGGGGTGAGGGGTGGTGAGGGCTGGAGGGGGTGAGGGATGGAGGGGGGGTGAGGGATGGAGGGGGGTGAGGTGTGGACGGGGTGAGGGGTGGACGGGGTGGGGGTGAAGGGTGGGGGGCGAGGGGTGGGGGCTGGAGGGGGTGAGGGATGGAGGGGGGTGAGGGGTGGAGGGGGTGAGGGGTGGAGGTGAGGGGTGGAGGGGGGGTGGTGAGGGATGGAGGGGGGTGAGGAGTGGAGGTGAGGGGTGGAGGGGGGGCGGTGAGGGTGGAGGGGGAGGGTGAGGGGTGGAGGTGAGGGGTGCAGGGGGGGTGAGGGGTGGAGGGGGGGTGGAGGGGGGTGAGGGTGGAGGGGGTGAGGGGTGGAGGTGAGGTGAGGGTGGAGGGTGAGGGGTGGAGGTGAGGGGTGGAGGTGAGGGGTGGAGGTGAGGGGTGGAGGTGAGGGGTGGAGGTGAGGGGTGGAGGTGAGGGGTGGAGGGGGGGTGAGGGTGGAGGGGGAGGGTGAGGGGTGGAGGGTGAGGGGTGGAGGTGAGGGGTGGAGGTGAGGGGTGGAGGGGGGTGAGGGTGGAGGGGGGGTGGAGGGGGGGTGAGGGTGGAGGGGGTTGGAGGGGGGTGAGGGTGGAGGGGGTGAGGGGTGGAGATGAGGTGAGGGTGGAGGGGTGGAGGTGAGGGGTGGAGGTGAGGGGTGGAGGGGAGGGGAGGGGTGGAGGGGGGGTGAGGGTGGAGGGGGTTGGAGGGGGGTGAGGGTGGAGGGGGTGAGGGGTGGAGGTGAGGTGAGGGTGGAGGGTGAGGGGTGGAGGTGAGGGGTGGAGGGTGAGGGGTGGAGGTGAGGGGTGGAGGGTGAGGGGTGGAGGTGAGGGGTGGAGGTGAGGGGTGGAGGTGAGGGGTGGAGGGGGGGTGAGGGTGGAGGGTGAGGGTGGAGGGGGAAGGTGAGGGGTGGAGGTGAGGGGTGGAGGTGAGGGTGGAGGGTGAGGGCTGGAGGTGAGGGCTGGAGGTGAGGGGTGGAGGGGGGGTGAGGGTGGAGGGGGAGGGTGAGGGGTGGAGGTGAGGGGTGGAGGTGAGGGGTGGAGGGGGGGTGAGGGTGAGGGGTGGAGGTGAGGGCTGGAGGTGAGGGGTGGAGGTGAGGGGTGGAGGGGGGGGTGAGGGTGGAGGGGGAGGGTGAGGGGTGGAGGTGAGGGGTGGGAGTGGGGAGGAGGAGGCAGGTAAGAGAAACTCCCGGGCAATAAAAAAAAAGAGTCGTCGACAGTTGTAAAACTAATTTCCTTGAGCACCGCCATCGCACAAAGGGAGAGAGAGATAGAGGGAATGAAAAGGGAGGAGAGTCTGGAGAGGTCAACGCGATGGACCCTCACTTCATAAATAAGAATAAAAAAAATTAATTGCAGAATTATCAAAGCGACGACGTGAAGTGAAAGTCATCTCCCTAGTGAGCTTTTTTTAATGAGAGTTGAGATGACTGATTTCATGCCCCCCCCCTCGCTCCGACCCACCCACACACACACAAACATTGGCCGTCCCCCCCCCCCCTCCCCCCCTGCTCCCCCCATAAAGAGTTCTTGAATAGATGTGTTTAGGCTTTTGCTAATTGTTTGACTGCTCCTGGCTCCTGGGTGAATGGCTAAGTGAGCCTGGAATGAATGGGTGTGCAGACTGGCAGAGACTACTCATTAAATCTAGTCAGGCAGAATGTAGTCGGAATTAGAAAAAAAAGATATATCAATTCCATTAAAGATCCACGAGTCTATATCCAGACTAATGAATGGTTTAAAATGTTTCTCTTGGCTGGGGGAGGGGGACTGGGGAGGGTGGGCGAGGGTCGGACCAGAAATCGGACCCAAGGGAAAATCATTATTTTCATTTCACCGTTAGCTATTGCGCAGTGAAACTGAATTGCGTGCTCTCCCATTTGGAAATTCTTTTTTTTTTTTAAAAAACATCATTCGGATGTGGAGCATAATTTTAGTCTTGCGTTCCCTGCGAGGCCTTGGGCGAAGGTTGATCCAATTATCCAATATGAGTTTCTACACGGCCGGCGACAGATCCTGTGCTTTTCCACTTTTATAAATAGATGATACAGCACAAACAGAGGCAGTTCGGCCCACCAGGCCTGTGTTGGCCCTCTGAACGTGCTATCCACTGAGTCACCACACAGGCCTGCAACTGACATTGCTATCTGCCAGAGGAATCTAGGGGGTAAAAGTCACCAGCTGGTGTAAGCAGCCTGTTTCTCTGCTGTCCGCTCACTTTAACTCGATGATGGAAAGTGTTCCAAAGCAAACCCTTCGGCGAGATCGACCGGCCGGGGTGAGCCCGAAAGGCAACGAGGGGCAAAGCGACAGGAGGATGCCGGGTGATCCCTCTTCCTGGATCTACCCGGCTCGCGGGACGTCACAAGGGTGAATCCCGTCCCTTGTGCGCCGGATCACAAATCGGCTGCTTAGAGTGAGATGTGCATTCCCACCATTTACTCCTTCGCCTTGGGGATCTCGGGCGAGCGCTGTTCAGTGCTGGTCTCCACGAACGGGGACCGGATGGAACGACTCTCGGGGGGGGGGGGGGGGGGGGGGGGGGGGGTATCCCAAGGGATCGGAGGCTTCCAGGTGCTTTCCCTCAGGGCGGGGTGGCACCCTGGCACTGCTGGTGCTACATGGGCACCTTGGCACTGCCAACTGGCAGGGGCTCTACAGGGTGCCAGGCTGGCATTTTTCCTGCGCTGCAGATCCGGCCTGGGGTGTCCTGTAGGGGTGCGGGGGGTGGGGGGGGGCTCCTGAGGACCCCCTTATCGGTGAGTTAGGGATTGGGGGGGGGGGGGGGGGGCGAGAGATTGGAATGCCATTCCCCGCTGAGGCCTCCCCAATCTACCCAAATGGCTGTTCGTTAGCGGGGTGCTTCTCAGAGCTCCAAAAACACCCGGCAAATCGTGAGTGTCACGGGTCTCTGTTCCCATTTGGGTAGATCGCCCCGCCTGCCTTTCAGGACTTCATAAGGTGCCTTGCAGCCAGTAAAATGGGGACGGCCAGGCTAGCTGGCGTTCTCGTCCTGAAATACCTCACTGCATCGGGCGGAAGGATAACCGGATTCCTCCAACATCATTCCTGAACCTCCTGTTGATGAGGGAATGACGTTGACTGTCCCTCATACTTTGGCATCTCCCTGCGGACACAAAAGCCCTTCCTGTCAGCTGCACAATACCCATTCTCTGGTTAATGACTCTCCCTCTTTGCTGCCCGTAAGGGTCCTAATCGAAACAGCGGTGGCATAGTCTCCATCCTGCCCCTCGGGAAGAGGGTGAGGGTGAGGGTGTTGCGGGGGTGGGGGTGATGTGATAGGAAGCGTATGAATTTCAGGGCGAGCGCAAAACCATCACGTCCCAATGATTGGCTGATTGAGTCAAACAACATGGGTGGGATTTAGTGGGCCAATTCGCTGTGGGCGCAAACCCCGTCATGGCCACTAAACATGGCGAGAGGGCCATCTCAGTTTGAGATCTTCCTCGCCACCGACATGACCAGGATCACAGCTCAACTATTAATATATTCAGAAATAATTACTGGGCTTAACAACACAATGTCCGCCCACGCCTTGTCCTCCCATCCGGTCAACGTGACGTCTCACCGGCGTGAACCATTAGACGAGAACAGTCATGATGACCATGTTTGGGGGGGGGGGGGGGGGCAGAGAACCAGTAATAAAACCCCCAGATCAGCTTTCAGTTGGATCTGGGAAATTCCTCTCCGATCCCTACCTTCCCCTAATCTAGTGTTGCCAACCCTCCAGGATTGGCCGGGAGTCTCCAGGAATTAAATAAAGAATCAATCTCCAGGATACTGCTGTGTGCAACCCTGGAGAAATATAATCTTTTGTCATTTAAAAAAAAAAAATTCCTCTTTACCAGATCTAAAAATATTTTAAAATGGAGGGGAAAGGCTGTTTGGATGGCGGGCAAGCGTCATCCAATTGGTTAATGAGCCGCTTTGCAATTGGCGTAGGGAGGCCGTACGTCACAAGGATGGATGGTGTTGGCTGAATAATGGCTGGAGGGGGAGGGGGAGGGGGGGGAAGAGAACAAGTCATGTGATGGAACCTCCAGAAATACACTTGATCACAGTTGCCAACCGTATTCTATCCCCATGGCAATCAAAACCAGTCCAGGCCCTGGTAGTTCTACAGAGCTCTCTCCTAAATTAAGATGTGATCGTTGTCATCAAGAACAACATCAATTTGTAGTTAAAAAGCTCCTCCAACTTAGTATAATGTCTATTGGCAGGTCAAGTGGGCAACACATGCTCGCCTGGCCAACAGCAGCCACGTTTAGGGAGGAGATTGCAGATTCGGGACCTCGGCAGCTGAACGCACGGCCCCCCAATGGTGGAGCGGTTAAAACGGGGGCAGCACAGGAGACCTGAACTGAAGGAGGGCTGTGGGGGCGGAGGAGGTGAGAACGGTCGGGAGGAACGAGACCCTGGAGGGATTTGAGGACAAGGTTAAGAATTTGAAAGCTCAGGCATTGCTTGACCGGGGACCGATGGGCTAGCGGGTTCAAGGGGTGAGGGGGACAATGATTTAGGACAGGGGTGGCAGAATTTTGTCGGCGCTGAAGGATAGATGGGCAGCCAGGAGGGCACTGGAGTAGTCAAATCAGGAGGCAAGAGAAACATGGAAGCGGAGAAAGAGAAACAAGACATTTATAAGGCTACATTTCAAAAACAAACGTGCGGGAACAACAGATGCTGCAGATGGTTTAGTGTGTCTCTTGGTGTTTAACCCAGAAGGCAAAATCTCCAGGACTTTCTGTGTTGGCACCTGTACAAAGGCAAAGGGGGAGGGGAGAGCTCGCTTCAGTGCTGACTGACCTTTTCCTGAGATCAGACCCGGTATGGTACAGACTGCAAATCTGTGATAAGAGCGAAAAAAGTCATTCACAGAAAGACAAGGCACATTAACAGTCCAAACTATCATAGGAAGAGGAACAAACTCATGCGTTCCCTTCCCCACCCCCCCTTCTTTTTCCGGAAGCTCTCATGTGGAAAATAAAAATCCAGTGACATTTTTTTTTTGAGGAGAGCTTGGCAGGTATACAGGCACCTGGCTTCCTCTGCCAGGACTCAGACTGACAGCCAGGGAGGTGGGAGGCGAGTGCAAGACACCAGCTGTGCAGCCAGGCTTCTGAGCAACTCCGAAAATAAAAGTGCACGCTCCTACGGGAGACGCTTTCGAAGGATTTTACCGGGAGGATGCAGGGCTGCCCCGCTCACCTCTCCCCGATCTCACAACTGGTAGCTCGGGCGGGCTGAGAAGGGAAAGGGGAAAAGGTGTTACCCGCATCAACCCACTGGCACTGGACCACACGTGGCTGGCAGGTGGCGAGGGAAAGTGCCTGTCCGCCGCGAAGTCACGCAAAGGCTCCGAGAATGAAACTTACCGAGAACTTCTTTTCCGAGCTGTAGGTGGGAGAAGATCGGGCTGTTCTCCACGGAGAGGAGTGGGAGGGGACTTGAGAGAGGCGTCCAAAACCGTCAGGGGCAGGACAGAGCAGATAGGGAGAAACTGTTCCCATTGGTGGGAGGATCGAGAATGAGAAGACGCAGATCGAAGGTAATTAGCGAAAAGAAACAACGGCGACATAAGAAGCAACATTGTTTTGCACGGCGAGTGGTTAAGTTCCGGAGTGCGCTGCCGGAGAGTTGCGGTGGAGGCCGGTTCAATCGAACCACTCAAAAGGGCATGAGGTTTTTAACTGTAAAGGAAGAATGCACAGGGAGAAAGCAGAAGGGTGGCACCAGGTGAATTGTTCATTTTGAGAGCTAGGTGCCGACACCATAAGACATAGGGGCAGAATGAGGCCACTCGGCCCATCGAGTCTGCTCCGCCATTCAATCATGGCTGATATTTTCTCATCCCCACCCTCCTGCCTCTTCCCCATAACCCCCGATTCCCTGATTAATCAAGAACACAACGGGCTGAATGGCCTCGTTCAGTGCTGTAAGAACTCCAGAGTTCTATGAACCCTGAACGCTTGGACTTCCGAAAGCAATTATACAATCAGCTCAGAGATCTGTTCAATTGATGTTGAGAGAACGGCCTGCTTTTCTACTTTTTAATCACTTCTCAGTGATACACGAACAATGATTTTCAATTTTACCATTTTCAGCCTGTCGTTTAATTTTAATGGGAGACTCTTTGAAAGCTGGACTGTGTCACGGGGGCTGTAACGCATGATTAACCCGACGCGGTTTAAAAGGCGCGGATGTTGTCGATTCCGAGGGATCTGGATTCAGAATATTCTCGACTTCAAAACCACCCTTCAGGAATACTGGTCAGAGATCGGATCTCGAGAGCTGGCCGGAATCCAGTTTCACGAATTGAGCAGTGATCACCGAGCTGGCTGTCGGCCAAAACGCATCGAAATGTTGTTCCTTAGGTTGTCCTCTAACTGGTTGAGGAATGTTGGAACAGGAGGAGGCCGTTCAGCTCCTCAAGACTGTTCCACCATACAATGAGATCATGGCTCCGCATCTAGGCTCCATATCCTTTGCAACCCTTTCCTGGCAGAGATCTAGTGATCTCAGATGTAACATTATTGATTGAGCGCGAATCTACGGGAGAGATTTACGCACATCGAACACATTTGTGTGAAGAGATGCCACCTAACTAAATCTTCTGAACGACGAGGCCTTTTCCAAGCTGCCCAACTAAAGATTCTCTCCGTCTCCCTTATCAATTCCTTTCAAAAGCCTGAAAAAAAAAGCAACCATATCACCCCTGACCTTTTATATTAGATAAATATGCAGGTTACATAATCACATCTTGTCATCTAACCCTCAGAACCCACTGCCCAATGGATACCCTGTGGACAAGCTCAACCCGCTTTTCATATTTGAGTCGGTTTGGAAGAACCTGAAGATCGAAGGATGGTTTAAGGAGAGCCTTGATCTCGACACTGCCAGGTTAATGGTTTCTATTACACATTTCGAACCACAGCCTTTGCGGCATTCCTCGTACCTCCATGATCTTGGGGGATCCTTGTCGCCCAAGCGTTCCGAGAATCAGGCCCCACGTCTTTGCCTTTGCAGCTGTGGCTATTGCGTCCTTCCTGATTGCCTGCATCGCCTGGTGGTCATAGAACTCACGGGAGAGGACTTTGCTGTAAGGATCGTACCTGCAACATCACAGAACACATGTCAGTGAGGAAGTGGAAGAGGCAAAGGGGGTCATACGCTAACCTGTAAACTAGTCGTTTGGCAATACGGAGCTTATATATTGCTGAAAAGAGGGACATGTTGCTGAAGCTTTTCGTTTTGCGCTAATCCGGACAAACATTAGAATACCAAATTTCAAACTATCACAACAATTTATAGTGCAGGAGAAAAATGTGCTGATTGGTTGTCAAGCCGACTCTGATTGGCCGAGGTGTTGCAATGGGAAAGCAACGGCAAAATATAGGTTCCCCGAGCTCTCAGCGAATTCAAAAAAGGTGTCAGGCTCGGACATTATTTGCAGAGAATGGGCACCTATCTATGAAAGTATGTTGCTTCTAGCAAGTGTAAATGAACCACGTTACACGCTGGATTGATTATGTAAAATTGATGTTAGTGTAGCTATTAGCGCACTCAGGCTTGTTCAACAAGTGCTGCCCGACAACTTCAGCAAAACCCGGTCATTCTTCATTCCTTACATTGTAAAGAAAGAACTTGGATTTATATAGCGCCTTCAACAACCCCAGGACTTCCCAAATCACTTTACAGGTAATTAAGAACTTGTGACAAATGGTGATCATCTAATGCAGCAAACAGAGGGCGCAATTCTCCCATCGGGAGACTAAGTCCCGACGCCGGAGTGAAAACTGGAGTGTTTCACTCCGGCGTCAGAGGCCATTCCCAGCCCTCTATTCTCCCGCCCACGGGGGGGGGGGGGGGCTAGGAGCGGTGCCGCGTCATTTACACGCGCCGGGCCTTGGCGCCGTGTAAATGACGCGACCGGCGCCGCGTAAATGACGTCACCCACGCATGCGCGGTTGCCGTGCTCCCCGCGGCCACCCCGCAAGAAAATGTCGGATGGATCTTGCGGGGCGGCGGAGGAAAGGAGGCCCTCCTTCAGAGAGGCCGGCCCGCCGATTGGTGGGCATCGATCGCGGGCCAGACCCCTTTTGAGCACCCCCCGCCCCCCCCCCGGTGCAGGAACCTCCCTCGCCCCACCACAGGCCGCCGCCCAGCATTCCCGCGCTGTTCGCGCCGGCAGCGACCAGGTGTGGATGGCGCCGGCGGGAACCTGTCTTGTTGGGCAGGCCGCTCGGCCCATCCGGGCTGGAGAATCGCCGCTCGCCCGTTACCAACGGCAAGTGGCGATTCTCCCAGCGGCCAGCCGTGATTCGCGCCGCGCCGGTTTGGGGAGGGGGGGGGTGAGAATCGCTTGCGGGTGTCGGGGCGGCACTCGCGCGGCGCCCGGGCGATTCTGCCACCCGGCGTGGGGGGGGGGGGGCAGAATTCCGCCCAGAATGTCCAATTTGCAGCCACAAGTTCCCACAACCATAACGATCAGATAATCAGTATTATTAACTGGCGTTGGCTGAGTTATAAATATTGGCCAAGACACTCGGAGAGCTCTTCTTTGAAATGGGATCCTTTACATCCACCGTAGAGGACAGACGTGGCCTCGGCTTAACATCTCATCCAAAAGATAGGGGGCGGGATTCTCCACCGGTGGGGTGCTCCGTTTTGCCGGTGCCCCGGGGGTTTCCCGGCGGCGTGGGGGCTGCCCCACAATGGGAAACCCCATTGACCGGTCGGCCTAACGGAGAATCCCGCCGGCGTGTCGGGGCAGGAAGGTGGCGCGGCGGGGCCGAGAATCCAGCCCAGCGTTTCCAACGCTGCATCAAAACGGTCTGGGCCTGTATCTGACTCCAGCCCCACGCCAACGTGGTCACTCTGAACTGCCCTCTGCTGTGGCCTGGCACACCTACTCAAAGCGCTGCTATTGGATTAGAAGTTCACCCGACACCACCACCCTCCCAGGCACCAACTTTGACAACGGTTCTCACATCCCAAGAATGAGTTTTGGAAAGAACTGAATTGGGCAAGGTGATTGGCCGGCCCGATGCCCTGTTGGACGAGGAGATGTGCCCTCGGCACAGGTCAGTGATTGGCAAGCCATGAAGCTCGGGAAAGTCCTGCCACGAGATGTAGGAATGTGTTAAGACGCGCATTCCAGAGAAAGATTACTACAACAATAATTTGCATTTCTATAACTCCTGCAGTGTAGTAAAATCTCCCAAAGTACTTCACAGGTGTAATTATCTAACAAAATTTGACACTGAGCCATATTAAGGAGATAGGTGACAAAAAGCTTGGTCATAGAGAGAGAGAGAGATAGAAAGAGAGAGAGATAGAGAGAGAGACAGAGATAGAGAGACAGAGATATAGAGACACAGAGAGATAGAGATAGAGATAGAGAGATAGAGAGAGAGATAGAGAGAGAGAGATAGAGAGAGATAGAGAGAGAGAGATAGAGAGAGATAGAGAGAGAGAGAGATAGAGAGGGTGAGAGAGAGAGATAGAGAGATAGAGATAGAGAGAGATAGATAGAGAGAGAGAGAGATAGAAAGAGAGAGAGATAGAGATAGAGAGACAGAGATATAGAAACACAGAGAGATAGAGAGAGAGAGAGATAGAGATAGAGAGAGAGATAGAGAGAGATAGAGAGAGATAGAGAGAGAGATAGAGAGAGATAGAGAGAGAGAGAGATAGAGAGAGAGAGAGATAGAGAGGGTGAGAGAGAGATAGAGAGAGATAGAGAGAGAGAGATAGATAGAGAGAGAGAGATAGAGAGAGACAGAGAGAGATAGAGAGAGAGAGAGAGACAGAGAGCGAGATAGAGAGTGACAGAGAATGATTGAGGAGGGGTTTCCAGAGTTTACGCCATTGGTGGGTAATTTTCTGCCTGGGGGCAACATGTCATAGATTTCATAGAATTTACAGTGCAGAAGGAGGCCATTCGGCCCATCGAGTCTGCACCGGCTCTTGGAAAGAGCACACTACCCAAGGTCCACACCTCCACCCTATCCCCATAACCCAGTAACCCCACCCAACACTAAGGGCAATTTTGGACACTAAGGGCAATTTATCATGGCCAATCCACCTAACCCGCACATCTTTGGACTGTGGGAGGAAACCGGAGCACCCGGAGGAAACCCACGCACACACGGGGAGGATGTGCAGACTCCGCACAGACAGTGACCCAAGCCGGAATCGAACCTGGGACCCTGGAGCTGTGAAGCAATTGTGCTATCCACAAGGCTACCGTGTGGCACATCAGGGTTCTAGACTGCGGCCTATAAGACATTATGTTGACTGTAACCCACGGGCAGTTGTCACCTTTCGCTTTCCATCCGGGTAGCATTTTTCCTACCAGGAAAAGATAAAGTCGTCAGCGTCCCAGATGACCAGAGGCCACTTTCCCCTTGGAGGGGGAGAGCTGACCTCAGGCGAGGGGTGAGGTCGAGAAGGCGAGGAATAACCTCAGCCGGTACGGGAATCGAACCCGCACTGCCGGCCTCGCTCTGCGTCACAGGCCAGCCGTCCAGCCAACTGACCTCAATCTTATTCAAGGGTCCCGGTTAGCGAACAAGCCCCATGTCAATCTTGCGGACCACTGAGATGAAGGAGGGACACTCGTGCGGCCCACTCACTAACCTCGGTTGCCCATCACAGGTTTAGAACCGGGTAGCTCAAGGAATAGTCACCGACGAAGGGTCAATGAAAACGAGAAGCAGAGATATCCTGGAGGGTGCTGGAAGTTTAGAGAGTCCATGGAGCGATTTGAAAACAAAGGCGCCAATTTTAAAATCAATGAGTGGGGGGGAACTGAGGGCCAACGCAGACCAGTGCGCACAAGGGTGATGGGCAAGTCAGGAGAAGGGTAGTGGAGGTTTGGGTGGATATTTTGGAGGCGAGGCTGGCCGGCGGGGTTGAGGGGATTGCGCAAGCTGTTGAGACAGAGGGTCGAGGGGTTTGTAACTATCAGCTGCCTCCTCACACGGTGATAACATGGCACCTTTGAGCAGGATCGTTTCCACCAATTCCAGCTTGCTTCTGCTAGCCAGCTACAGTGAGGCCCCGCAGGAGTCGCTGGTTGATGCCTGTGACTCATTAACACATGGAAAAAAAAACACACACTCTGAAGGATTAAGAAATGTAACTCAATCGCTATCGATTTATATCCACTTACAATTCACAACTGATTGCCGAGAAACGATACAGCTGGTGCCTATGGGAATGTGGCAACATATACAGGAGTGTTTCATTTCCATAACACACAGTTTTTGCTGCTAGTTCAGTCAACTGCATGGTTCAGTGGTACTGAGGGGGAGCTACACTGTCAGAGGGGGAGCTACACTGTCAGAGGGGGAGCTGCACTGTCAGAGGGGGCGCTGCACTGTCAGAGGGGGCGCTGCACTGTCAGAGATGGCGCTGCACTGTCAGAGGGGGAGCTGCACTGTCAGAGGGGGAGCTGCACTGTCAGAGGGGGAGCTGCACTGTCAGAGGGGGAGCTACACTGTCAGAGGGGGAGCTGCACTGTCAGAGGGGGAGCTGCACTGTCAGAGGGGGAGCTACACTGTCAGAGGGGGAGCTGCACTGTCAGAGGGGGAGCTACACTGTCAGAGGGAGAGCTGCACTGTCAGAGGGGGAGCTGCACTGTCAGGGGGGGAGCTGCACTGTCAGAGGGGGCACTGCACTGTCAGAGGGGGAGAGCTGCACTGTCAGAGGGGGCGCTGCACTGTCAGAGGGGGAGCTACACTGTCAGAGGGGGCGCTGCACTGTCAGAGGGGGCGCTGCACTGTCAGAGGGGGCGCTGCACTGTCAGAGGGGGCACTGCACTGTCAGAGGGGGTGCTGCACTGTCAGAGGGGGCACTGCACTGTCAGAGGGGGAGAGCTGCACTGTCAGAGGGGGCGCTGCACTGTCAGAGGGGGCGCTGCACTGTCAGAGGGGGCACTGCACTGTCAGAGGGGGCGCTGCACTGTCAGAGAGGGCGCTGCACTGTCAGAGGGGGAGCTGCACTGTCAGAGGGGGCGCTGCACTGTCAGAGGGGGAGAGCTGCACTGTCAGAGGGGGCGCTGCACTGTCAGAGGGGGCGCTGCACTGTCAGAGGGGGCACTGCACTGTCAGAGGGGGCGCTGCACTGTCAGAGAGGGCGCTGCACTGTCAGAGGGGGAGCTGCACTGTCAGAGGGGGCGCTGCACTGTCAGAGGGGGAGAGCTGCACTGTCAGAGGGGGCGCTGCACTGTCAGAGGGGGAGCTGCACTGTCAGAGGGGGAGCTGCACTGTCAGAGGGGGTGCTGCACTGTCAGAGGGGGCGCTGTGCTGTCAGAGAGGGAGCTGCACTGTCAGAGGGGGAGCTGCTCTGTCAGAGAGGGAGCTGCACTGTCAGAGGGGGAGCTGCTCTGTCAGAGGGGGCGCTGTGCTGTCAGAGGGGGCGCTGCACTGTCAGAGGGGGAGCTGCACTGTCAGAGGGGGAGCTGCTCTGTCAGAGGGGGCGCTGTGCTGTCAGAGGGGGCGCTGCACTGTCAGAGGGGGAGCTGCTCTGTCAGAGGGGGCGCTGTGCTGTCAGAGGGGGAGCTGCTCTGTCAGAGGGGGCGCTGTGCTGTCAGAGAGGGAGCTGCACTGTCAGAGGGGGAGCTGCTCTGTCAGAGGGGGCGCTGTGCTGTCAGAGGGGGCGCTACACTGTCAGAGGGGGCGCTGCACTGTCAGAGAGGGCGCTGCACTGTCAGAGGGGGCGCTGCTCTGTCAGAGGGGGCGCTGCGCTGTCAGAGGGGGCGCTGCACTGTCAGAGAGGGAGCTGCACTGTCAGAGGGGGTGCTGCACTGTCAGAGGGGGAGCTGCACTGTCAGAGGGGGAGCTGCACTGTCAGAGGGGGTGCTGCACTGTCAGAGGGGGAGCTGCACTGTCAGAGGGGGAGCTGCACTGTCAGAGAGGGAGCTGCACTGTCAGAGAGGGCGCTGCACTGTCAGAGGGGGCGCTGCTCTGTCAGAGGGGGAGCTGCACTGTCAGAGGGGGAACTGCGCTGTCAGAGGGGGCGCTGCACTGTCAGAGGGAGAGCTGCACTGTCAGAGGGGGGGCTGCACTGTCAGAGGGGGCGCTGCACTGTCAGAGGGGGCGCTGCACTGTCAGAGGGGGAGCTGCACTGTCAGAGAGGGAGCTGCACTGTCAGAGAGGGCGCTGCACTGTCAGAGGGGGCGCTGCTCTGTCAGAGGGGGAGCTGTGCTGTCAGAGGGGGCGCTGCTCTGTCAGAGGGGGAGCTGTGCTGTCAGAGAGGGCGCTGCACTGTCAGAGGGGGCGCTGCTCTGTCAGAGGGGGAGCTGTGCTGTCAGAGGGGGCGCTGCGCTGTCAGAGGGGGCGCTGCACTGTCAGAGGGGGGGGGGCTGCACTGTCAGAGGGGGCGCTGCTCTGTCAGAGGGGGAGCTGCTCTGTCAGAGAGGGAGCTGTGCTGTCAGAGGGGGCGCTGCTCTGTCAGAGGGGGTGCTGCACTGTCAGAGGGGGAGCTGCTCTGTCAGAGGGGGAGCTGCTCTGTCAGAGAGGGAGCTGTGCTGTCAGAGGGGGCGCTGCTCTGTCAGAGGGGGTGCTGCACTGTCAGAGGGGGAGCTGCTCTGTCAGAGGGGGAGCTGCTCTGTCAGAGGGGGCGCTGCACTGTCAGAGAGGGAGCTGTGCTGTCAGAGGGGGCGCTGCTCTGTCAGAGGGGGCGCTGCACTGTCAGAGGGGGCGCTGCACTGTCAGAGGGGGCGCTGCTCTGTCAGAGGGGGCGCTGCTCTGTCAGAGGGGGCGCTGCACTGTCAGAGGGGGCGCTGCACTGTCAGAGGGGGCGCTGCACTGTCAGAGGGGGCGCTGCACTCTCAGAGGGGGCGCTGCACTGTCAGAGGGGGCGCTGCACTGTCAGAGGGGGCGCTGCACTGTCAGAGGGGGTGCTGCACTGTCAGAGGGGGCGCTGCTCTGTCAGAGGGGGCGCTGCACTGTCAGAGGGGGTGCTGCACTGTCAGAGGGGGCGCTGCACTGTCAGAGGGGGAGCTGCTCTGTCAGAGGGGGCGCTGCACTGTCAGAGGGGGCGCTGCACTGTCAGAGGGAGTGCTGCACTGTCAGAGGGGGCTCTGCACTGTCAGAGGGGGAGCTGCACTGTCAGAGAGGGAGCTGTGCTGTCAGAGGGGGCGCTGCTCTGTCAGAGGGGGCGCTGCACTGTCAGAGGGGGCGCTGCACTGTCAGAGGGGGAGCTGCTCTGTCAGAGGGGGAGCTGCACTGTCAGAGGGGGCGCTGCTCTGTCAGAGGGGGTGCTGCACTGTCAGAGGGGGAGCTGCACTGTCAGAGAGGGAGCTGCGCTGTCAGAGAGGGAGCTGCACTGTCAGAGGGAGAGCTGCTCTGTCAGAGGGGGCGCTGCACTGTCAGAGGGGGAGCTGCACTGTCAGAGGGGGAGCTGCACTGTCAGAGGGGGAGCTGCACTGTCAGAGGGGGAGCTGCTCTGTCAGAGGGGGTGCTGCACTGTCAGAGGGGGAGCTGCACTGTCAGAGAGGGAGCTGCGCTGTCAGAGAGGGAGCTGCACTGTCAGAGGGAGAGCTGCTCTGTCAGAGGGGGCGCTGCACTGTCAGAGGGGGAGCTGCTCTGTCAGAGGGGGAGCTGCACTGTCAGAGGGGGCGCTGCACTGTCAGAGGGGGAGCTGCTCTGTCAGATGGGGTGCTGCACTGTCAGAGGGGGCGCTGCACTGTCAGAGAGGGAGCTGCGCTGTCAGAGGGGGCGCTGCACTGTCAGAGGGGGCGCTGCACTGTCAGAGGGGGGGCTGCACTGTCAGAGGGGGAGCTGCGCTGTCAGAGGGGGAGCTGCTCTGTCAGAGGGGGCGCTGCACTGTCAGAGGGGGAGCTGCACTGTCAGAGGGGGGGGGCTGCACTGTCAGAGGGGGGGGGCTGCACTGTCAGAGGGGGAGCTGCGCTGTCAGAGGGGGAGCTGCTCTGTCAGAGGGGGCGCTGCACTGTCAGAGAGGGAGCTGCACTGTCAGAGGGGGGGGGCTGCACTGTCAGAGGGGGAGCTGC
This sequence comes from Scyliorhinus torazame, assembly GCF_047496885.1. Taxonomy (NCBI): domain Eukaryota; kingdom Metazoa; phylum Chordata; class Chondrichthyes; order Carcharhiniformes; family Scyliorhinidae; genus Scyliorhinus; species Scyliorhinus torazame. The sequence goes on along the minus strand of NC_092718.1, from coordinate 212,757,126 downwards.
GCTGTCAGAGGGGGAGCTGCACTGTCAGAGAGGGAGCTGCACTGTCAGAGGGGGCGCTGCACTGTCAGAGAGGGAGCTGCACTGTCAGAGGGGGAGCTGCACTGTCAGAGGGGGAGCTGCACTGTCAGAGGGGGAGCTGCACTGTCAGAGGGGGCGCTGCACTGTCAGAGAGGGAGCTGCACTGTCAGAGAGGGCGCTGCACTGTCAGAGGGGGAGCTGCTCTGTCAGAGGGGGCGCTGCACTGTCAGAGGGGGCGCTGCACTGTCAGAGGGGGAGCTGCACTGTCAGAGAGGGCGCTGCACTGTCAGAGGGGGAGCTGCACTGTCAGAGAGGGCGCTGCACTGTCAGAGGGGGAGCTGCACTGTCAGAGAGGGCGCTGCACTGTCAGAGAGGGCGCTGCACTGTCAGAGGGGGAGCTGCACTGTCAGAGGGGGCGCTGCACTGTCAGAGGGGGAGCTGCACTGTCAGAGGGGGAGCTGCACTGTCAGAGGGGGAGCTGCACTGTCAGAGGGGGCGCTGCACTGTCAGAGGGGGCGCTGCACTGTCAGAGGGGGTGCTGCACTGTCAGAGGGGGAGCTGCTCTGTCAGAGGGGGAGCTGCACTGTCAGAGGGGGCGCTGCACTGTCAGAGGGGAAGCTGCACTGTCAGAGGGGGTGCTGCACTGTCAGAGGGGGAGCTGCACTGTCAGAGGGGGCGCTGCACTGTCAGAGGGGGCGCTGCACTGTCAGAGGGGGAGCTGCTCTGTCAGAGGGGGCGCTGCACTGTCAGAGGGGGAGCTGCTCTGTCAGAGGGGGCGCTGCTCTGTCAGAGAGGGAGCTGCACTGTCAGAGGGGGCGCTGCTCTGTCAGAGGGGGCGCTGCACTGTCAGAGGGGGAGCTGCTCTGTCAGAGGGGGCGCTGCACTGTCAGAGGGGGAGCTGCACTGTCAGAGGGGGAGCTGCTCTGTCAGAGGGGGAGCTGCTCTGTCAGAGGGGGCGCTGCTCTGTCAGAGAGGGAGCTGCACTGTCAGAGGGGGAGCTGCACTGTCAGAGGGGGCGCTGCACTGTCAGAGAGGGAGCTGCACTGTCAGAGGGGGCGCTGCTCTGTCAGAGGGGGAGCTGCACTGTCAGAGAGGGAGCTGCACTGTCAGAGGGGGCGCTGCTCTGTCAGAGAGGGAGCTGCACTGTCAGAGGGGGCGCTGCACTGTCAGAGAGGGAGCTGCACTGTCAGAGGGGGCGCTGCTCTGTCAGAGGGGGAGCTGCACTGTCAGAGGGAGAGCTGCACTGTCAGAGGGGGCGCTGCTCTGTCAGAGAGGGAGCTGCACTGTCAGAGGGGGCGCTGCACTGTCAGAGAGGGAGCTGCACTGTCAGAGGGGGAGCTGCACTGTCAGAGGGGGAGCTGCACTGTCAGAGGGGGCACTGCTCTGTCAGAGGGGGAGCTGCACTGTCAGAGGGGGAGCTGCTCTGTCAGAGAGGGCGCTGCACTGTCAGAGGGGGCGCTGCACTTTCAGAGGGGGCGCTGCACTGTCAGAGGGGGCGCTGCACTGTCAGAGGGGGAGCTGCTCTGTCAGAGAGGGCGCTGCACTGTCAGAGGGGGCGCTGCACTTTCAGAGGGGGCGCTGCACTGTCAGAGGGGGCGCTGCACTGTCAGAGGGGGAGCTGCACTGTCAGAGGGGGAGCTGCACTGTCAGAGGGGGAGCTGCGCTGTCAGAGAGGGCGCTGCACTGTCAGAGGGGGAGCTGCACTGTCAGAGGGAGTGCTGCACTGTCAGAGAGGGCGCTGCACTGTCAGAGGGGGAGCTGCGCTGTCAGAGAGGGAGCTGCACTGTCAGAGGGGGCGCTGCACTGTCAGAGAGGGCGCTGCACTGTCAGAGGGGGAGCTGCTCTGTCAGAGAGGGCGCTGCACTGTCAGAGGGGGCGCTGCACTTTCAGAGGGGGCGCTGCACTGTCAGAGAGGGCGCTGCACTGTCAGAGGGGGAGCTGCACTGTCAGAGGGAGTGCTGCACTGTCAGAGGGGGCGCTGCACTGTCAGAGGGGGAGCTGCACTGTCAGAGGGGGCGCTGCACTGTCAGAGGGAGTGCTGCACTGTCAGAGGGGGCGCTGCGCTGTCAGAGAGGGAGCTGCACTGTCAGAGAGGGCGCTGCACTGTCAGAGGGGGAGCTGCACTGTCAGAGGGAGTGCTGCACTGTCAGAGGGGGCGCTGCGCTGTCAGAGAGGGAGCTGCACTGTCAGAGGGGGCGCTGCGCTGTCAGAGGGGACGCTGCTCTGTCAGAGGGGGCGCTGCACTGTCAGAGGGGGAGCTGCACTGTCAGAGAGGGAGCTGCACTGTCAGAGAGGGCGCTGCACTGTCAGAGGGGCGCTGCACTGTCAGAGGGGGCGCTGCACTGTCAGAGGGGGCGCTGCACTGTCAGAGGGGGCGCTGCACTGTCAGAGAGGGCGCTGCACTGTCAGAGGGGGAGCTGCGCTGTCAGAGAGGGCGCTGCACTGTCAGAGGGGGCACTGCACTGTCAGAGGGGGAGCTGCACTGTCAGAGGGGGCGCTGCACTGTCAGAGGGGGAGCTGCACTGTCAGAGGGGGAGCTGCACTGTCAGAGGGGGTGCTGCACTGTCAGAGGGGGAGCTGCACTGTCAGAGGGGGAGCTGCACTGTCAGAGGGGGAGCTGCACTGTCAGAGGGGGCGCTGCTCTGTCAGAGGGGGTGCTGCACTGTCAGAGGGGGAGCTGCACTGTCAGAGAGGGCGCTGCACTGTCAGAGGGGGAGCTGCACTGTCAGAGAGGGCGCTGCACTGTCAGAGGGGAGCTGCTCTGTCAGAGGGGGCGCTGCTCTGTCAGAGAGGGCGCTGCACTGTCAGAGGGGGAGCTGCACTGTCAGAGGGGGAGCTGCACTGTCAGAGGGGGGGGGGCTGCACTGTCAGAGGGGGAGCTGCACTGTCAGAGGGGGGGGGCTGCACTGTCAGAGGGGGCGCTGCACTGTCAGAGGGGGCGCTGCACTGTCAGAGGGGGGGGGCTGCACTGTCAGAGGGGGAGCTGCACTGTCAGAGGGGGCGCTGCACTGTCAGAGGGGGCGCTGCACTGTCAGAGGGGGGGGGCTGCACTGTCAGAGAGGGTGCTGCTCTGTCAGAGGGGGGGCGCTGCACTGTCAGAGGGGGCGCTGCACTGTCAGAGGGGGCGCTGCACTGTCAGAGGGGGGGGGGCTGCACTGTCAGAGAGGGTGCTGCTCTGTCAGAGGGGGCGCTGCACTGTCAGAGGGGGCGCTGCACTGTCAGAGGGAGTGCTGCACTGTCAGAGGGGGCGCTGCACTGTCAGAGGGGGAGCTGCACTGTCAGAGGGGGAGCTACACTGTCAGAGGGGGAGCTGTGCTGTCAGAGGGGGAGCTGCACTGTCAGAGGGGGCGCTGCACTGTCAGAGGGGGGGGCTGCACTGTCAGAGGGGGAGCTGTGCTGTCAGAGGGGGAGCTGCTCTGTCAGAGGGGGCGCTGCACTGTCAGAGAGGGCGCTGCACTGTCAGAGGGGGCGCTGCACTGTCAGAGGGGGCGCTGCACTGTCAGAGGGGGCGCTGCACTGTCAGAGGGGGTGCTGCTCTGTCAGAGGGGGCGCTGCACTGTCAGAGGGGGCGCTGCACTGTCAGAGAGGGCGCTGCACTGTCAGAGGGGGAGCTGCTCTGTCAGAGGGGGCGCTGCACTGTCAGAGGGGGCGCTGCACTGTCAGAGGGGGTGCTGCTCTGTCAGAGGGGGCGCTGCACTGTCAGAGGGAGTGCTGCACTGTCAGAGAGGGCGCTGCACTGTCAGAGGGGGAGCTGCTCTGTCAGAGGGGGCGCTGCACTGTCAGAGGGGGCGCTGCACTGTCAGAGGGGGCGCTGCACTGTCAGAGAGGGCGCTGCACTGTCAGAGGGGGCGCTGCACTGTCAGAGGGGGCGCTGCACTGTCAGAGGGAGAGCTGCACTGTCAGAGGGGGCGCTGCACTGTCAGAGGGGGTGCTGCTCTGTCAGAGGGGGCGCTGCACTGTCAGAGGGGGCGCTGCACTGTCAGAGGGGGAGCTGCACTGTCAGAGGGGGCGCTGCACTGTCAGAGGGGGAGCTGCTCTGTCAGAGGGGGCGCTGCACTGTCAGAGGGGGCGCTGCACTGTCAGAGGGGGAGCTGCACTGTCAGAGGGGGCGCTGCACTGTCAGAGGGGGAGCTGCTCTGTCAGAGGGGGCGCTGCACTGTCAGAGGGAGTGCTGCACTGTCAGAGGGGGCGCTGCTCTGTCAGAGAGGGCGCTGCACTGTCAGAGGGGGCGCTGCACTGTCAGAGGGGGCGCTGCACTGTCAGAGGGGGCGCTGCACTGTCAGAGGGGGGGGGCTGCACTGTCAGAGGGGGTGCTGCACTGTCAGAGGGGGTGCTGCACTGTCAGAGGGGGCGCTGCACTGTCAGAGGGGGGGGGCTGCACTGTCAGAGGGGGTGCTGCACTGTCAGAGGGGGCGCTGCACTGTCAGAGGGGGCGCTGCACTGTCAGAGGGGGGGGGCTGCACTGTCAGAGGGGGCGCTGCACTGTCAGAGAGGGAGCTGCACTGTCAGAGGGGGCGCTGCACTGTCAGAGGGGGAGCTGCACTGTCAGAGGGGGCGCTGCACTGTCAGAGGGGGCGCTGCACTGTCAGAGGGGGGGGGCTGCACTGTCAGAGGGGGTGCTGCACTGTCAGAGGGGGAGCTGCACTGTCAGAGAGGGCGCTGCACTGTCAGAGGGGGGGGGCTGCACTGTCAGAGGGGGGGGGCTGCACTGTCAGAGGGGGAGCTGCACTGTCAGAGAGGGCGCTGCACTGTCAGAGGGGGCGCTGCACTGTCAGAGGGGGGGGGCTGCACTGTCAGAGGGGGCGCTGCACTGTCAGAGGGGGTGCTGCACTGTCAGAGGGGGCGCTGCACTGTCAGAGGGGGGGGGCTGCACTGTCAGAGGGGGGGGGCTGCACTGTCAGAGGGGGAGCTGCACTGTCAGAGGGGGCGCTGCACTGTCTGAGGGGGAGCTGCACTGTCAGAGAGGGCGCTGCACTGTCAGAGGGGGCGCTGCACTGTCAGAGGGGGCGCTGCACTGTCAGAGAGGGCGCTGCACTGTCAGAGGGGGCGCTGCACTGTCAGAGCGGGGGGGCTGCACTGTCAGAGAGGGCGCTGCACTGTCAGAGGGGGTGCTGCACTGTCAGAGGGGGCGCTGCACTGTCAGAGGGGGGGGGCTGCACTGTCAGAGAGGGCGCTGCACTGTCAGAGGGGGTGCTGCACTGTCAGAGGGGGGGGGCTGCACTGTCAGAGGGGGTGCTGCACTGTCAGAGGGGGTGCTGCACTGTCAGAGGGGGCGCTGCACTGTCAGAGAGGGCGCTGCTCTGTCAGAGGGGGCGCTGCACTGTCAGAGGGGGGGGGCTGCACTGTCAGAGGGGGGGGGCTGCACTGTCAGAGGGGGTGCTGCACTGTCAGAGGGGGCGCTGCACTGTCAGAGGGGGCGCTGCACTGTCAGAGGGGGAGCTGCACTGTCAGAGGGGGCGCTGCACTGTCAGAGGGGGCGCTGCACTGTCAGAGGGGGAGCTGCTCTGTCAGAGGGGGGGGGCTGCACTGTCAGAGAGGGAGCTGCACTGTCAGAGGGAGTGCTGCACTGTCAGAGGGGGCGCTGCACTGTCAGAGGGGGGGGGCTGCACTGTCAGAGAGGGAGCTGCACTGTCAGAGGGGGGGGGCTGCACTGTCAGAGGGGGCGCTGCACTGTCAGAGGGGGAGCTGCACTGTCAGAGGGGGCGCTGCACTGTCAGAGGGGGCGCTGCACTGTCAGAGAGGGAGCTGCACTGTCAGAGGGGGGGCTGCACTGTCAGAGGGGGGGGGCTGCACTGTCAGAGAGGGAGCTGCACTGTCAGAGGGAGAGCTGCACTGTCAGAGGGAGAGCTGCACTGTCAGAGGGGGCACTGCACTGTCAGAGGGGGAGCTGCACTGTCAGAGGGGGAGCTGCACTGTCAGAGGGAGTGCTGCTCTGTCAGAGGGGGAGCTGCACTGTCAGAGAGGGCGCTGCACTGTCAGAGGGGGGGGGCTGCACTGTCAGAGGGGGGGGGCTGCACTGTCAGAGGGGGGGGGCTGCACTGTCAGAGAGGGCGCTGCACTGTCAGAGGGGGGGGGCTGCACTGTCAGAGGGGGGGGGCTGCACTGTCAGAGGGGGGGGGCTGCACTGTCAGAGGGGGGCTGCACTGTCAGAGAGGGAGCTGCACTGTCAGAGGGAGAGCTGCACTGTCAGAGGGGGCACTGCACTGTCAGAGGGGGAGCTGCACTGTCAGAGGGGGAGCTGCACTGTCAGAGGGAGTGCTGCTCTGTCAGAGGGGGAGCTGCACTGTCAGAGAGGGCGCTGCACTGTCAGAGGGGGGGGGCTGCACTGTCAGAGGGGGGGGGCTGCACTGTCAGAGGGGGGGGGCTGCACTGTCAGAGAGGGCGCTGCACTGTCAGAGGGGGAGCTGCACTGTCAGAGGGGGAGCTGCACTGTCAGAGGGGGAGCTGCACTGTCAGAGAGGGCGCTGCACTGTCAGAGGGGGAGCTACACTGTCAGAGAGGGCGCTGCACTGTCAGAGAGGGCGCTGCACTGTCAGAGAGGGCGCTGCACTGTCAGAGAGGGCGCTGCACTGTCAGAGAGGGCGCTGCTCTGTCAGAGGGGGAGCTGCACTGTCAGAGAGGGCGCTGCACTGTCAGAGGGGGAGCTGCACTGTCAGAGAGGGCGCTGCACTGTCAGAGGGGGAGCTGCACTGTCAGAGGGGGAGCTGCACTGTCAGAGAGGGCGCTGCACTGTCAGAGGGGGGGGGCTGCACTGTCAGAGGGGGCGCTGCACTGTCAGAGGGGGAGCTGCACTGTCAGAGGGGGCGCTGCACTGTCAGAGGGGGCGCTGCACTGTCAGAGGGGGAGCTGCACTGTCAGAGGGGGCGCTGCACTGTCAGAGAGGGCGCTGCTCTGTCAGAGGGGGTGCTGCACTGTCAGAGGGGGCGCTGCACTGTCAGAGAGGGCGCTGCACTGTCAGAGGGGGAGCTGCACTGTCAGAGGGGGCGCTGCACTGTCAGAGGGGGGGGGCTGCACTGTCAGAGGGGGCGCTGCACTGTCAGAGGGGGCGCTGCACTGTCAGAGGGGGAGCTGCACTGTCAGAGAGGGCGCTGCACTGTCAGAGAGGGCGCTGCACTGTCAGAGGGGGCGCTGCACTGTCAGAGGGGGCGCTGCACTGTCAGAGAGGGCGCTGCACTGTCAGAGAGGGCGCTGCACTGTCAGAGGGGGCGCTGCACTGTCAGAGGGGGGGGGCTGCACTGTCAGAGGGGGAGCTGCACTGTCAGAGGGGGAGCTGCACTGTCAGAGAGGGCGCTGCACTGTCAGAGGGGGCGCTGCACTGTCAGAGGGAGTGCTGCACTGTCAGAGAGGGCGCTGCACTGTCAGAGGGAGTGCTGCTCTGTCAGAGGGGGCGCTGCACTGTCAGAGGGGGAGCTGCACTGTCAGAGGGGGCGCTGCACTGTCAGAGGGGGCGCTGCACTG